>NC_092335.1:149985000-150585000 GCF_046630445.1 Rutidosis leptorrhynchoides | reverse complement strand
GAAATATAGTACGGAGTACTAATTTAGGACAATTCAAAATGTAATAACGCACAATTAATATTGTGCGGAGAGAGTACTAATTATGTTACTAATACGGAGTAACATATTCTAATTCTAATACTCTTTATGTTTAACAAGAAAAAAATTCGACCACGCGTTGCTGCGGTTGTATTCGACGCGCGGTCGTGTTTGGATATACGTTGTTTGGTACCTAATATATCTAGTATATTAGATTTTTTGTTGGACGTGTATGTATATGTATGTAATATAGGCCGAAATATGTAGTGTTTTTTTACGATGTCCGTTTCGCGTATAGTTAGTCGCTTTGTGTTCGTAAAATTATTTCGAGTTAAACGGTGGTCTAGGAAAAATTTAACTCGCACCGAGCGAGAATATAGGGCTCGTTATCTAGTGTTTTTTTAACGATGTTCGTTTCGCGTATAGTTAGTCCCGTTAGGTTCGCCTATTTTTTCGAGTTGAACGGTGGTCTCGAAAAAATTTAACTCGCACCGTGCGAGAAGATATGGTCCGTTAAAAATTCGGGTGGAAGTAGTTTATTTTATTTTAATAAAATTATATATTTACGCTTTCTACCCCTGAAAAAGTGTAAACTTGAGGGGCCGTTTTGTAAATTAAGGCGAATATGAAGGGCTGTTTATAGTGTGAACACAAGCTTAAAACGACAATCTGTTTAAACTGATACGACCACAATTTGGTTGACATTTAGTATGTAGGACCACAATTTGGTTGACATTTACTATATAGGTAAATAAATTAATAAATAAATTCTTTAACAATGATAGTGAAGAATAAATTGACGTAACATAAAATGATTGAAAAAAGCTAATGATTAACCCTAAAACATGAGATGATGAATGGCCCGTACAGAATCATTTAATAAGTCAACCTACGGGGGTTGATTGATCCCATAATCTTGCGTTTGGCATTTTATAAACGAAAAAAATATCATGGTTGGTCCTCAAAGTTTGTACTAAAAATCAGATTGAGACATAAAGTTTAAATTATTCATGGTTGGTCCCAAGTTTTAAAAATAATACATGTATGGTCCCAGAGTTAACTGAGCGTTAAAACCATCTAGTTAAGCTTATCAAATGATAAACATATGAGGGGTTTTTTGTCTTTTCGCTTACAACCTTTTTCAACCCTAATTTTTGCTTACAGTAGTATGTTTCTCCTCGATCAGTACACCTGGATCAAGTGTACCATTTATCATTTTAGCCACCACATTTTCTCCATACATTTTAATGTGTGTATAATTAAACAATTGATTTGTTGAATAATTAAACAAATTCCGTTGTAAAGTATTGCTTTTGTTGAATAATTAAAAAAATTCATGTATATATATATATATATATATATATATATATATATATATATATATATATATATATATATATATATATATATATATATATATATATATATAAGATCTTTGATGTGTTATCTTTTATAATCACTTCTAAAGGCACAAATCTTGAGATAAAGTTGTGAAAGTAAAGAACTTTCAATTTCACCTAAAAAGCACTTTGTGTTTTGAGTCACTGAAATTAAAGGATTGAAGATTTATCATTTATGTAAGTATCATGTACGTAGAATTAGTGTTCTTGTTATAGTTCTTGATTTGGGATTTTACCCAGATTCATATTCGTTCAGTACTATGATTCCAAAAGCATCAGCCTAAGCTATTGAGGTATCAAGTAAGGGATTTGGTATTGTTTTTTGTAGATTCATTTATATTTATTTCTATTGGTATATAATCAATTGCCGTTTGTTTAATTTGCATGATGGAAGTCAACGAGAAATTGATGTGGCTCCTGATGGAAAATCGTGTGTACTTTTACCAAAACAGATTAACGCAGCGGATAGTTAAAATAATAATCTTTTATTATTTTATGAACAAAATTTAACAAGATTAAATTTTCACTTATTTAATGAAACATGCACATGATTAACGATCCCAAAAATCCAGTTACACCATAATAATTGTCATGAATATAAATCATAAGATGAGTAAACGATATACCTTTCTTGAAGAAACTGATTGAAGGAGAGAAACCTTTCTTGAAGAACCTGATTGAAGGAGAGAAACCTACGATCAAAAATATGACCGTCTCTTTGGATAGTCCACACTACACTTCAAACAACGTCAATGGATGCTAGTCCAAACCCAAGTAATAATCAATCAACCTTTGATTAATATTATGAACCCAAAATATGTAATATGTGTTTTTCCTTTTAGTTCATCGAAAGCATTAGAATGATTCAAAAATTACTTCGTAATATGATACACATATATGAATATATAATATATCTCATTTGTTTGGTAGCATAAAGTAAATCAAAAGAAATCAAGATTCGTTTGTTTGATAGCAAAAAGCCAATCAAAAGAAATCAAGATCATTTTCAAATACAATGCTATATTTTAAAAAGTCGTATTTCTCAAATACTTTAGGGGTAGTTTATGAAACTTATAATTAATAATTTCTATCATGTCACTTTCATGTGAATAGTAAATTAATTAATTTCGTTTCATTTACTATTCATATGAATAGTAAATGAATTAATTTCGATTTACTATTTTGTTACTTGAGTAATATGTATACATCATATATATATTTATTCGACGTCTCGGTGTATATGTGTGTGACCCCGAAGGCTCAAATGAATTTGGCCATATAGTTATATGTTGTACCTTGCACATTAATCCTTCAGACTCCCACTTGTGCATGGCACAACACCAAGTAACTATACAAACAATGGTAAGCGTCTAGCAACACGTCATTGTCCCCAAATTCATGTGAGGGTAGTTTCTCGAAACTGTTTATGGTAAGTGTTAAATGTCATTCGTCCTTTTGTTTCAGATACTTTAGTTAAACTTGAGATATGGATCATCGGTCATTCTCATTTGTTTAACGATTTTATTTCTCGATCTTAGAACTGAATTAGATCACCAAATTAATTAAGTATCATCTTAATTACATCTGGGTGCGGCCACACAAATATCTTATTCATTCATCGAGGAGCTCAAAAAGTATCTAACTCCAAACATTTTAGAGGAACAAATCCTATATTGCATACACGTGTCTATCACGAGCTTTACATTATACCCAATGATGGCCTTTATAACAGCCTTATTCAGGACAGTGTTTAACCATATCAAAGTACAATGCTACACTCATCAAGACGGGCGTGCATCTCAAGTCTAAGGACACAAAGACATAATCACTAAAAGATTCACTACTGACTACGATCCATGTAGTGACATCTCATGGTTGGGTCATTCCAATATTCATCATCAATGAATACATATGAATTTTGGTCTCAACAAGTTAACTATTCATCATCAATGAATATAACCAAAATTTCACATTAATCTTAATTCATGTTATTCCCATAACATGACCGATTATGGAGATTTTGAATAATCAACAATTATTCATGGATTAAACATGCTAATATAGAACACAGTGATATAAATGAAAACGACCATATCAAGTATGTCAGTTCATTAATATAAAACTGCTTAATGTTCCAAAAATATCCAAATATTAAATTACAAATGAAAAAGATCAGCAGCATAACGAAGTCCAATACTACTAGCATGATCATCATGCTTGTTGTGCATCATGGGCTTCGTGAACGGGTCAGCACATTATCATTTGTATGAACCTTTAAGAATACTAATATCATTCCTCTTAATGACTTAATGAATGTAGTCAAACTTTTGAAGAATGTGCCAGATACTTTTATGTACATGTGATTCTTTCAAAAGTATATTAACACTCAAACTATCACAGTACATATTATAGAAGGTTAAATGTTGTGTACTACTCTGAGTATAACAACAAACTTCCTTATCCAGACAGCTTTCTGAGCAGCTTCTCAATCAACAATGTATTCTGCTTTTGTTGTAGATTGTTCAATAGTGCTCTTCCTAGAGCTCTTTCAATCAACTGTCTTGCCCATCATGACAAAGAAACAACGTGACTGGATCGAGAATCATCTTGATCAGTTTGGAAACTAGAATCAGTATAAAAACTTAATACTTAACTCTTCTTCCAAACCACCGTAAACCAAGAACATATCATTAGTACTCTACAAATACTAAAGAATATTCTTAACAACAATCCAATATATTTCACCTGGATTATGTTGACAATGACTCGTCAAACTCAAAACTAATGAAACATCGAGTATAGTACATATCATGGCATACATAATGGATCATATAGCCGAAGCATATGTGATACATTTCATTTGTCTCATCTCATCTGCTGTGATAGGACTTTTGAGACTTTCTCACGGTTATGCCCTTTTTCATTGGCAAATCTCCATGCTTGGAGTTTTGCATACTAAATCTCTGCAAGATAATGTATGTACTTTGATTCAAACGAATAAGCCAATTGGATCTATTGTATAGATCCTCATTCCAATAATATAAGTAGCTTCATCAAGATCCTTTATGGAAATACATTTTTCAAGCCAAGACTTGACATCTTGCAAGTTGGAATGTTATTTCTAATAAGTAATATGTCATCAACATATAAGATCAAGAAGACTACTCTGCTCCCACTAGCTCTAATGTAAACTCAGAGCTTATCTTGGTTTTGAGAATTGATTTTCTCATTAAACTTAAGATTCTAGCTCCTGGATGCTTGCTTTTATCCATAAATGGATTTTAGAAGTTTGCATACTTTATTAGGATGCTTAGGATTCATAAACCCTTCCGGCTGAACCATATATACGTCCTCGCTTAGGTCGCCATTTAGGAAAGCGGTTTTGACATCCATTAGCCATATTTTATTATCATGAAAAGTAACCATGGCAATAAGTATCCTAATTGTTTTAGGGCTCACAACTGGTGAAAAACTTTCATCATAACCTTTTGTCACCAATCGAGCTTTAAAAGTGTTTACATTACCGTCCATATCAGTCTTCCTTTGAAGACCCATTTTTACCTCATTGTCTTACAATTGGGTAGAAGATCAATCAAGTCTCATACTTGATTATCCTTCATGGACTGCATATCTGTATTCATAGAATCTAGTCATTTTCAGATTCAGGATCTGATATGGCCTCACACAGCTAGAGGGTTTATCAAAATCCCTTAGTTGAGGTTTATCTGAATTAATCAGATAATTAAACCTCATAAGCCGATGAGCTCTACTAGATCTATAAAGTGCAGGTGTAACACGTTCTGGATTACCAACAGTGTGCTCAGTTTCAACGTGTGGATTGCTAGTGCTTATTGAAGGTATGTTACTTTAAAGTACTTGAATTTCTTCAAGATCTACTTTACTCCCACTGACTTCTTGTAAGAGAAGATCTCTTTCTAGGAATTCAGTAGACCGAGCAGAAAACACGTTGTCTTCAGCTTGGTAGTAAAAGTAGTAACATATTGTTTCCTTTATGTATCATACAAAGTAACATTGGATAGTTCTGGGTACTAATTTGTTTGAAGTGTCATGCTTCACATACGCTTCACAACCCCAGACTTTGAGATAAGACAACTTGGGATTCTTCCCATGCCATAACTCATATGGTGTCTTTTCTACCTTCATAGTTGGAATCACATTGAGTATGCCTGCATCAGACTCTCATACATATCCCTAAAAGACGGTAGTAGAGAAATCAGACTCATCATAAATCAAACTATATCAAGTAAAGTTGATTCCTCTTACTCAGACACACCATCATGTTGTGGTGTGTAAGGTAGAGTGAACCATGAGACAATCCCACAATTCTTTAGGTGGTCCAAAAACTCTTGACTCATAAACTCACTTACTCCATCGGAGCGAAGTGCTTTAATGGTCTTTCCAAGCTGATTATCTACTTCATTTTGGAATACTTTTGAATGGTAAAATAGTTGTATGTTTATGTTTCAGCAAGTGAACATAATCATAGCTACTGTACTCATCAGTAAATGTAATGAAGTAAAATTAACTAAATCTATACATTGTTCTTAAAGGGCTACATACAACAGTATGTATTAGTCCTAAAAGATCTTTAGCTCTTTTACCTAAATCGGAGAAAGAAGCATTTGTCATCTTTTCACATAAACATGACTCGCATACATCAAATGACTCAGAGCCAATTGATTCCAAAAGTCCATTAGACTGGAGTTTTGAAATGCATTGTTTGTTTATATGCCTCATATGACAATGTCATAGATAGGTCTTATTCAAGTCTTGCTTGAAGACTTTGGCGATGTAGGTATACACAGAATTCTCATTTGAAATTACACTATGCATATCAATTTCAAAAATACCATCACGTGGATAGGTATTAAGATAAATATATTATCCTTAGAAACTGAAATATCTAAGTGTGTAAATGCAAGTTCAAAACTAGCATCTTTCAAACTATGTCGCTCGCAGTATTGAGAGCATAATGCTATTGTTCCAACAAAACAATAAGACCACTTAGAGAAGTAAGTTCAGAGGTACCAATAGCTTTAACAAAAGCTTGATCCCCCTTGCCTACTTGCAAATCCAGTGTGCCTTTCTTTAGTCTATTACTTCTTCTCATTCCCTTCACATTGTTACAGGTGTGAAGGCCACAACCAGTTAACAAAGATATAGGAATCACTAGAAGAAGTATATAACTATTTATGGAATATACCTGATTTGCTAGTCTCACCAGCGTTGCCTTTTCTCAGCTCAGATTGGAAGATAGGACAACTTCCTTCTCCAATTGCCAACCTTTCCACAATGGAAACATTCGGCGTCTTTTGTTGGGCTTTCCTTCTTGGAAGGTGGAATATTTTTCCTAGCAAATGATTTGTCATTTTCCTTCCACAAAATATTCGGCTTGTTCTTTTTCACCCTTCAATCATATTTCTTCCTGATCATCGAACAACATCCGATAGGAATTTTGCTGAGCAGCAGCAACTGCCACAACAGGAAGTATGAATAAGGGTTCTAAATTTTGTTCAACTTCCATGTATGCTTGAGAACAATTCTCAGGTTGCAGTGTCAGTCTAGGAAGTTTGAACATTGAGTTTATCCTTCTCCAACAAAGAAGGAAGTGTGTTTTGGTTTACGTTTTGATTATTTGACATCTACAATAGATATAAGATTCAATTTAGTATTTTCGATATTGAGCTTTAATAAATTAACTACCCAAGTTTTTAAAATATTATAAAAAAACAATTAATTTACGAAAGCCTAAGATCCACATAGAGGTTCCATAGCCACATCTGTTGATCAGCTAGCAGTTATGGAGTCTATTGGTAGGTAACGGGTACCAATTGCATTACAAGTGCAACTCTTAGATCTTTATGAGACCTTGAGATATGTGTAGTTCAACAAACCACTATTATCTACTAACATGTTTGTCTCATCCTTGCCTCGAACTCAGGTCTCACCGTGAATACGATTAAGTCGTCCAATTTGAAAACAGTGGAAATTCACGCTAGTCTCACTAGATCGAAAAATCCACCTCGTGGCTATAATTCAGCCTAGTCTCACTAGATCAGAAAAATAACGAGGAGTGTTTGCAAGCTCATTGGATGGCATGACTTAAATTTAACGGGTATTTTGGAAAAAGTTTGTGTCAACGAATAATGCATGCACACAAGATTCGTTACACTATTAGTTAAAAAACATTTTAACCAATTGTATATGTCGATTATGTTTGTGATCTAATTTGTTATTTAATTTATAGGATATAAAAATAACAAATACACAAACGTGTATCGTTTTAAAACAGTTTTAAAAGATGTCGTCCATATATTTTATTTGAGTTTCAAAATCATTTAACATTAAACTCGTTAGAGTTTAACTTATTTTAAAATCATCAATTTTAATCTTTGAAACTCGTTTAGAGTTTTAGTTAATGTTTTCATCAAAAAACATATATATAATTTGAGTCTCAAAATTATTTAACTTTAAACTCGTTAGAGTTTAACCTTTTAAAATCATCAATTTTAATATTTGAAACTCGTTACCGGTTTTATTTAATGTTTTCATCAAAAACATTTAGCATATATTATAATCAACCATTAAATATAAATGCGTAAAATAAAACACAACCATGCATCACACACACATAGCCTAGCCCAAAAATCCTATGCTTGATCCCATGAGCCGACATGGGATCAAGAGGTCAAACTAAGGGTAATATCGTAGCTCCCACTTAATTCAAGAATTAAGTGAAAACTTAACAAAACGCCATCGTTGTCAATTTGACCTGTTCGCCATCTTCTAAGCCAAAAGCATGTTGTATTGTATCTTCAATCTTCATCTTGTTACATTTATTTAAATTTGAAATTACAACTAAACTAATACTTTTACAAATTGAAATAAACTTAAATACAATACTATGAAAAAGAAAAATAAATATAATACAATTTTGGCTTCAAAATGGCCTTTCTAATAATACAAATAATCAACATGACATAATATTGCCGTAATCAACAATCACAACAAACATACATAGGTCGGGGCAATATGGCTATGTGTGCAATCACAATTCTAATAACTACATTATTAAAACCTACATATGGCTTGTCCATGGTTACAATGCATGTGTACAACCATGGAATATAACAATCAACAATTATAATAAATATTCAAGCCATAACAATTAAATCTACAATTTAAAATAGTGATATTCTTTCAATCATATTTGTGCGTCATGAGGTTAAGTCTAAATCAACCGTGTTGACTTTAAAAAACCAAAAAGGTTTCGACTTTTACCAATTCACCACAAAGCTAAATTTAAAGAAAATCACGCGACAATTAAGATGGTGTAAAAGCGGCTCGGATACCACTGATGGAAAATCGTGTGTACTTTTACCAAAACAGATTAACGCAGCGGATAGTTAAAATAATAATCTTTTATTATTTTATGAACAAAATTTAACAAGATTAAATTTTCACTTATTTAATGAAACATGCACATGATTAACGATCCCAAAAATCCAGTTACACCATAATAATTGTCATGAATATAAATCATAAGATGAGTAAACGATATACCTTTCTTGAAGAAACTGATTGAAGGAGAGAAACCTTTCTTGAAGAACCTGATTGAAGGAGAGAAACCTACGATCAAAAATATGACCGTCTCTTTGGATAGTCCACACTACACTTCAAACAACGTCAATGGATGCTAGTCCAAACCCAAGTAATAATCAATCAACCTTTGATTAATATTATGAACCCAAAATATGTAATATGTGTTTTTCCTTTTAGTTCATCGAAAGCATTAGAATGATTCAAAAATTACTTCGTAATATGATACACATATATGAATATATAATATATCCCATTTGTTTGGTAGCATAAAGTAAATCAAAAGAAATCAAGATTCGTTTGTTTGATAGCAAAAAGCCAATCAAAAGAAATCAAGATCATTTTCAAATACAATGCTATATTTTAAAAAGTCGTATTTCTCAAATACTTTAGGGGTAGTTTATGAAACTTATAATTAATAATTTCTATCATGTCACTTTCATGTGAATAGTAAATTAATTAATTTCGTTTCATTTACTATTCATATGAATAGTAAATGAATTAATTTCGATTTACTATTTTGTTACTTGAGTAATATGTATACATCATATATATATTTATTCGACGTCTCGGTGTATATGTGTGTGACCCCGAAGGCTCAAATGAATTTGGCCATATAGTTATATGTTGTACCTTGCACATTAATCCTTCAGCTTCAACACCAGAGTTATAATCGACCAAGACTCCCACCCGAATGCAACTGTCGTAGATACCCTTAGGGTATCCTAATACCCGTACTCGACATTCGACAAAAATAATTCACTTCCATAAAAATAGGGTTAAAAAGGTTGCAAGTGAAAAGACATAAAAACCCTCATTTGTTTATCATGTGATAAGGTTAACTGGATGGATTTAACACTCGGTTAATTCTGGGACTATATATATACTATTCTTAAAATTTGAGACCAACTATGATTGATTTAAACTTTAGGTCCCAAACTGATTTTTAATACAAACTTTGGGGACCAACTATGATATTTTCTCTTTATAAACAAAATAAAATAAAGATCTTTTCATGTGTAGCTTGTGAACATATTACACCACAAAATTATTATATAAGAAACCGTTTTCTTAAAAAAACATTTTTATTTAAAAATTAAAAGTTTTTAACGTAGTTTTTACGGCTATGCTTAAAATTATAAGACATATATAATTCAGTTGTACATTATACTAACCACTCTAAAATAACTACCTCACTAAACTAAATGTACTATCTGTTATAATAATAATAATAATATAGATATGGATAGTCAATTTTGGTGTATACATATAGTCAATTTTGGTACACAAAGTATGTATTTTTATATTGAGATTTTAGGCTATAAATACTCATGAATGCAAGCATTAAACTTGCACCATTTCTCACACTTACAAAGTGTTTCTTTCTTTCTCTCCATTATCATCTTTGTTCTTACACTTCATTATTAGTATTCTAAATCAAGAATCAAATCACTAAAGGTAGTTATAAGCCTACTGAATTATAACACGAATCAAACCACTAAAGGTAGTTATAAGCCTACTGAATTATAACACGAATCAAACCACTAAAGGTAGTTATAAGCCTACTGAATTATAACACGTTATCAGCACGAAGAGCTTCATTTGATCAAGGTAATTCAAGCAACCACAACTCACTAATCAAGGTATGAATTTCCTTAACCATATCTTGAAATACTTATTAATAAACTAAATATTATTATCATCATTCATCATAGACAATATATTAAAACCTATTATCATATACACTTAAAAGAAATAAGTGACTACTAAATCTTAAACTACTAATAATAATGGACTTAACTACTATTAATATATGACTTAGGCCATTAATAATGTTAGACTCAAATATATCGGATATTGGACTACTAATATTTTGGACTACTAACTTTTATTAAGTTCTTAGTGCATTTGTATTGTTCTTATTATATGGTTGGCTCTGCCACCTATGTTATATATGGTCGGTTATACCGCCTGAATTATATATGGCTGACACTGTCGCCTAAGTATCATTTATGTTTACTAACATTATATTTCTGTTATCTAACTCTTATTGACTTCACTAACATTTATATTTATGGTATCTAACATTTATTTATGATTACTTATGCAACTAATTATTATTTATTTCATGCATACTAATGTTTATTCTTAAATTTACTATTTATGCATAATATGTTTATTCTCTTAATCTTCGTATTTATACTAAACATATTTATACTAAATTATAACAATAAAAAGTTTACCTTAATGTATTGTTATTGTTATTCTTACGTTGTACAGTATATCTTAATAAATATTACTCCACTTGAAAGGTTATACTCCGTACTATGATGTTATTATATGAAATAAATAAATTCATTAATTAATAGTATATTGATTTTAAAAATAAAAATAAAATAAAAGACTGTATTTTATTAGTATTCAAAGGCTTGGGTTGCATTGCCAACATGGGCTAAAAGTATATGATTATGTTTTAACGCTAACGATTAGTACTACTTAAAGTTTACACGTTTAAAAAAAAAACATAATAACAACAAACAATGATTTCATAATTATAACCTTTTTCCCTTTCTGATTCTTGCTGATTTGAAAAGAAAATAAATGTATGAATAAACTTTAATTTAAGGCCTAAAGTGTATTGTTAATGAATAAATTGCCTTAGGGAAGAAAATATTCATATTTTTTTATACGACCAACCTAATATATAAAGTATAAAATGTCAAAAGTGTGACGATGAAAGATCAACTAATCGTGAACTATGAACAAATAAAATTGAAGATGTTAGTAGACGCTCTTATAAGAATCCCGGAGATTCTTATTAATGATCTGGTAACATGGACCATCAGTCTAGTATTTCTTGAATACATGAACATCTTGTTTAGCTCTACAAATAAGTCCCAAAAAAAAAAAAAAACGAGAGTGAATCTATTGAAAAATCTTGATTAAATAAACCCTGAGCTACCTTGAGACTTGAATGGTTTGAATTTTCTAAGATGTCTAGCTTATTATGTATCACTCCTAAATAAATGGCTTTAGACCATGACGTGTTTATTAGGAGTTATCTTTTATGTACTTCAGATTGTAACTGGTTTACATGTAACATATTTTGATTATCTTGCTGAAATATTTGCTTATCTTATTTGAAGTTTTAGTATGAATCTTGGTGAAATACAACATCAATTAAATGGTAAAAACATATGTATTGCAGGTAGTGGTAACATACACACTATGATCAAATCTAAGAAATATTTCATTGATTTAAATCAAATGAAGGAATTATAAATACTATATCAGGTCTTGCAAACTTGATATAAGGAATAGAAAAAGCAAAAATTAATATTACCAAATGGTACGAATTTTCTGATAAACAACGCTTTGTTTTCTCCCAAATCAAAGAGAAATTTGTTAAATTTCTCTGATATATATCATAATGGATATGATTATCAGTCAATGATAATTGGAAATGAGAAATACCTATGTAGCACCGAAAAACGCATATGATGAAAAGCGCAGCGCATATGATTAAAAGCGCATATGATAAAAAGCGAATATGATGAAAAGCGCAGCACATATGATTAAAAGCGCATATGATGAAAAGCGCAGCGCATATGATTAAAAGCGCATATGATGAAAAGCGCATCGCATATGATTAAAAGCGCAGCGCATATGATTAAAAGCGCATATGATGAAAAGTGCATATGATGAAAAGCGCAGCGCATATGATTAAAAGCGCATATGGTGAAAAGGATATATGATGAAAAGCGCATATGGTGATTAATGAAAAAGCACATATGGTGATTAATGAAAAAGCACATTTGGTGATTAATGAAAAAGTACATATGTTGATTAATGAAAAGCTACATATGGTGATTAATGAAAAGCACATATGGTGATTAATGAAAAGTATATTGTGAAAAGGAATCACAAATGTTTCTTGAAAGAATTCAAGGTGATATATATGGATCAATACATCCATCATGTGGATCATTTCGATATTTCATGGTTCTAATAGACACATCTAACAGATGGTCTCATATTTGTTTATTATCAAATCGAAATGTGGCATTAAGAAAGTTTCTTGTTCAAATTATTAAATTAAGAGCACATTTCTCGATTACACCATTAAAAGGGTGAGACTTGATAATGTTGGTGAGTCAACATCTCAAGCATTTTATGATTATTATATGTCTAAAGGGATTGTTATTGAACATCCAGTTGCTCATGTGCATTAAAAAAATTGGTATAGCTGAATCAATAATTAAAAGCATGCAACTAATAGCTAGACCATTAAAAATGAGTACATAACTCTCAGAATTTATATGAGGACATGCAAATTTACATGCTGCGACTTTATTTCACATTAAACAAAGTGCGACTCATAAATATTCTCCTCTACAACTTGATCTTGGCCAAGAGCCAAATATTTCACACCATTAAGACATTTGATTGTGCAGTGTATGTTCTAGTTGAACAACCATAACGCACTAAAATGGGTCCTCAAAGAAGGATGAGAATATATGTTGGATATGAAACATATTCAATTATAAGATATATTGAACCCATGACGGGTGATGTTTTTACAGCACATTTTGCTTATTGTCATTGTAATGAAAAATTGTTCCCTATATTAGGGGGAGAAATGAAAAATAAAGAAAAAGATGTTTCATGATGTGAACATAAATTAATGTATCATGATCATCGCACAAAAGAATGCGAAAAGAAAGTTAAAAAATAATACATATGCAAGAACTTGCAAATAAATTACCTGATGTATTTACAGATACAAAAAGTAGTGACTAAATCATATATACTAGCAGTAAATGCTTCAGCTAGAATTGAAATTCTAAAAGCTGGCAATAATGTCACTCATGAGTCTTTGCCACGACAGAAACGTGGGAGACCAATTAGTTCCAAAGATAAAAATTCTCGAAAAAGAAAATCAGCTGATAATGAGGTAAAAAAAGTGTTCAAGAAGAACCACAAATCAATACTCCTTCTGCAGAGGAGATTGATGATGTCAATACGAAAATTGCAATCAATTATGCACATTCAAAAAATATTATGGAACCGAAATGACATGAAAAACTTGATGAGATATTTTCATATAATGTTGCATATGACATCATGAATGATGATAATGATCTAGAACCAAAATCTATCATGGAAAAATAGACACGATTGGGATCATTGGTAAAGAGCAATACGAGCTGAATTTGAATCGCTCAATAAAAGAAAAGTTTTTGGATCTATCGTTCTCACACCTAAAGAAGTGAAACATGTGGAGTATAGATGGATTTTTATGCGAAAATGAAATGAGAAAAATGAAGTTACAAGGTATAAAGCTAGACTTGTAACTCAAGATTTTTCTCAAAGACTGGGAATTCATTATGATGAAACTTATTCCCCTGTTATGGATGCAATTACTTTTAGATACTTAATCAGCCTGTCAGTTTCTAAAAATCTAGAAATGCATCTCATGGATGTTATTACTGCTAATCTTTATGGATCACTTGATATTGATATATATATGAAGATACCTGAAGGATTTAAGGTATCAGAAGCATCAAATGCAAAACACAAAGAAATGTACTCAATTAAATTACAAAGGTCTTTATATAGGTTGAAACAATCGGATCGCATATGGTATACCCGATTAAGTGATTACTTGATAAGCAAAGGGTATACAAATAATCTTACTTGCCCTTGTGTTTTCATTAAGAAAACAACATCCGGATATGTGATCATAGCTGTTTATGTTGATGATCTTAACATCATAGGTACAAATAAAGAGATCCATGAAGCCATTCAACTTCTAAAGAAAGAATTTGAAATGAAAGATCTCGGAAAAACCAAGTATTGCCTTGGTTTACAAATTGAGCATATGCCTAATGGTTTACTTGTACATCAAACAACATATACTGAAAAGATTTTGAAACGTTTCAATATGGACAAGGCAAAACCATTAAGTACTCCTATGGTTGTTAGATCACTCAATGTTGAAGCTGATCCATTTCGTCCATGTGAAGATCAAGAAGACATTCTTGGACCAGAATTACCATATCTTAGTGCAATTGGAGCTCTTATGTATCTTACAAATTGTACAAGACCTGACATTTCTTTTGCAGTTAATTTGTTGGCAAGGTTCAGCTTTGCTCCTACCAAAAGACACTGGAATGGGATCAAACACATATTTCGATACCTTCGAGGAACTACTGATTTAGGATTATTTTATTCTAACGAATCAAAACAAGATTTGATTGGTTATGCAGATGCAGGTTATTTATCTGATCCACATAAAGCTAAATCTCAAACTGGATATGTATTCCTAAATGGAGGTACTGCAATATCATGGCGTTCTCAAAAACAAACACTTGTTGCTACATCGTCAAATCATGCCGAAGTGATTGCATTACATGAAGCTACTCGAGAATGTTTTTGGTTGAGATCAATGACACAACTCATTACTGATTCTTGTGGACTAGAACGCGATAAAAGTCCAACAACTATCTATGAAGATAATGCAGCTTGCATAGCACAGATGAAAGAAGGGTATATCAAAAGTGACCGAACAAAACACATACCACCTAGATTCTTCTCATACACTCAAAATCTCATTAAGGACAACCAGATTGAAATGAGATATGTGCAATCTAGCAAAAACTCTGCTGATCTTTTCACGAAAGCACTTCCAACTGCTATTTTCAGAACACACGTTCATAACATTGGCATGAGACATGTTCAAAAGATGTAACAGCTGAAGCGATGTCTACTTGAGGGGGAGTCAACTCCATGCTGCACTCTTTTTCCCTTAGCTAAAGTTTTTTCCCACTGGGTTTTCTTTAGCAAGGTTTTTAACGAGGCAGTAATTTATAGTTGATCTTCAACAAAATAAAATTGCTATCCAAGGGGGAGTGTTATAATAATAATAATAATATAGATATGGATAGTCAATTTTGGTGTATACATATAGTCAATTTTGGTACACAAAGTATGTATTTTTATATTGAGATTTTAGGCTATAAATACTCATGAATGCAAGCATTAAACTTGCACCATTTCTCACACTTACAAAGTGTTTCTTTCTTTCTCTCCATTATCATCTTTGTTCTTACACTTCATTATTAGTATTCTAAATCAAGAATCAAATCACTAAAGGTAGTTATAAGCCTACTGAATTATAACACGAATCAAACCACTAAAGGTAGTTATAAGCCTACTGAATTATAACACGAATCAAACCACTAAAGGTAGTTATAAGCCTACTGAATTATAACACTATCATCAATGAATACAATTTTTTCTTAATGATAGCCATTAAAGTTTTTATAAGAAAAATCCAAAAATTAATAATGTATACTCGTAGACGACAGATTAATACGTTTAAAAATAGTAAAATAACAAATATCAATATAACTAGATAATATGCATACATGGTCGTTGCCAATACAGATGAGAATAGATTAGATATAAATAAAGTGTTATAGCGGTATAAATCGAAAACGAACGCACTATTGGTCAAAATGATTACTAGTATTTATGGGAGGGAGGGGAACTTTCTTTTTCTAATTGCGACAAGTAAAACGGGCCAACCACAACGTGAGCAGGAATTCTTAATGCAGCCTCTGTCACAGATTCGTTGGGCATATACTTTTCTAACTCATTTGTCAAACGCGTGGGTAACATAATTCAAACAAACTTTTGGAGTGACCTTTGGCTAGGAGACTCGTTGATAAAGATAATTCAAACGACTGTTTGCTATGGAATGTGATAAAGATTGCTCAGTTTATGCCAAGATCAAGCTCGTGAATGGACAAAACTCACTTCACTCGTCATAGACAAGACCACCTCGTGGTAGGGATTTGGGTGAACTTGATGATTTAACTAACTTAATTTCTATTGGTGTGCTTGATAACATGATGGACTCTTGGTCATGGAAACTTAATAAATCCGGTATCTTCACTAAAAAGAGCCTCACTACAATGGTTAACCTTCGAAAACTCGCACAAAGGCAGCAGCTTTTATCTACTATTTGCAATTCCTCAATCCCTTTAAAGTCGAGATTCTTACATGGTGTGCCCGCCTTCAAAGACTTCTGTCGAGCTTAATAAACGTGGCTTTGGTCTGGATATTTACGATGTAGCTTATGTGATGATGATTTAGAAACAGTACACCACATTTTAATCGACTTTAGGCTCGCGAAAATAATCTCGAATATGCTCTTTCGTTGGTAGGTTCTAATTTTACTACTTTCTTACCTCATGGAATCCTTGTCATGCGAACGTCAAATAATAAAATCGGATATGGGTACACATATTTGGCAGGCATCGAAATGGGTTTGCGGTTATACACTTTGGAAAAGCCGTAATAACAAGATATTTCGTAAAGCCAACTGGGACGCATCGACTATTCTAAGCGACATACAAATCAAAAGTTTTCAATGGATATCTAAAAGTTTCAAATAGTGAACCTTGATTGGTCTAAATGGTTAATCAATCATGGTTCTTTCGTTTTATCTCCTAACCGTGTCGGCATTGGTTAACTTCATCACCTCACCACTTTCGGTGTGATAAACTGTAATTGATTCCTGTAGTACACTTTTGTGTTGCTTGATCACTTAACTAGATCTATTTGTGCTTAAAGGGCTAAATGGGCTAGATTTGGGTTGCTTTGTCGCTGCTAGTTAAGCACTGTGGCCCTATCTCGTTCTACATGTTTTTTCAAGTCGTCCTTTTTAGTCCTTATGTCCGTTGTGTAGGTTATTTATTTTGTATACTATGTCGTGGATACATTGTGGATTGCTCTATGTGAATACTCTTGATTAATTGATAAAATTACTCTCGCTTTCAATTTTTTTTTCTTTTGTTATTCTTATCTATATCAATTAAATCAAGTTCATCCATCCATATACATATCAATGGATTAAGTGTGTTAATGAGTATCTGTTGCATACTCGAGAAATCTCTAAAATATTTTCTAATATATTGTAAACAACAATATTTGCAAAAAATTTAAAAATATGACATGACAATAGAAAAACAATTATAAGAACGTGTATTTTGTTTTTATCGTGAATAGAACATTATTTGTACAGTTATCGGCTATGTTTGGCAAAGAACTTTTAGGAGCTTTTTGGAGATTTTAGCTTTTACTTTTACCAAAAAGCTCCTAACTAATAATCTAGCTCCGTTTGGATTAACTAGCTTCTAGCTGTTAGGGTTGAGTAAAAGCTCTAAAAATAAACGCTCCTTACACAAGCGTTTATGAAAATTGAACTAGCTGTTTGGATGTAAATTACTCAAATACCCTCTGATTAATTTATAAATCAACACCCTTAAACATCAGAACTTTACGTAAGGTTTTTCATACGGCTGCCCTATCAACAAGTCGATAACTTTTACTCAAGAATTATCTCGTCGATAAGCCATCTCTTTCACCTGTTATGCTCTATCAAACTTGAAGTTCATCTTTTTATGCATCAAACTCTGATTTTCTGTTTGTTTCATTCTAATTTTTACGTATTAGCGGTTTGTTATTACTCCGTATTATTTTTTTGTATGTTTATTATCTGGAAGTGTTGTACATGTTTATTCTGATCATGTTGTTTATTATATGTTGTTTGTAATTGGTAAAGTAAACTGACATATTAAAGTAAATTCACATGTCTACTTTTCTGTATGTTTGTTATCTATTTATCAGTTTGTTATATGTATGTTTGGACAAGATTGAAGTGCGTGAAATCTGAGCTTCATATATTCAACGAACTAAGGCACAAGAACTTCTATTGATGAGCTATTATTGAATACATTTAAAAATGGTGGTAGACTTTAAGAGGCCATTTTTGTCATTTTACTTATTTTATAACAGCTCCAGCTACTTTGCCAAACAATTAAATACATTTAAAAAGTTTCAGCTAAACGCTTGCAGCTAAACGCCTGCAGCTAAACGCTTGCAGCTTCCAGCTAATTTTGCCAAACATACCCATCAACTAATGAAAAATGTAAATGTGAATATTAATATGTATGTCAACAAATATATATATATATATATATATATATATATATATATATATATATATATATATATATATATATATATATATATATATATATATATATATATATATATATATATATATATATATATGATCCGTGGCTAAGTTTAAAATGAGTACAAACCAAATAAGCAAATATAGACCACAAAATATCATAAAACTTCAATTTAACTTAAAATGCATAGAAGGGTAAAAAGGTCATTTTAATAATTATAATTAATAAAAATTAGTTATACAAAAGTTAACATATTATGAACCACTTTTATCACCACCACCCACCACCACCAACCACCACCCCCCCCAATCAACCACCACCACTCACCACCACCACCACCAACCACCACCACTCACCACCACCACCAACCACCATCACCTACAACCCACCCCCACCACCACCAACCACCACCACCCATCAACCACCACCACCCACCACCACCAACCACCACCACCCACAACCCACCCCCACCACCACCAACCACCACCACACACCACAACCACCACCAACCACCACCACCAACAACAACCACCACCACCCAACACCACCTTCCACCACCACCCACCACCACCTTCCACCACCACCCACCACCACCAACCACCACCACCACCACTACAACCACCAACCACCACCCCCACCCCCACCACACCCACCAACCACCACCCACCACCCATCACCACCCATCACCAACAACCACCACCACTGCCAACCACCACCAACAACCACCACCAATCACCAACCACCACCCCCACCAACCACCACCACCAACAACCACCACCACCACCCACCAGCACCAACCACCACCACTAACCACCAGCAACCACCACCCACCACCACCACCACCACCCACTATCAACAACCACCACCACCAACCACCACGACCAACCACCACCACCCGCCGCCGCCACCAACCAGCACCACCCACCACTAACCACCAACCACCACCACCACCCACCTATCACCACAACCACCAACTAACACCAACCACCACCACCCATAACCACCACCACCATCACCACCACCTATAACCACCAACTACCCACCACCCATCACTACCACCCACCCACCACCACCACCCACCCACCACCATTAACCACCTCTACCACCACCCACCACCACCAACCACCACCCCCCACCCACCACAACTAACCACCACCAACCACCACCCAACACCCACCACCACCCACTACTACCACCACCCACCACCACAACCAACCACCACCATCACCACCAACCACCCACCACCACCAACCACCACCAGCACCACCACCCACAACCACTGCTACCACCAACCACCACCCACAACCACCACCAACCACCACCACCCTCCACAACCACCACCACCAACCACACACCATCACCAACCACCACCACCAACCACCATTAACCACCACCAACTACCACCAACCACCACCAACCACCAACACCAACCACCACCCCCCACCACCACCACCCCCCACCAACCACCACCACCCATCACCACCACCACCACCCCACCCACCACCACCACCCCACCCACTACCACCCACCATCACCACCAACCACCACGATACACCACCACCAACCATCACCCACTACCACCACCCACCACCACCGCCAACCACCACCACCACCTACCAACCACCACCACCAACCACCCACCAACTACCACCACCAACCAACTAGCACCACACGAACCACCACCCACCACCACCACAACCACCACCAACCACCACCATCACCAACCTCCCACCACCACCAACCACAACGATCAACCACCGCCAACCACCACCACCAACCACCCCCCATCACCAACCACCACCACCCACCACTAACCACCACCACCACTGAAATGTCCCGTTCTTATTGATTAAAAACGTTCCATATTAATTGATTTCATTGCGAGGTTTTGACCTCTATATGAGACGTTTTTCAAAGACTGCATTCATTTTTAAAACAAACCATAACCTTTATTTCATAAATAAAGGTTTAAAAAGCTTTACGTAGATTATCAAATAATGATAATCTAAAATATCCTGTTTACACACGACCATTACATAATGGTTTAAAATACAAATATGTTACATCGAAATCAGTTTCTTGAATGCAGTTTTTACACAATATCATACAAACATGGACTCCAAATCTTGTCCTTATTTTAGTATGCAACAGCGGAAGCTCTTAGTATTCACCTGAGAATAAACATGCTTTAAACGTCAACAAAAATGTTGGTGAGTTATAGGTTTAACTTATATATATCAAATCGTAACAATAGACCACAAGATTTCATATTTCAATACACATCCCATACATAGAGATAAAAATCATTTATATGGTGAACACCTGGTAACCGACATTAACAAGATGCATATATATAAGAATATCCCCATCATTCCGGGACACCCTTCGGATATGATATAAATTTCGAAGTACTAAAGCATCCGATACTTTGGATGGGGTTTGTTAGGCCCAATAGATCTATCTTTAGGATTCGCGTCAATTAGGGTGTCTGTTCCCTAATTCTTAGATTACCAGACTTAATAAAAAGGGGCATATTCGATTTCGATAATTCAACCATAGAATGTAGTTTCACGTACTTGTGTCTATTTTGTAAATCATTTATAAAACCTGCATGTATTCTCATCCCAAAAATATTAGATTTTAAAAGTGGGACTATAACTCACTTTCACAGATTTTTACTTCGTCGGGAAGTAAGACTTGGCCACTGGTTGATTCACGAACCTATAACAATATATACATATATATCAAAGTATGTTTAAAATATATTTACAACACTTTTAATATATTTTGATGTTTTAAGTTTATTAAGTCAGCTGTCCTCGTTAGTAACCTACAACTAGTTGTCCACAGTTAGATGTACAGAAATAAATCGATAAATATTATCTTGAATCAATCCACGACCCAGTGTATACGTATCTCAGTATTGATCACAGCTCAAACTATATATATTTTGGAATCAACCTCAACCCTGTATAGCTAACTCCAACATTCACATATAGAGTGTCTATGGTTGTTCCGAAATATATATAGATGTGTCGACATGATAGGTCGAAACATTGTATACGTGTCTATGGTATCTCAAGATTACATAATATACAATACAAGTTGATTAAGTTATGGTTGGAATAGATTTGTTACCAATTTTCACGTAGCTAAAATGAGAAAAAATTATCCAATCTTGTTTTACCCATAACTTCTTCATTTTAAATCCGTTTTGAGTGAATCAAATTGCTATGGTTTCATATTGAACTCTATTTTATGAATCTAAACAGAAAAGTATAGGTTTATAGTCGGAAAAATAAGTTACAAGTCGTTTTTGTAAAGGTAGTCATTTCAGTCGAAAGAACGACGTCTAGATGACCATTTTAGAAAACATACTTCCACTTTGAGTTTAACCATAATTTTTGGATATAGTTTCATGTTCATAATAAAAATCATTTTCTCAGAATAACAACTTTTAAATCAAATTTTATCATAGTTTTTAATTAACTAACCCAAAACAGCCCGCGGTGTTACTACTACGGCGTAAATCCTGTTTTACGGTGTTTTTCGTGTTTCCAGGTTTTAAATCATTAAGTTAGCATATCATATAGATATAGAACATGTGTGTAGTTAATTTTAAAAGTCAATTTAGAAGGATTAACTTTTGTTTGCGAACAAGTTTAGAATTAACTAAACTATGTTCTAGTGATTACGAGTTTAAACCTTCGAATAAGATAGTTTTATATATATGAATCGAATGATGTTATGAACATCATTACTACCTCAAGTTTAGTAGGTAAACCTACTGGAAGTGACAAGAAATGATCTAGCTTCAAAGGATCTTGGATGGCTTGAAAGTTCTTGAAGTAGGATCATGACACAAAAACAAGTTCAAGTAAGATTTTTACTCGAATTAAGATAGTTTATAGTTATAGAAATTGAATCAAAGTTTGAATATGAATATTACCTTGAATAAGAAAGATAACCTACTGTATATAACAAAGGTTTCTTGATCTTAGATGATTACTTGGAATGGATTAGAAAGCTTGGAAGTAAATTAGTAAACTTGAAGGGATTTTTGAAGTGTTCTTGAAGTGTTCTTCCTATGATGATTATAGCTTGATTCTTGAAGTGATTTTTGATGAAGATGATGATTAACTACTGGAAAAATACGTTAATAATAGTGTGTGTGTGTGTTGAGAGAGAATTAGAAAGAGAATTGGAAGTGAAATGGAGTGAATGATGAGTGGTAATTGGTGAGTGGTGAGTGGGGTTAAAAGGAGTTCTAGTTAGTTGACTAGCTCATGGTAGAAGTTAAAATTGATTAGTCATACATGACATAATCAAGAGTGGAATTCCATGCTAGTTCCTATTGGTATATACTCATAGTAAGTACGTTTTGAAGCTGTGTATAATACGGGTAAGAATACGACTAGAATTCTTGATGAAAGAAAAGAATGGAAAAGTAACTGTAACCATTTTCGTTAAGTATGAGTGTTTTGATATATGTCTTGAAGTCTTCCAAAAGTATTTTAATACATCTAAATACACTACATGTATATACATTTTAACTGAGTCGTTAAGTCATCGTTAGTCTTTACATGTAAGTGTTGTTTTGAAACCTTTAAGTTAACGATCTCAATTAATGTTGTTAACCCATTGTTTATTATATCTAATGAGATGTTAAATTATTATATTATCATGATATTATGATATATTAATATATCTTAATATGATATATATACATTTAAATGTCGTTACAACGATAATCGTTACATATATGTCTCGTTTCGAAATCCTTAAGTTAGTAGTCTTGTTTATATGTATATAACTCATTGTTAATATACTTATGGAGATACTTACTTATCATAATCTCATGTTAACCATATGTATATCCATATATATATCGTCATGTCGTTTTTACAAGTTTTAACGTTCGTGAATCGCCGGTCAACTTGGGTGGTCAATTGTCTATATGAAACATATTTCAATTAATCAAGTCTTAACAAGTTTGTTTGCTTAACATGTTGGAAACATTTAATCATGTAAATATCAATCTCAATTAATATATATAAACATGGAAAAGTTCGGGTCACTACAGTACCTACCCGTTAAATAAATTTCGTCCCGAAATTTTAAGCTGTTGAAGGTGTTGACAAATCTTCTGAAAATAGATGCGGGTATTTCTTCTTCATATGATCTTCACGCTCCCAGGTGAACTCGGGTCCTCTACGAGCATTCCATCGAACCTTAACAATTAGTATCTTGTTTTGCTTAAGTCTTTTAACCTCACGATCCATTATTTCGACGGGTTCTTCGATGAATTGGAG
Organism: Rutidosis leptorrhynchoides; assembly: GCF_046630445.1. NCBI lineage: Eukaryota > Viridiplantae > Streptophyta > Magnoliopsida > Asterales > Asteraceae > Rutidosis > Rutidosis leptorrhynchoides. Next base: position 150,560,604 of record NC_092335.1, on the reverse strand, counting down.
TTTTTCGTTGATTTGGATTTCATCTAACGGAATAGTGAGATCTTCTTTAGCAAAACATTTCTTCAAATTCGAGACGTGGAAAGTGTTATGTACAGCCGCGAGTTGTTGAGGTAACTCAAGTCGGTAAGCTACTGGTCCGACACGATCAATAATCTTGAATGGTCCAATATACCTTGGATTTAATTTCCCTCGTTTACCAAATCGAACAACGCCTTTCCAAGGTGCAACTTTAAGCATGACCATCTCTCCAATTTCAAATTCTATATCTTTTCTTTTAATGTCAGCGTAGCTCTTTTGTCAACTTTGGGCGGTTTTCAACCGTTGTTGAATTTGGATGATCTTCTCGGTAGTTTCTTGTATAATCTCCGGACTCGTAATCTGTATATCCCCCACTTCACTCCAACAAATCGGAGACCTGCACTTTCTACCATAAAGTGCTTCAAACGGCGCCATCTCAATGCTTGAATGGTAGCTGTTGTTGTAGGAAAATTCTGCTAATGGTAGATGTCGATCCCAACTGTTTCCGAAATCAATAACACATGCTCGTAGCATGTCTTCAAGCGTTTGTATCATCCTTTCGCTCTGCCCATCAGTTTGTGGATGATAGGCAGTACTCATGTCTAGACGAGTTCCTAATGCTTGCTGTAATGTCTGCCAGAATCTTGAAATAAATCTGCCATCCCTATCAGAGATAATAGAGATTGGTATTCCATGTCTGGAGACGACTTCCTTCAAATACAGTCGTGCTAACTTCTCCATCTTGTCATCTTCTCTTATTGGCAGGAAATGTGCTGATTTGGTGAGACGATCAACTATTACCCAAATAGTATCAAAACCACTTGCAGTCCTTGGCAATTTAGTGATGAAATCCATGGTAATGTTTTCCCATTTCCATTCCGGGATTTCGGGTTATTGAAGTAGACCTGATGGTTTCTGATGCTCAGCTTTGACCTTAGAACACGTCAAACATTCTCCTACGTATTTAGCAACATCGGCTTTCATACCCGGCCACCAAAAATATTTCCTGAGATCCTTGTACATCTTCCCCATTCCAGGATGTATTGAGTATCTGGTTTTATGAGCTTCTCTAAGTACCATTTCTCTCATATCTCCAAATTTTGGTACCCAAATCCTTTCAGCCCTATACCGGGTTTCGTCTTCCCGAATATTAAGATGTTTCTCCGATCCTTTGGGTATTTCATCCTTTAAATTTCCCTCTTTTAAAACTCCTTGTTGCGCCTCCTTTATTTGAGTAGTAAGGTTATTATGAATCATTATATTCATAGATTTTACTCGAATGGGTTCTCTGTCCTTCCTGCTCAAGGCATCGGCTACCACATTTGCCTTCCCCGGGTGGTAACGAATCTCAAAGTCGTAATCATTCAATAATTCAATCCACCTACGCTGCCTCATATTCAGTTGTTTCTGATTAAATATGTGTTGAAGACTTTTGTGGTCGGTATATATAATACTTTTGACCCCATATAAGTAGTGCCTCCAAGTCTTTAATGCAAAAACAACCGCGCCTAATTCCAAATCATGCGTCGTATAATTTTGTTCGTGAATCTTCAATTGTCTAGATGCATAAGCAATCACCTTCGTTCGTTGCATTAATACACAACCGAGACCTTGCTTTGATGCATCACAATAAATCACAAAATCATCATTCCCTTCAGGCAATGACAATATAGGTGCCGTAGTTAGCTTCTTCTTCAATAACTGAAACGCTTTCTCTTGTTCATCATTCCATTCAAATTTCTTTCCTTTATGCGTTAATGCAGTCAAGGGTTTTGCTATTCTGGAAAAGTCTTAGATGAACCTTCTGTAGTAACCAGCTAGTCCTAAAAACTGGCGTATATGTTTCGGAGTTTTCGGGGTTTCCCACTTTTCAACAGTTTCTATCTTTGCCGGATCCACCTTAATACCTTCTTTGTTCACTATGTGACCGAGGAATTGAACTTCTTCCAACCAAAATGCACACTTTGAAAACTTAGAGTACAATTCTTCCTTCCTCAATACTTCTAACACCTTTCTCAAATGTTCACCGTGTTCTTGGTCATTCTTTGAGTAAATAAGTATGTCATCAATGAAAACAATGACAAACTTGTCAAGGTATGGTCCACACACTCGGTTCATAAGGTCCATGAACACAGCTGGTGCATTAGTTAAACCAAACGGCATGACCATAAACTCGTAATGACCGTAACGTGTTCTGAAAGCAGTCTTTGGAATATCATCTTCTTTCACCCGCATTTGATGATACCCGAAACGTAAGTCAATCTTTGAATAAACAGATGAGCCTTGTAGTTGATCAAATAAGTCGTCGATTCTCGGTAGTGGGTAGCGGTTCTTGATGGTAAGTTTGTTCAACTCTCGGTAGTCGATACACAACCTGAATGTACCATCTTTCTTCTTGACAAACAAAACAGGAGCTCCCCACGGTGACTTGACAAACAAAACAGGAGCTCCCTACGGTGATGTGCTTGGTCGAATGAAACCACGCTCTAAAAGTTCTTGTAATTGGCTTTGCAGTTCTTTCATCTCGCTGGGTGCGAGTCTGTAAGGAGCACGAGCTATTGGTGCAGCTCCTGGTACAAGATCTATTTGAAATTCAACGGATCGCTGTGGGGGTAATCCCGGTAATTCTTTCGGAAATACATCGGGAAATTCTTTTGCAATGGAAACATCATTGATGCTCTTTTCTTCAGTTTGTACTTTTTCGACGTGTGCTAGAACAGCATAGCAACCTTTTCTTATTAGTTTTTGTGCCTTCAAATTACTAATAATATGTAGCTTCGTGTTGCCCTTTTCTCCGTACACCATTAAGGGTTTTCCTTTTTCTCGTATAATGCGAATTGCATTTTTGTAACAAACGATCTCTGCTTTCACTTCTTTCAACCAGTCCATACCGATTATCACATCAAAACTCCCTAACTCTACTGGTATCAAATCAATCTTAAATGTTTCACTAACCAGTTTAATTTCTCGATTCCGACATATATTATCTGCTGAAATTAATTTACCATTTGCTAATTCAAGTAAAAATTTACTATCCAAAGGCGTCAATGGACAACTTAATTTAGCACAAAAATCTCTACTCATATAGCTTCTATCCGCACCCGAATCAAATAAAACGTAAGCAGATTTATTGTCAATAAGAAACGTACCCGTAACAAGCTCCGGGTCTTCCTGTGCCTCTGCCGCATTAATATTGAAAACTCTTCCGCGGCCTTGTCCATTCGTGTTCTCCTGGTTCGGGCAATTTCTAATAATGTGGCCCGGTTTTCCACATTTATAACAAACTACATTGGCATAACTTGCTCCGACACTACTTGCTCCACCATTACTCGTTCCGACACCATTTGTTCCTTTCGTTCTATTAACCCCTGGTCCGTAGACCTCACACTTCGCCGCGCTATGACCATTTCTTTTACACTTGTTGCAAAATTTGGTGCAGAACCCCGAGTGATACTTTTCACACCTTTGGCATAGCTGCTTCTGATTGTTGTTGTTGTTGCGGTTATTATTGTTGTTGGGATGATTGTTGTAGTTGCTGTTGTTGTTGTTGTTGTTGGGCCGTTTGTTGTAGTTGCGATTGATGTTGCGATTGTTGGGATAATTGTTGCGATTATTGTTGTAATTGCTGTTGTTGTTGTATTGGTGATTCTTATCACCGTTTTCCTCCCACTTTCTTTTGACTTGCTTCACATTGGCTTCTTCAGCAGTCTGTTCTTTAATTCTTTCTTCAATCTGGTTCACTAGTTTGTGAGCCATTCTACATGCCTGTTGTATGGAGGCGGGCTCGTGTGAACTTATATCTTCTTGGATTCTTTCCGGTAATCCTTTCACAAACGCGTCGATCTTCTCTTCCTCATCTTCGAATGCTCCCGGACACAATAGGCACAATTCTGTGAATCGTCTTTCGTACGTGGTAATATTAAATCCTTGAGTTCGTAACCCTCTAAGTTCTGTCTTGAGCTTATTGACCTCGGTTCTGGGACGGTACTTCTCGTTCATCAAGTGCTTGAATGCTGACCACGGTAGTGCGTACGCATCATCTTGTCCCACTTGCTCTAGATAGGTATTCCACCATGTTAACGCAGAACCTGTGAAGGTATGCGTAGCGTACTTCACTTTGTCCTCTTCAGTACACTTACTTATGGAAAACACCGATTCGACCTTCTCGGTCCACCGTTTCAATCCGATCGGTCCTTCGGTTTCATCAAATTCCAAAGGTTTGCAGGCAGTGAATTCTTTGTAGGTGCATCCTACACGATTTCCTGTACTGCCAGATCCAAGGTTATTGTTGGTATGTAGCGCAGCCTGTACTGCGGCTGTGTTTGAAGCTAGAAAAGTACGGAATTCCTCTTCATTCATATTCACGGTGTGTCGAGTAGTCGGTGCCATTTCCTTCAAAATAGTCAAATGGAACAAGTTAATCATACAGAATATTAAGAGTAGTTAATAGTATTTCGTAGCATAATATGAACTCATTTATAAAAGCTTTTTCTTCATATTAGCGTTTTATAAGTTTAAATTCGGGTAGTACCTACCAGTTAAGTTCATACTTAGTAGCTAATATACAATTCAACTACTACAATTCTATATGAAAAACTGATTGTAATAATATTTCGCGTTCAAACTTTTATACAATATTTTACAAACTTACAATACCGCTTATTTTACATAAAGCATGAAAATATAGCACACAATAACTTTGATACAAGATAGTTGTGAAGATAATTCTAGCTAGTACACAAGTCGTCCAGCAAAGGCAATAAAGACATGTAATTCATACGTCCAGAAATAAGTCATGCATTCTGGTTTTACTAGGACTACTTCCCATCCTTGGTCTTGTGGAACATAACCGTTATGGCCGTTGATAAGACAGCGTGTTGTAACGTCATCAAAGGGACGAGGGTTACGTAATGACCAAAAGTCTCGTAATAACCTAAAAACCTCATTTCTTACCCCAATTACCGACTCCGTCACTTGTGGGAACGTTTTGTTTAATAGTTGTAGCCCGATGTTCTTGTTCTCACTTTGGTGAGAAGCGAACATTACTAACCCGTAAGCATAACATGCTTCTTTATGTTGCATGTTAGCCGCTTTTTCTAAATCACGAAGTCCTATATTCTGATATACTCAGTCAAAATAATTTCTTAACCCGTTGCGTAAAATAGCATTTGGGTTCCCCGCAATATATGCGTCAAAGTAAACACATCGTAACTTATGGATTTCCCAATGTGATATCCCCCATCTTTCGAACGAAAGCCTTTTATAAACCAAGGCATTCTTGGAACGTTCTTCGAATGTCTTACAAACTGATCTCGCCTTAAATAGTTGTGACGAGGAATTCTGACCGACTCTAGACAAGATTTCATCAATCATGTCTCCGGGTAGGTCTCTTAAAATATTGGGTTGTCTATCCATTTTGTGTTTTTATACTGTAAAATAGACAAGAGTTAGATTCATAAAAAAAATACTTATTAATACAAGAAATTTTTACATATATCATAAAGCATAAGCACACTATATTACATATATTACACCACACGAATACAACTATCTTATTCTGACTCGCTCGTTTCTTCTTGTTCGGTTTTGGTTCATTTTGCCAAGTTTCTAGGGATATATGATGTTCCCCTAATACGAGCCGTCGTTGTCCACATTGGTTTAGAAAAACCTGGTGGTTTAGAGGTCCCCGGGTCATTGTTACAACTTAAGGACTTCGGGGTTTGACGATACATATAAAGTTCATCGGGGTTGGAATTAGATTTCTCTATTTTTATGCCCTTTCCCTTATTATTTTCTTTTGCCTTTTTAAATTCAGTTGGGGTAATTTCTATAACATCATCGGAATTCTCGTCGGAATCCGATTCATCGGAGAATTGGTAATCCTCCCAATATTTTGCTTCCTTGGCGGAAACACCATTGACCATAATTAACCTTGGTCGGTTGGTTGAGGATTCTCTTTTACTTAACCATTTTATTATTTCCCCCACCGGTTCTATTTCTTCTTCCGGTTTCGATTCTTCTTCCGGTTCCGACTCTTCTTCCGGTTCCTCTTCGGGAACTTGTGAATCAGTCCACGAATCATTCCAATTTACATTTGACTCTTCATTATTATTAGGTGAGTAAATGGGACATGTTCTAGAGGTAGATATCTATCACATTATATCAAACGCGTTAAGAGATTAATATATCACATAATATTCACATGTTTAAAATATATAGTTTCCAACAAAACTTGTTAAGCAATCATTTTTAAAGAAAACACGGTCGAAGTCCAGACTCACTAATGCATCCTAACAAACTCGATAAGACACACTAATGCAAATTTTCTGGTTCTCTAAGACCAACACTCGGATACCAACTGAAATGTCCCGTTCTTATTGATTAAAAACGTTCCATATTAATTGATTTCATTGCGAGGTTTTGACCTCTATATGAGACGTTTTTCAAAGACTGCATTCATTTTTAAAACAAACCATAACCTTTATTTCATAAATAAAGGTTTAAAAAGCTTTACGTAGATTATCAAATAATGATAATCTAAAATATCCTTTTTACACACGACCATTACATAATGGTTTACAATACAAATATGTTACATCGAAATCAGTTTCTTGAATGCAGTTTTTACACAATATCATACAAACATGGACTCCAAATCTTGTCCTTATTTTAGTATGCAACAGCGGAAGCTCTTAGTATTCACCTGAGAATAAACATGCTTTAAACGTCAACAAAAATGTTGGTGAGTTATAGGTTTAACCTATATATATCAAATCGTAACAATAGACCACAAGATTTCATATTTCAATACACATCCCATACATAGAGATAAAAATCATTCATATGGTGAACACCTGGTAACCGACATTAACAAGATGCATATATATAAGAATATCCCCATCATTCCGGGACACCCTTCAGATATGATATAAATTTCGAAGTACTAAAGCATCCGGTACTTTGGATGGGGTTTGTTAGGCCCAATAGATCTATCTTTAGGATTCGCGTCAATTAGGGTGTCTGTTCCCTAATTCTTAGATTACCAGACTTAATAAAAAGGGGCATATTCGATTTCGATAATTCAACCATAGAATGTAGTTTCACGTACTTGTGTCTATTTTGTAAATCATTTATAAAACCTGCATGTATTCTCATCCCAAAAATATTAGATTTTAAAAGTGGGACTATAACTCACTTTCACAGATTTTTACTTCGTCGGGAAGTAAGACTTGGCCACTGGTTGATTCACGAATCTATAACAATATATACATATATATCAAAGTATGTTTAAAATATATTTACAACACTTTTAATATATTTTGATGTTTTAAGTTTATTAAGTCAGCTGTCCTCGTTAGTAACCTACAACTAGTTGTCCACAGTTAGATGTACAGAAATAAATCGATAAATATTATCTGGAATCAATCCACGACCCAGTGTATATGTATCTCAGTATTGATCACAACTCAAACTATATATATTTTGGAATCAACCTCAACCCTGTATAGCTAACTCCAACATTCACATATAGAGTGTCTATGGTTGTTCCGAAATATATATAGATGTGTCGACATGATAGGTCGAAACATTGTATACGTGTCTATGGTATCTCAAGATTACATAATATACAATACAAGTTGATTAAGTTATGGTTGGAATAGATTTGTTACCAATTTTCACGTAGCTAAAATGAGAAAAATTATCCAATCTTGTTTTACCCATAACTTCTTCATTTTAAATCCGTTTTGAGTGAATCAAATTGCTATGGTTTCATATTGAACTCTATTTTATGAATCTAAACAGAAAAGTATAGGTTTATAGTCGAAAAAATAAGTTACAAGTCGTTTTTGTAAAGGTAGTCATTTCAGTCGAAAGAACGACGTCTAGATGACCATTTTAAAAAACATACTTCCACTTTGAGTTTAACCATAATTTTTGGATATAGTTTCATGTTCATAATAAAAATCATTTTCTCAGAATAACAACTTTTAAATCAAAGTTTATCATAGTTTTTAATTAACTAACCCAAAACAGCCCGCGGTGTTACTACGACGGCGTAAATCCGGTTTTACGGTGTTTTTCGTGTTTCCAGGTTTTAAATCATTAAGTTAGCATATCATATAGATATAGAACATGTGTGTAGTTAATTTTAAAAGTCAAGTTAGAAGGATTAACTTTTGTTTGCGAACAAGTTTAGAATTAACTAAACTATGTTCTAGTGATTACGAGTTTAAACCTTCGAATAAGATAGTTTTATATATATGAATCGAATGATGTTATGAACATCATTACTACCTCAAGTTTAGTAGGTAAACCTACTGGAAGTGACAAGAAATGATCTAGCTTCAAAGGATCTTGGATGGCTTGAAAGTTCTTGAAGTAGGATCATGACACAAAAACAAGTTCAAGTAAGATTTTTACTCGAATTAAGATAGTTTATAGTTATAGAAATTGAATCAAAGTTTGAATATGAATATTACCTTGAATAAGAAAGATAACCTACTGTATATAACAAAGGTTTCTTGATCTTAGATGATTACTTGGAATGGATTAGAAAGCTTGGAAGTAAATTAGTAAACTTGAAGGGATTTTTGAAGTGTTCTTGAAGTGTTCTTCCTATGATGATTATAGCTTGATTCTTGAAGTGATTTTTGATGAAGATGATGATTAACTACTGGAAAAATACGTTAATAATAGTGTGTGTGTGTTGAGAGAGAATTAGAAAGAGAATTGGAAGTGAAATGGAGTGAATGATGAGTGGTAATTGGTGAGTGGTGAGTGGGGTTAAAAGGAGTTCTAGTTAGTTGACTAGCTCATGGTAGAAGTTAAAATTGATTAGTCATACATGACATAATCAAGAGTGGAATCCCATGCTAGTTCCTATTGGTATATACTCATAGTAAGTACGTTTTGAAGCTGTGTATAATACGGGTAAGAATACGACTAGAATTCTTGATGAAAGAAAAGAATGGAAAAGTAACTGTAACCATTTTCGTTAAGTATGAGTGTTTTGATATATGTCTTGAAGTCTTCCAAAAGTATTTTAATACATCTAAATACACTACATGTATATACATTTTAACTGAGTCGTTAGGTCATCGTTAGTCGTTAAATGTAAGTGTTGTTTTGAAACCTTTAAGTTAACGATCTCAATTAATGTTGTTAACCCATTGTTTATTATATCTAATGAGATGTTAAATTATTATATTATCATGATATTATGATATATTAATATATCTTAATATGATATATATACATTTAAATGTCGTTACAACGATAATCGTTACATATATGTCTCGTTTCGAAATCCTTAAGTTAGTAGTCTTGTTTATATGTATATAACTCATTGTTAATATACTTATGAAGATACTTACTTATCATAATCTCATGTTAACCATATGTATATCCATATATATATCGTCATGTCGTTTTTACAAGTTTTAACGTTCGTGAATCGCCGGTCAACTTGGGTGGTCAATTGTCTATATGAAACATATTTCAATTAATCAAGTCTTAACAAGTTTGTTTGCTTAACATGTTGGAAACATTTAATCATGTAAATATCAATCTCAATTAATATATATAAACATGGAAAAGTTCGGGTCACCACAACCACCACCACCCATCACCACAACCACCAACCAACACCAACCACCACCAACTACCACCACCACCAGCATCCACCACACCCATCAACAGCAACCACCACTAACCACCACCAACCACCAACCACCAACCACCACCACCACCCACAACCACCACCCTTAACCACTACCCACCACCATCAACCACCACCATCACCACCACCAACAACTACCACCACCACCAATCACCACCACCACCCAAAATGATTATCATTCATTAAATCATTCATTCCAAAATGATTTTCATTCATTAAAACATTTATCATTCATCGAAAAACAATTATAATTCATCAAACAATTATCATTCATTACACAGTTACGATTCATAAAAGCAACATTTACAATTCATAAAAAAAAACGATCATTCATCTGAGTTATCTTTCATCGAATAGTTATCATTTAAAAAAAACAGTTATTATTCATAAGAAAGCAATAACTATTCATAACAAAATGATTATCATTCATCAAAATAATTATCATTCATTAAAACAATTATCATTCATCAAACATTTATGATTCATAAAAGCAACAATTATCATTCATCACAAAAAAACTATCATCTATCAGAAAAAAACTATCATTCATCTAAGTTATTATTCATTAAACAGTTATCATTTATAAAAATATAATGAATGATAAAAAAAACTGAAGAATGATACTAAAATAATATAAATGAGAAAAAATATGATGTATGATAAAAGTTTTAGTAACAATCGCATGTCAATTAGAAGTCAAAATTTTATCATTCAAAAGGAAACAATTATCATTCATCACAAAACAATTATCGTGCATCAAAATGTTATCATTCATCAAACCATTATCATTCAACAAACCGTTATAATGATTACTTTTATATAAAATATGGGGCATTCCGAGAATCGAACTCGGGACCTCCCTCACCGAAAGCGAGAATCATACCACTAGACCAAATGCCCAATTATCAAACAATCATCATTCATCTAATTGTAGTCATTCATATAAAAATTAGGTGATGAATGATAAAAAGGAGGTGAATGATAAAAAAAAGATTTAATGAATGATAAAAAAGGATATAATGAAGGATAAAAGATTTGCAAAAAATGAGGTGAATAATGATAAAAAAACAAGATGAATGACAAAAAAAGGAGGTAATGAATGATAAAAATAAGGTGATGAATGATAAAAAAAAGATGAATAATAAAAAGTAGGTGAATGATTAAACACAAGATGAATGATAAAAAAAAATATAATGAATGATAAAAAGAGTTGCAAAAAATAAGGTGATGAATGATAAAAAGAAGGTGATGAATGAAAAAAAAACAAGATAAATGGCAAAAATGAGGTGAAGAATTATGAAAAAAAAAACAAGATGAATGATAAAAAGGAGGTGATGAATGATAAAAAGGAGATGACGAATGATAAAAATAAGACGATGAATGATAAAAAAACGAGATGAATGAGAAAAACTAGGTGATGAATGATTAAAAAAATTTACCATTCATCAGAAAAATTTTATCAGTCATCATCTCATTTTTATCATTCATCACCTCATTTTATATCATTCATCACTCACAAAGTTATCATTCATTATGTCTTTAATCATTCATCACCTCCTATTGTCATTCATTTTGTTTTTTTATCATTCATCACCTCATTTTATATCATTCATCACTCACTGTTAATGACAATAGTTTTCTTTCTCCACGCTCTAAAATAATTTAAATATTTGTTATCGAAGCAAGAAGGTGTTGTTTAATGTTAAGTAATATTTGTAGAAAAATTTATAAGACTGGTGATGAAAACAAACTTACTTGTTTTTTTGCTCACTGTTTGCGCTCCCAATGTTGTCCAGAATTCCAATGTTCTGTACACGACCTATATAGTCTGCGCATGTTTAGCCTTACCGGCAACAACCACTATTTGTTCTTCTTGGCGCTGGTGTTTTTGTCACCTGCATAAAAGAGTAATGAAACAATTAAAACGATTAATATTAAGAAAATGCCTTCGTTACCCATAACCCAAAGTCTCTGTCCTACCCATATTGACAATCCTACCCATTTTGACACCACAACTTTGAAATGCAACAAGCTACACAACTGAAAAACAACACACTTTTGTCCAACTTAAACTTGAAACATAACCACTAGACAATAAAAGAATCAATGTTGCATTTTGTCGAATGGGATACTCAGAAATGACGACATTAAGAATCCTTTAGTGAGTCAAAGTATGAAATCAAAATCATGACTAAAAGATGAGACTAACCGATTAACATACATGAAAATATATACACACCGAACTCTAATATATCACCACCTTTAATCACCATTTCTGGTTTTTCTCCAAAGACTGATGGCTTCCAAATCACAAGAACAGCCAACTTCCCAACCTGCAACAAGTTTATTAATTTATTAATATTAATTAATAAATTCAAATATATGAAAATGGAGATTAACGACTGGAAAAGCTGTGATTAAAACTCAAACGTTTTTCTCATGTGATTCTTGATCACGCACCTTGGTTAAGTTGATATTTCTGGGCATTATACTGGGTCATGCCCGACAACACGGACAACACTTGATATGCAAAATCACTTGACCCGCCCAATTTGCCACCTCTAGTGCTCAGTTTAAGACATGTGCTGAACTCAAAACAAAGTAAAATGCAAGACCTCAGTTGCAGGATCAAACATATTCTTCAGCAATAGACACTCGCTGGGGTTCCCAATAGGCTCTGAAACAATGGGTGAAATCATTTGGGCTGACCCAAAAGATTGAATTGGAGCAGATCCATTAACTATAGGTGCACCAACTCCGAGAGCTCCAGTAACACTGCAAATATATATTATATTATTAAAATTTAATATTAAATACTAATATGAATATTATCATCAAAATTTGTGTTGTGAAGAACATTCCCATGTCACTAACTGAACTTCTTCATGAACGTACCCAGGGGCGGTGCCAGGATTGTTGGTCAGTGGTGTCACCGGTTAAAACTCAAAAAAAAAATTCTACTAGATGTCTTATTTTAGTGGTGTCACTCAAAAAAATTTACACTATCCAGTGGTGTCACACGTTAAAAAATCAAAAATTTTCCCACTACATCGCATATTTGAGTGGTGTCCCGTGCCCACCCTGGGCTCTACATAGCTATGCCTCTGAACGTACCTAGATGCATAGCTAGTCCGATCAAGCTTTGCCATAAGCATCGCTCGTGATTGAGCATTTAGAGCCTGCAGAAGAAAAAAAACATAAAATAGAATTCACGTTCACATATATTTTATACATACACACACAAATATCAAACAAGTGGGCCTACCAAACTACCACTATCATCGTCATCAAAATCGGCTGCTTTTACTCCTGGGTCTTGTGCCCCGTTATAATCAGAAACTAAAGATACCTACGAAAAATAAACACAAAAGTTGCAACATGAACATTATGATTAATAATTAATAAAGCTACCTCATATATTAACATTTTAATATGCAACAGTCACCTAAGTGTCCGCCCAGCTATTTCAAGCGTTCCACTTAAACTTAGTGCTGCCTTTGCATGCCCAACCACCACCACCCACACCACCACCACCCACCACCACCAACCACCACCACCAGACACCACCACCACCACCCACCCACCACCTGGTTGATGTCGACTGTATGTGCTTCCCAGTGTGGTAGTCCATGCATTGTTTCAGCACCTATTAGGGTAACACATAAAAAGACTTGAGCTTCAGATAACAAAAACACAAATTTTGAACAGTATTAAAAAGGTCATAACACTATTCGCTTTTTGGCTACATTTTTCTTTTAATTTGAGGATTAGATACAATCCAAATAGACTCATTCATAAGTTGATGGGTCAAAATTACCACCCCCAATTTCCAAGTAAAATCAGAACACCCACAGTTTCATATACCAAAAGCAGTCTGATGTAAAAAGACAATAGCTGATATGCATATCCAGGTGTCACTCTAAAATTAATCAATACAATTACAAGGAATATATATCCAAGAATCTGAATCCATAATGTCTTACCATAAACATGTGAAAAATATTGTCGCTGTTGCTGAGGAATATGACCCGCCCATGTAGGATTAGACCCTTGTGATAATTAATAAAACTTACTTGAATAAACTCAAAACCTTTACAATTTCCTGTTTCAGGATCTGTTGGCAATTGCACTAGCTCCACCGGTCCAAAGGGTTAAAAAAAAATCTAGACAAATATAAAGTAGCATCAACTTTTTTTTAGCAAACAACAAGAACATATGAACACTTTAATACATTTATAAATATAAACTGTGCATGTATTCTGTATACTTCATGGCATTTCTTTCATGTCTTTACTTGTTCCATACATAATTGTTCAGTAAATTTAATTTTTTTACTTGTTCCACGTCTTTACTCAAATATATGACATGAAATTGCATTTAAACAGTAAAAAATAAATTGATATTTTACCTTGACAATTCATTCTTTGAATAATTAATATAGATAGATAGATATAGATTATGGTACCAGGCCTAAGAGATGCACTCCATTGCTCTCATCAGTTTCGTTGCCATTGTAGATACATCTGTAGCTGAAAACATGGTAGTAAAGTTAGAAAATTATCATTCTCAAATACAAAAAGAGCTTAGATCTAACTAATAGTTTACTATGCTATATAAATACATACCATGGACAATGAAGAAACAGGTCACGCCTTTTTGAAGATGAACATAAAATCAAAAGTAGATTGATGTTTGTTTTTAGATGATGAATTCAACATAACGTCTGCTCGAAATCATGTCAGGAATACTCGAAATCAGATTTTAACAGCTGAATCTCTCTAATTCGTTCCAATTGATTTGTTGACCAACTATGAACAGTCATTGACTTGAAGATCATGAATTCTGAGATGTTTCTCCATTCCTGTTAATGATTCTCGAAGCTTCAATGATCGTCCAGAAACCTGAATTGGTGATTAACTCGTATTGAAATACTCCAACTCGTTCTAAACTGATCAATCTATGAAGTTATTCGGACAAATATGAACTCGAGATCGATCACTGCAAATTCTTTGTTGTTAATCCAATCTATTTGATCACGAGTGTAAGGATTTAAATGTAGATCACAAATTCATGCTTAGAATGTTTCTACAATTTAGTTTCCAGATGAAATCGTGCAGAAAATAAGGGAACATCTAGTTTACGGTTTATGAAAATGAAATTTGGGGATGAAGAAACACGCTGGATACATAAATTGATTTAAAATTACTATTTTACCCCTCCGCGTTTTTTATATAAAATTATTCTTTTTCTTAATGTGAGGCTAATATTCACTTATCCAGTTTGTACCCCATTTAATGCTTATCCCTCGATTGGTCCAATATATATATATATATATATATATATATATATATATATATATATATATATATATATATATATATATGAAAATTTTTAATATAAACAAGAAGCTAGAAAAAATAATGAATATAGATAATTATAAAGAGTACAAAAGAGATTGTAACCACTAATTTCAATTCCTCGGAAGGAACATCAACCATATACATGTTTCACCTTTTGTACCCACGATTAATTACATAACCTCGTTTAAACACTATCCGCCTTTGATCCCCATATAGAACATAACACATATCATCATCCAATTTCTCAACCGAGATTAACCTTCTTGTGAACTTGGGGATGAATCTCACGTTCCTCGAGATCTAAACATAATCCAAGTGTCTAACCACGAGATTACTGTAATACCCTAGCTTTTTTTGTTAATCTTTGTTAACTGTCCGTTAAGTATTTAACGATGATTACTTTCGATTCGTGTATTTAATTTGATTAATTGCATACTTGAGTTCATGATGAACTAACGTAATTAATACATGATTATATTAGCCGAAGAACTTATTTCATGTTTGAAATACTGAGAATACGATACGGTTTTGAAAAATGCAACTGAGGTCTCACGAGACTGCGAAACGTCTGATTTTTGATAAAATAATTATTTTCAATAATTATTACTTTTAATAAAAAATTAATTAATTTATTATGTATTTAATGAATTAAACGCGGTGGGTTGCGTTTTAACGATCGATAAACGTTCCGGTAACACGGTATGGTTAACGACACTCGAAACGGACCACTACTTGAACAAATGTATGCAAAACGAGCCCAGAACACCCGTTTGGGCTACCCCACGGCCGAACCCCACCCCTCACCCCTTAATTGGACTTGTTTTGGTTAATGGATCACTAGTGGGTTGTTGTTTAAGGCCCTAACCTAAATTATAATTAGCAAGGAAAATTACTGGGACCCTCATTCATCTAATTTTAGTTGACTGCTCCTCCCTCTCTTGCTCTCTTGTCATCCGCACATCACCACCACCATACACCATCATAACCTCAAAATTAGAACAACTCTCGTGCATCAAAGTTGTTCGTTGCTTCGTTCTACGTCTAGTATTGTGAATTGATTTTGCTAGAAAGGTATAATCACTAACCCTATTGCTCAATTGGTCGCCTATTGCTCAATTGGTCGCGTTTAATAAATCTGATTTTTTTGTTATTATGATTAATTATATGTTCTATTGCTCAATTGGTCGCGATCGTGTACGTAAATAGTCCTTATAATGTCCGGTTTGCGAGTTAGGGTTTTAAAACGAATTAAATAGCTATGCTGCTGGTTTTGTAAAATTGTTTTCTGTATTTTCATAGTGTTTAGATGGATAGCTATCGAAAAACTATTGAATTCGCTAGCTTGAATCGCATTATTTCGTTTAGTATAGCCTAAGTTATGATCGTTTGAAGTTTCGGTATGTAATTATGCAACAAAATGAAAACTGCAATTTGTGTGTTATGATTGGCTTATGAACTGATGTTATATGGATATAGAATTGAAAAACAATTAAAATGGAGTAGGATATCATGGTAAACGGATTTGTAAAAGTCGTTTTATGATTACTTGAATGTTCGTGTTACAACGTGTTGACTAGTAATTTGTTCATGGAGCAAACGACCATTTAACATGCTTTTTGATGACCAAGCTTTTGTATTTTATAAATTGAATTATTATTACTTGATAATTCATGTAGAATTTATATGCTAAATGTTTATAGATGTTCGTATATTCGACCCCGAAAACGACTACCTGAATAGGAACGAATCTGTCTATTTTGCACCAATAAATGTCTAGCATGAAGTAGGAGTTGAATTGGACTTTGTGCTTCTGGTATGTGGTAGTATATATATATATATATATATATATATATATATATATATATATATATATATATATATATATATATATATATATATATATATATATATATATATATATATATATATATATATATATATATATTACTTAGCATATCTTTATTGTATGCCAAGCTCTGAATGCTTTGTTTTCTATGTGTTACATGCGTGCCGAAACCGAATGTCTGAATTATGTCTAAATCAGGAAGTTCGACAAGTCGGTCAAAACTGTACAAATTGGCTATATGAATTTCTTTGGTTATTTTACCACTGATAATTTGAGGTTTTTAGAGTCATTTACAATTGAGCGTTCATTAATTGCTATTATCTAGATTAAATGAGAATTAATATAAAAGTGATGCGCAAACAGAACCTGAACTTGATTGTTTTGCATGCTATGTGAGTTCTGGGAACCGTATGATAGTGTGCTTAGTATTTTTAGGAATCTTATCACATGGACTAATGATATGGAGTTGTTCATAATTGTTTGATGTGTCATTTGTGAACAATGCTTGTCCGATTGCATTACTGCTGTGAAAATGTATGACAGTTAAACTAGTAAACATCATTTGACTAAACGACTATGTGTAACTTATAAGTTGATCTTTATTTGACTTTATGATAACATGGGCATGACCTAATGAGGTAGTTGACTTAGCTTGACCACTTTGACCAAGTTTGACTTTTTGTTGACTTGCTTGACTAGTTGACTTCTGTGTTGACTTTTACTATATGTTTACGTCGGTCTGAGCAATAGGGACTGTTTTGTAATTCTATCTTTTGAAACAAAACTTATGTAACTATAAATGGTACATTTAGGTTGCATTACTTGGTCGTTGTAATTCGACTACTGTTGCTTGTGAAATTGTCAAGTGCACACAAGGTGAGTCTACAGTCTCATACACTTTTACTTTTTGTGATGAGATAACATGTTGTTTTTAAACTGTTTTACGCATTAGACACTAGTACAAAAACTGAACATACACTATGAGTTTGATCCAAAAGCCTCTAGCTTGAATATATTAATTACATTGTAAGGCTCGAACTATAAGGACGGTACCCTAGGTTTGACAAACCTCACTCAATGAACTAGGGTACTTATAACTTTGTTACTGAATGCTTGATCAGCATTTGCAATATGGGGTAAAGGAAGAAGTGTAGCGCATTTAAGCTATCCGTGGGTTAAAGCTTTATATTCAAGTGCTCATAATTGTTGTATAACTTTTACTGTTTTGAACTAAATCTCGTGGTCTAACTCTGATAAACTGATTTACTTAAACATGTAGATTCACTCAATATTCTGTTGATCGTTTTCATGTTTTATCTCAGGTTCTTAAAGGTATTAGCTTCCGCATACTTTGATGACTATGTGCTTACATGGTGCATACACTGGATGGGAGTCCAGCATGATTTGATTTATGTCAAAAACGTTTACGATCGCATTTAAAACTGTTTCTTTTAAATAATGTTTAAGGATTATTTACTTATGTCATTAATGTTAACTTTTGATTTACTTACTTTAATGACAACGTCTTTTGAAATAAATGCGATTGTTTTTCGGAAAACGTCTCATATAAAGGGTGTGACCGTTAACTGTAGGACCAAGAGTTAATATTCCGTTAGTGTGTTCTGACGGGGTGTTACATTTACCAATACCCGCAACATCAAAAGTATTCCCATTCGCGACTCGAACCCTACCGTAATAGCTCTTAAAATTTAACATCTCGTTCATGTACGGGGTATCACGATACGAGGCACCCGAATCTAAAACCCAAGATTTGTCAAGAACATCCTCTTGGCACATCATCGCATCTTCGATCGCCGTAGTCAACCGCGCTCTTACACGACTTAAGACTCAGATCTTTGACTTATAGTGACCAGCGTGTTGATAATTCCAACATACCACAACTTTACTCCTGATGGACTCCTTGACCTAGCTCTTTGATGTTTTAGCAGAGTAGTATATAAAATAGCTATATTTTTTGCTAGGAAATACTATTAAATACGATACAATTTTACACAAGATATTTATTTATTTATAGAATGGATATACTTAAACCTTGCTACAACACTTATAGGCAGTGTACCTAATCGTACAGTAGTGTAGTTTTTAGTAAGTCCGGTTCGTTCCACAGGGAATCTTTTTAAACAAAGCTTAACGCTATATTAGTTTACTTTTATAAAAATACAAATATATATATAAGTAATATTATTATTATAAAGGGGGGTTTTTACCGTTTAATGACCGGTTTGTCGATTTTAAAACTTTAGTCACAGTTAAAACCAAATGTAAAATATTAAAAATAAATACAAGACTTAAATTAAAGCGTAAAGTAAATAACGATAATGAAATTGCGAATAATAAAAGTGCGATAAAATAAACTTGCGATAATTAAAAAGTACGATAATTAAAAGTGCAATTAAATATAATAACAATAAATAAAAGTGCTATAATTAGAAGTGCAATTAAATATAAAATAAAGGAAATTAAATATGAAATAAAAGAATTATGCTTATTTAAACTTCCGTAATCATGATGGTTGACGTGTTGATTTTAGTTTTATGCCCATGGGTTAATTGTCCTTTGTCCTGGATTATTTAATATGTCCATACGGATTTGTCCATAATAGTCCATCAGTCATAAATATAAAGAGCGAAAGCCTTCGTCAAATTATTCTTATTCCCGAAGTCAAATATTCCAACTAATTGGGGATTTGAATTGTAACAAGGTTTTAATACTTTGTTTAATGAATACACCAGGTTATCGACTGCGTGCAAACCAAGGTTTTACTACTTTGTTAACAATTACACCAATTACCCTTGAATGTAATTCACCCCTGTTTCAACAAGTCTATTAACTATTAATCCAGTTCCGTATCCGGTAAAATGAATAATTATTGGTATTTATAGATATCCCGCCCACCGTGCCCAGTTAAGCGTATGTGATTATATATAAATACGTCGAATTATAAGTTTGTATATTAAATTAACAAGGTATTGTTTAGTTAATATAAAACCCATTAATAGCCCATAGTCTAATTTCCACAAGTGTCGTTCTATTGTCCAAACCCCAATTATGGTACAAAGCCCAATTACCCAATTTTAGTAATTAGCCCAACATCATGATTACTTCGGATTAAATACGCATAATAATAACTTAGCTACGAGACATTAAATTAAAAAGGTTGAACATAACTTACAATGATTAAAAATAGCGTAGCGTTACACGGACAGAATTTCGACTTACACCCTTACAACATTCGCTAACATACCCTTATTATTAGGATTAAAATTAAAATTAAAATTAAAATATAAATTATAAATATATATTATATAGATAGAGAGATGGATATATGATGGATGAAAAATGATCAGAATTCGGTTGGCTTTATAGGGAGTTTCAAATTTTGGAGCTCCGCGACTCACGGCCTATTTTGCCTTCAAACTCCGCGAGTCGCGGAGTTTGTAAATACAGCTCACCAGCTTTTGGAGTCTTTCTTGCCGACGATTTATTTATAAATATAATATATATATATAATTAATATAATTAATTATATATTATATTATATTTATATACATAGTTAACTTGTAATTTTTAGTCCGTTGCGTCGAGCGTTGAGAGTTGACTCTGGTCCCGGTTCCGGATTTTCGAACGTCCTTGCGTACAATTTTATATTTTGTACTTTGCGTTTTGAATCTTGTACTCTTGTAATTTCGAGACGTTTCTTATCAATAATTGGAACCTCTTTGATTGTCTTTTGTACTTTTGAGCTTTTTGGTCGTTTGCGTCTTCAATTCGTCGAATCTGTCTTTTGTCTTCACCTTTTATTATTTAAACGAATATCACTTGTAAATAGAACAATTGCAACTAAAAGCTTGTCTTTCTTGAGGAATAATGCTATGAAATATATGTTCGTTTTTAGCATTATCAAATATTCCCACACTTGAGCGTTGCTTGTCCTCAAGCAATATCGTCTTGAAATACTAGAATCACTTATTTATTCTTCACACTTTGTACATCAGTGATTTCTATACGGCGGTATAAACAATGGTAGTAACGATATGGTTTACAGTCCCACATGACTATAAAAATTTAGATCCATTAAGGAAATTGGATCTTTATGAAAACATTTGATCTTTTGAAAATTAAATCTAGTTTTTACCCTAGATAAGTTTTCTGGAATAACCCTTTACCGGTGTTTGCAAAATATTTTTGTGGGTTTGGTGGGTTTCAGATTTGAAAATTTTAGCTCAAAACTTATGATTTTGTGTCACCCACTTGCTAACCTTGTATTTGGAAAGCAACACGTCCAGTTTACTTGTCCCATATATTACCTTTCGGTAAACTACCGTCCGGTTGTAAAGGAAAGCGTTGAACAAGCAACTGTTAAGGCAATGTCCCCTGACATGCTTTTAATTATGGTCTACAACGTGTCGGACGCAATTACTATCCTTGGTAGGAGCAATAGTAAAGCTCACCCTTATAATTTTTCGGTCTGGCACAAGGTCCTGTCTTTGACCATGCTATGCAACCACCGTTCTTACGGTTGACACCCGATTTAGTTCAGGTGACCTAATGAATTCCAGGTGAATTCCTAGGATTTTACGTTCAATGGTAATGAACGCATTGAAAATGGGTTTTCAGAAAACAAATCGGTTTGTAATTTTGATCAAAATATTTTCTCGTTCAAGCTCGAGTTTAGATATCATTGAATTCCATGAGTTTGTAATTCTCAATCTTTAAGGTCAATCTCAAGGATTGAGTAATATCAGGCTTAAAAGCTGATTTTTAATCTTTAAGGAGATTATCCTTTCTGGAGATCTGATTCATTAGTCTTATCCAGCTAATTTGCATGGTGCCCCCCCATTGTACGAGATAAATCCTTCTCATGGTTAGGATAAATCTGACCACTTGGCGACCCTGTTTAATGCTGAGGTCCGTGGATTTCCTGCTGATTTTAGTGATGATTTTTCTAGATTTTTCGTCAACCTACAGCTGGTCTGGACGACAACTTCTTGACCTAAATCAAGAAGCGCGTGTCTTTTTCGGAAGACTTTACTTCCTTTTTATGATGGAATTGATTCATCGTGTAGATCCATCTCTTCTTTTCTTTCATCGGGTAAAACAGTTTAGTTTAGTCCAAAGCAAAAGTATTTTCAGTTATTTGTTACAGATATATGTGACATATGTTTAAGATAACTTGATAAATTTTCCCACACTTGGCATTTATTTTCCTTTTTATCGTCCTCTATTCCATTTTAAATGAATTTTAACATTTTGGTTTGTTTCTCAATTTATGTCCTTTCTGAGGTAACAATAATTTCGGTGTTAAAACCTAGTTTTATCGTTCATAAATATGTATAAACATGATTTTGAGTTCATTTAATTGAAAATTTTGAAAAATTTTACTAGAATTGGGTAGTCAGTATATAAGACTAGGGTTGTTCTTTATTATCAGAGAGCACTAGATTCTAATACAACTACTGTTTTACTAGTATTTTTAATGGTAACCAAGTGTATAAAGTAAAAAATTTTAAAATCCGAAAGAATTTAACCCCTTCCCACACTTAAGATCTTGCAATGCCCTCATTTGCAAGAAATCAGTAACAATTTAAATTATTGAGGGTGATTTGTGTGAAAATGATTAAATTTTTACCAAAGTTTCCAAATATATTGGCGTTTGTTTGCTGAATGATATATGGTGCACATCATTTGTTAATTCCGTCTTGTTGTTATTTCACATATATTTTGCATCTTGTCGTCAAAATTAGTTGCTTTTGCTGAACTTAATGCCAGTCTTTGAAAATGCGTTGTTTTATCCTGTTGTGTACATAAGATAAACTGCAAACATATATACATATTTTTGAAGTTTGGTATATTACCCCACATTCAAAAATTATTAAAATCTAAGAATAAAAGTTAGAAAATTATAAAAACTATTACAATATTAACATAAGTATTAAACGTATCAACATTACAATTTACAAAATAAATAAAACTAAGTAGACTAGGGATGATATTGATACCAATAGGGGTTCCAGGCATAACCATAGGTGCTATAGAATGCTTCGGCAGGGTTATACGTAGGATACGGTGGTTGCATCTCTATAGACCAGGGAGGGAATATGGGTTTTGGTGTAGGAATATAGTTTCTACCTATATGTTGGCAATGAGCTATGATTTGGTTCTGATGAACTTGCCAATCTTCAAATGCTCTCTGTCTAGCATTTTCGTACTCCTGTGAAGCTATAAACCTTTGCATTTCTTGCATCTCATTTCCCCCTCCTACATTACCTTGCTGTTGGTTTCTCACAACCTGTGGATGTCTACCATGGTATTGTACTGCGGCGTTATTTCGCCTCTTCAAAACTTTCGCACCATGGTATACATTTAAACCTATAGTATCTCGGGGTTCTGGTTCTTCGACTAATAATCCCCCCCGACTTATATCCACACCGAGATATTCAGCAATCAAAGTAATAAAAATACCACCTCCTATTATGCTATGCGGTCTCATCCCCCTAACCATAGCTGATAAATAATAACCCACACAATAAGGTATACTTACAGCGCTTTGTGGGTCTCGAATACACATATGGTAAAACAAATCCTGTTCATTTACCTTTTCCTTGTTCTTACCTCTTTGTGTAATCGAATTAGCTAAAAACCTATGAATCACTCTTAATTCAGCTCTATCTATATCCAAATTAGAGTAATTTCCCCCTTTGAATCGGTGATGGCTTGTCATTTGACTCCATACACCGTGTGTATCAAAATTTTCATCTATCTTTCTACCATTTAGTATCAACCCTCTATAATCGGCAAATGCTAACTCCTCAGGCGTATATATACGTAAAGCCTGAGCCATGTCTAGTAAAGACATGTGGCGCATCGAACCTCCTAACAAAAATCTAATAAAAGATCGATCGGTTAAACTAGCTACCCGATCATTTAATTCTATACTACACAACAATTTTTCACACCATACTTTATATACAGGTCTACGCATGGTGAATAAACGTACCCAGTCGTCAAAAGTAGAATTACCATACCTCTGTGCAAGTAATTCCCTAATTGGCCCGGCCAATTCTACAGCTTCTAAGGGTCCCCATTCTATGACCCTCGGTACCTCAACAACTTTAGAATGAAGAGTATGCAAACCCCTTTGGTATTTTGGATAATCTATCCAAAGTCTGTCAAAACTCAGGTTCGGGTGCAACTCTTCCAAGTGCATATCAGAAAATGTCATGACTGGATGAGGTATATCTTGCTTGTAGTAGTTATCCACCTCCTGTTGTTCCGCATTCTCAGCAGGAGCATTGCGAGCTTGGGATGAAGATTCACCCCTTTCAGTCTGCAAAACACATCAAACACAATTTTTGTGCATCCAAATATGCATTAGTGTCAGCAAAATCATCAATCAAAATAATTACAATGACATGATCAATTTATATCAAACTTAAGCTCATTTTCATATTTTCATCAAATCTACACTTTTTCAAAATAGCATATACGAAAATGTTCGCCAATTTCATAAGCATTCAACTCAAATAACATGCCAAAATAATCATTACTAGCAATTAAATAAGTTTCAAATGGCATTATATCTCAAAAATCAAGTTCATGAATTTTAGACTTGAAAAAGTCCACTTTAATTCTCAAAATCATGTTTAGGCTCAAAGTTTGGATCATTTAACTACCTAGACATGTTACACTACTTAATTTAGCAACAATTCATGACAAAAATCGGCCATAACCCGTTTATATTAAAAAGTCCCAAATTTGCTCAAGAACACAAACCCTAGATTACTCTAAATTTGAAGTTTAAGGCTTCTAATCATGTTAAATAGCATCAATCTAGGTTATACAAGCATAATACATAAACAATTTAAGAATAATTACACTAAAAGCATCAAAATCAAATTGGGGGAAAAATTGCTCAAGAACACCAAATTTCGGATTAAATGGTGTTTAGGTGTAGAAATTTACCGTTTTTCTTGAGTAATTCCTTGATAGCATCCTTCTCAACATGATTTTAGTAAAAGATTTGATGATTAACGGTTAAAAATTGTGATTTTGGGGTGTATTTTTCGGGTTTTTGTGCAGGTTTTTCGCAGTTTGTTTGAGTTTGTGTGTTGTGTGGACTGAGCTGTTTCAGCTCTTTTTATTTTTTCTGTAATCCGATCCCTCCGCGACTCGCGGTGAATTACCCTTCAAACTCCGCGAGTCGCGGAGTTTGCTTTTTTTTTTTTTATATCTTATACTAATTAAAACAATTAAGTAATTAATTTTAAAATTTTGTTTCCCTTGTTATTTAGGACGAGGTCGTTTCGGAACGATGTCCTAGTCTGTCCTTCGACAAAATTTTAAAATTTTTCTTTTTGTAGCGATTGTTTTAAAAACTAAGATTTTTGGTTTTTTAATGTTTTTGGCATACTTTAATTCAATATGATTAAAAATAATGATAATAAAAGTTCTCGTCCCTCCCTTGGGTAAAGCAATTTCGGTTCAAAGACCTAGTCTTCAACTTACGACGAATTTTAAAAATCATATTTTTAACTTAATGAGATAAAGTAAAATTTTGTTTTTAAATTCACACAATTTAAATATAAAATTCAAAATTAATATTAAAAATTCACACCAAACTTACAATTTAAAATGCATAAAATTAAAAATTCATATTTTAAAAATTAAAAATTCACACCAAACTTAATTTAAAAATTCATATTATAAATTTACACCAAACTTATATTAATTTTTTAAATATTTACAATTTTAAATATATTGTTTTTACAAAGTTTACAATATTAATTTAAGATTTATATATTAATTTTAAAAACATGGTAAAAATAAAATTAAAAATCTTTTTGGCTTTTTATCCCACTTTAATCAATCAAATATTATCAAAAATATGCGCCCCTCTTTTCGGTAAAGTAATTTCAGTTCCAAGACCTAATTTAACTCATGATGAATTTTTGAAATATTTTGGGTTGATTGATTAAAGATATTTATACCTTAAGAATAAACGTTAAATTTCGCAGTGATGTAATAAATTTTTGAATGATATCAATAATTTCGGTCGCCAAACCTAATTTTATTCAATACCAATTTAATACTTTTTAGCGAACAAATTATCGTTTATTATCAAAAGGTTAAAAAAAATAAATAAATAAATAAAAACTGTACAGACATACCTGTGAAATAGATTTCTTAGTTATATGATCTATCCCATTCATAAGATAGTCGGTTTAATTGGTTTTCCATGGCTACATAGGCGTAACCTCAAGCATTCAGTGTCTTTTCTTCTAAACATATGAACGGTCCGTCTCTGCATTAAGTAACAAATTCGGTATTTGAATAGGTTTGATTATTTGAACATTTACCTCCATGTGACCATTTTCCGCATTTGTGACATCTTTCTAGGTGTCGTGCTCTTCTTTTCGCTGCGGATTTTGATTTTCCTTTACCAAATTGTAACTTATTATCTTCGCATCTGGATTCTTTTCTAACTCCGTCCATTCTTTCTCTGATTACTGATACTATTTCACTCGGTAGTATGTCATTATTACGTTTAGTGATCAAAGCGTGTAGCATTAGACCATGGTTTAGTTCACAGGCAGTCTTCATTTTGTAAAAACCAAAAAAAATTAAAAATTCAGAATGGGGGGAGAAGACTAGTTCTTTAGGGTCTGCTAGGGAAAGACCGTTAGGGTTCCATTTTCGAGAACTACACGAAAACAGACAATCTAACTCTAACAGAAATACATAAACCCCCTATACTTAGTTAGCTGTGGTATCGAAATTGTGATTAACTTCATTGTCTTCTTCCATCGGACCATGTTTGTAATGTTTAACTCTGTGACCATTAACTTTAAATTCAATCCCATTTGGATTTATTAATTCTATCGTTCTGTATGGGAAAACTCTTTTGACTATGAATGGTCCAGACCATCTTGATTTCAATTTTCCAGGAAATAGCTTGAATCGTGAATTGAAAAGAAGAACTCTGTCTCTTTCTTTAAATTCTTTTGAACTTCTGATTCTTTTATCATGCCATTTCTTCGTTCTTTCTTTATAGATTAACGAATTTTCGTATGCTTCATGCCTTAATTCTTCTAATTCGTTTAGTTGACTTAATTGTAGACGTCCAGCTTCATGTAAATCAAGATTACATGTCTTCAAAGCCCAAAATGCTTTGTGTTCAATTTCTACTGGAAGATGACATGCTTTTCCATAAACAAGTCTAAAAGGTGTGGTTCCAATTGGAGTTTTGTAGGCTTTTCTAAAAGCCCAGAGTGCATCCTCCAATTTAATGGACCATTCCTTCGGATTTGATCCTACGGTTTTCTCTAGAATACGTTTTAAAGCTCGGTTGGTATTTTCAACTTGTCCACTTGTTTGTGGATGATATGCGGTTGAGATTTTATGAGTTACTCCATATCTTTTAAGAACTTTCTCAAGTTGATTATTACAGAAATGAGTACCCCGATCACTTATTAAAGCTTTCGGTGTTCCAAATCTTGCAAAAAGACGTTTTAAAAAGTTGACTACAACTCGTGCATCGTTAGTTGGGAGAGCTTGTGCTTCCGCCCATTTAGATACATAATCAATGACTACGAGTATATATAGATTATTATGAGATTTTGGAAATGGACCCATAAAGTCAATACCCCAAATGTCAAATACTTCACATACTTGGATGACATTTTGTGGCATTTCATCACGTTGACTTATTTTTCCGGCCCTTTGACAAGCATCACAGGATTTGCAAAGAAGGTGTGCGTCTTTGTAAATTGTAGGCCAATAGAATCCAGCATCATAAACTTTTCTTGCTGTTAGTTGAGGCCCATAATGCCCTCCTGTTGGTCCTGTGTGACAATGGTTTAAAATTTTACTAGCTTCATCTCCAAATACACATCGGCGTATTATTCCATCGGGACAACTTTTAAACAGATGTGGATCTTCCCAAAAATAGTGTTTTATATCACTGAAGAATTTCTTTCGTCTTTGGTACGATAATCCTTTTTCAAGGAATCCACATACTAAATAATTTGCATAGTCTGCAAACCATGGAATTTCTTTATAATCTATCTTCAATAGATATTCATCAGGAAAGTTGTCTTGTATGGCCGATTCATTTAGAACTTCTAATTCGGGATTTTCAAGACGAGAAAGATGATCAGCGGCGAGATTTTCTGCTCCTCTTTTATCTCGGATTTCAATATCAAACTCTTGTAAGAGTAAGATCCAACGGATTAATCTTGGTTTAGCATCTTGTTTTGAAAATAGGTATCTAAGAGCAGAATGGTCGGTATAGACCACCGTTTTTGCTAGAACGAGATATGATCGAAATTTGTCAAAAGCAAAGACAATAGCAAGGAGTTCTTTTTCAGTAGTTGTATAGTTCGTTTGTGCGCCTTGTAACGTCTTACTAGCATAATATATAGGTTGAAATCATTTTTCAATCATTTGTCCTAAAACGGCTCCCATTGCAAAATCACTTGCATCGCACATTAGTTCAAATGGTAGATTCCAATTTGGTGTTATCATGATCGGCGCATTAGTGAGTTTCTCTTTAAGAATATTAAAAGATTTGATACACTCATCTGAAAAGATGAATGGAGCATCCTTTTCTAGGAGTTTATTCATAGGAGTGGCAATTTTAGAAAAATCTTTTATGAAATGTCGGTAAAAACCGGCATGCCCTAGAAAACTCCTAACTCCTCTAACATTGGTGGGATGTGGAAGTTTAGCAATTACATCTACTTTAGCTCTATCCACTTCAATTCCTTCTTTTGAAATTTTATATCCAAGAACGATGCCTTCTTTAACCATGAAATGACATTTCTCCTAATTAAGAACTAGATTTGATTGTTCGCATCTAATAAGCATTCGTTCAAGATTAGCTAGACATGATTCAAATGTATCACCGAAGACTGAAAAGTCATCCATGAAAACTTCCATGCATTCTTCTATCATGTCATGAAAAATCGCCATCATACACCTTTGAAAGGTTGCAGGGGCGTTGCAAAGTCCAAATGGCATGCGTTTGTAAGCAAAAGTACCATAAGGGCACGTGAATGTGGTTTTATCTTGGTCTTCGGGTGCTATTGGAATTTGAAAATATCCGGAAAATCCATCTAGGAAACAATAGTAACTATTTCCGGCTAATCTTTCCAACATTTGATCAATGAAAGGTAAGGGAAAGTGATCTTTTCTGGTGGCGTCATTTAATTTTCTATAATCAATACATACACGCCATCCTGTTACAGTCCTAGTAGGAATAAGCTCATTTTTCTCATTTGTAATGACAGTCATGCCACCCTTCTTAGGCACGCATTGAACTGGGCTTACCCATGGACTATCAGAGATTGGATAAATTAGACCTGCATCTAGCAGTTTAATAATCTCTTTCTTAACTACATCTTGCATATTAGGATTTAGTCTTCGTTGGCGTTGCACATACGTTTTATGACCTTCTTCCATAAGGATTTTATGTGTGCAATACGAAGGACTTATTCCTTTAATATCATGAATCTTCCATGCAATGGCTGGTTTATGAGCTTTCAACACAGAAATGAGTTGTGATTTCTCATTTTCAGTAAGAGAAGACGATATTATTACAGGTAATTCAGATTCACCATGTAAATAAGCGTATTCCAAATGGTTTGGAAGTGGCTTTAACTCTAATTTCGGAGGTTCTTCTATCGATGATTTGTATCGATATCTGTCTTCTTCTTTTAGCATTTGAATTTCTTCTGTTGTTGGTTCATATCCATTAGCTATAAGTGTAGCTAACATTTCAGCTTCATCAATTGGTTCATTACCTTCTCCTAAAGAACATTCTCCTGTTCCTTGTAATTCTGGAAATTCTTCTAACAATTCTGCATGTGCATCTATAGTTTGAATATAATAACATGTATCATCTGCAGATTGCGGTTGTTACATTACCGAACACGTCTATCATTGCTTTAGCCGTGTTTAAGAATGGTCTTCCTAATATGAGAGGAACTTGAGAATCTTCTTCCATGTCCAGAACAACAAAATCTACTGGAAATACTAAAGTACCAACTTTAACTAGCATGTTCTCCATTATCCCTCTAGGATATTTTATTGATCTATCGGGTAGTTGTATGCTTATTCTTGTTGGTTTTAATTCTCCAAGGTCTAGTTTAGTGTATAGTGAATACGGCATTAGATTTATACTAGCACCTAAGTCTGCCAATGCTTCTATTGAACTAAGACTACCCAGAAAACATGGAATTGTGAAACTTCCTGGATCAGATAGTTTTTCTGGTATCTTATTCAACAGTACTGCTGAACAATTAGCATTCATAGTAACAGCCGAGAGTTCTTCCATTTTCTTTCTATTTGAAATTAGATCTTTCAAGAATTTAGCATATCTAGGCATTCCTGAAATCACATCAATGAAAGGAAGATTTACATTTATCTGTTTAAACATATCCAAGAATTTGGATTGCTCGGCTTCAAGTTTCTCTTTCTTCATTTTACTCGGGTAAGGAAGTGGTGGTTAGTATGGTTTAACATAAGGTTTAGCCTTAACTGTGTTACCTTCATTAACCTTTTCAACTACCGGTTCTTTTTCCTTATCTTGATCAGGTTGTGGTTCTTGTGGAGTAGGAATAGCTTCATCAGAAGTTACAGGTATTTCAGGTGGTTTAAGTGTTGTACCACTTCTTGTGGTAATGGCTTTAGCTGTTTCATTCCGGGGGTTAGCATTTGTATCACTAGGTAGACTTCCCGGTTTTCTTTCACCTATTAACCTTGCTAGGTTACTTACTTCTTGTTCCAGATTTTGAATAGAAGCTTGTTGATTTCTAAATGCTTGAGCATTTTGTTCATTAGTTTGTTTCTGAGATGTGAAAAACTGCGTTTGAGTTTCAACTAGCTTCGTCATCATATCTTCTAAATTCGGCTTTTTATCATCAGTTTGTTGTGGTGGTTTGTTTTGAAAATTAGGTCTTTGCTGATTGTAAATATTATTGGATACTTGTTGATTGCTAGGACCTTGTTGGTTGTTGTATGGAATATTTCTGTTATAATTATGGTTTTGATTGTAAATCGGTCTTGGCGGTTGATAATTATTCTGATAATTATTTCCAGGCCTTTGGTTTATGTATGAAATATTCTCTCTTTGTTCCATTGTTAATTCAATACTGAGACAATCTTTTGTCAAATGTGGTCCTCCACACTGCTCACAACTAATTCGTATTGAGTGAATATCTTTAGTCATCTTTTCCATTCGTCTCTCCACAGCATCTATCTTTGCGGAAATGGAATCTAAGTCATGGCTAGAATCGGCTCTAGCTGCTTTAGATGATCTAACAATATCTTTTTCTTGGTGCCACTCATGTGAGTGGGAAGCAGTGTTATCAATAATTTTGTAAGCATCAGTTTCGGTTTTCTTCATAATAGAACCACCAGCTGCTATATCTATGTCTTTCCTTGTAGTGATGTCGCATCCTTGGTAGAATATTTGTACTATTTGACAGGTGTCTAAACCATGTTGCGGACATCCTCTTAATAACTTTCCATATCTAGTCCATGCCTCATATAGAGTTTCATTTGGCTTCTGTGTAAACGTAACAATTTCTGCTTGAAGTCTTACGGCTTTAGATGCAGGAAAGAATTGTTTAAGAAATTTTTCAACTAAAACATCCCATGTATCAATTGCCCCTTCGGGTAACGATTCCAACCAATCTTTGGCTTCTCCCTTTAAAGTCCAGGGAAATAACATGAGATATATCTATTCATCCTCCACTTCTCGGATTTTAAATAGTGTGCAGATCCTATTAAAGGTACGTAAATGTTCATTTAGATCTTCCTTCGGCGCACCACTAAATTGGCATTGATTAGTCACCATGTGTAGAATTTTTCCTTTGATTTCATAATCTGGCGCATTAATGTCTGGATGAGTAATTGCGTGACCTTGGCCAGTGCGTTTAGCTCTCATTCGGTCTTCCATACTTAAAGGTTCCAGATTCTCCATAATTGAATTTGTTGAATCGGAATCACTAGAGGATTCTGATTTAATGGTTCGTTCCTCAACAATCTCTGTTTGAATGATTGGTGGTTCCGGAGGAAAGTTTAGTGGTTCAGGATCTATGAATCGTCCCTGAATATTCTCCGGATTCTCAATTGTGAGGTCGGGTTCAAAAAATGGATTATCGGAAATTTGAACTGGAGTACTTGGTCGACTGGATGACGATTCTAAAGAAAAATCAACGGCGGTAATATTTGCTAAATGTCTTGATCTAGTTACAGGTGGTGAACGTACAAAAGGTGGTGAACGTCTTGCTCGGTGCATTCACTGAATATCCTATTAGTTTTTAAAAGGAAAGAAAAATTATAATAAGTTATCCAATCAATAGACTTTTCTGATTTTGCCCACGTTTCGAATAGCCAAAAGATGCAGCAGAGGGGCA
Source organism: Rutidosis leptorrhynchoides (assembly GCF_046630445.1). NCBI lineage: Eukaryota > Viridiplantae > Streptophyta > Magnoliopsida > Asterales > Asteraceae > Rutidosis > Rutidosis leptorrhynchoides. The sequence goes on along the minus strand of NC_092335.1, from coordinate 150,528,261 downwards.
GGATTCGTTTGGTCTCAATATAATTGAGGACTGTTTGGCTCCAATAACCCGGTCCACGTACAAATCAAACTATTACTACGAACCAGAAAATTTTGATGTCTATTAATTTAACCACTTAAAATAAATTTTCGTAATTTTAAGAAATTTAGATAAGAAGTAGAATAAAAATCTATGTCCTAAAACTAGAATAGCGAGAAATAAGAAAGAAAAAGAGCGCGTCGGAAAAAGGTCGAAAAAGAAAAATGGTTGAAAAATAAAAGGTGACGGAAAAATAAAAGAAACTTATAAAACTTAAAAACACTTGACTAACCTAACCTTATTACTACAACTAACTTAAAATTATAATCGCAAATTGAGATTACTAATTGGAATGATAATTGATACATAGGTAAAAGTCGTCTAAAAATATTAAAGCTTACAGGAAAAACTAAATCCCAAATGGAAATAACTTAAAAAGGTACTAAAACTTAAAAAGGCGTCGCAAAATTCTAAAGCACCTAAATCTTAGTCTAAAGAAAAAGCACTTAAGGAATTCTACGGCAAAGCCTAAAAATCTAGAAGTAAAAATAACTATGGCAAAAACTAAGTTTAAAACTAAATATGAGCTAAATATACAAATATTACGCTAAAACGATTGAAAAGGGACAAAATATAAAAATATACAAAAAGTTGTAAAAATTACAATTTTTATAAAAATATTATTTTTATATTATTTATTTAATAAAACTACTAATTTTACAATTTAATTAAACTAATTAAACAAAATATTAATAAAAACTAAAATAAATATTTAATTAAAACCTAATTAGGGTTTTATAATAATAATTATAATAATAATTCGTAATTAATGCCTGATTAGGGTTCTGTCGGCGTGTCAGGTTATCTCCGCGAGTTGCGGTATTTAAAGCATCAAACCCCGCGAGTCGCGGGGATCCAAATTTCAACTCTGGTACAGTTTTAATTCGACGTGTTTTTTTTTTATTTTTTTTTTATTTTCTATTTTCTGTTTTTATATTTTCTGTTTTAAAATCTAATTAAAATATTTATATAATTTAAATAAAACTTATCTTTAATAACTAAGATAAAAATAAAATACTTTATAACAATCTAAAAAAAAATAGATTTATATATATTTATATTATTTTTTTTCGGTCTTTTATATTTATAAAATATATTTATAAAATAAATTAAATAAAACTTATATTTTTACAAACTAAAGAAACTTTATAAAACTTAAATATTTATCAAAACTCCTAAAAATAGTTATATTTTTATTTTTCTTTTTATATTTTTGAATAATTAAAAATGTATTTTTATAAAAACGAATTTTAATAAAAGACAGATTCGTACAGTAGTGTAGTTTTCCCCGGCAGCGGCGCCAAAAAATACTTGATGTTTTAGCAGAGTAGTATATAAAATAGCTATATTTTTTGCTAGGAAATACTATTAAATACGATACAATTTTACACAAGATATTTATTTATTTATAGAATGGATATACTTAAACCTTGCTACAACACTTATAGACAGTGTACCTAATCGTACAGTAGTGTAGTTTTTAGTAAGTCCGGTTCGTTCCACAGGGAATCTTTTTAAACAAAGCTTAACGTTATATTAGTTTACTTTTATAAAAATACAAATATATATATAAGTAATATTATTATTATAAAGGGGGGTTTTTACCGTTTAATGACCGGTTTGTCGATTTTAAAACTTTAGTCACAGTTAAAACCAAATGTAAAATATTAAAAATAAATACAAGACTTAAATTAAAGCGTAAAGTAAATAACGATAATGAAATTGCGAATAATAAAAGTGCGATAAAATAAACTTGCGATAATTAAAAAGTACGATAATTAAAAGTGCAATTAAATATAATAACAATAAATAAAAGTGCTATAATTAGAAGTGCAATTAAATATAAAATAAAGAAAATTAAATATGAAATAAAAGAATTATGCTTATTTAAACTTCCGTAATCATGATGGTTGACGTGTTGATTTTAGTTTTATGCCCATGGGTTAATTGTCCTTTGTCCTGGATTATTTAATATGTCCATACGGATTTGTCCATAATAGTCCATCAGTCATAAATATAAAGAGCGAAAGCCTTCGTCAAATTATTCTTATTCCCGAAGTCAAATATTCCAACTAATTGGGGATTCGAATTGTAACAAGGTTTTAATACTTTGTTTAATGAATACACCAGGTTATCGACTGCGTGTAAACCAAGGTTTTACTACTTTGTTAACAATTACACCAATTACCCTTGAATGTAATTCACCCCTGTTTCAACAAGTCTATTAACTATTAATCCAGTTCCGTATCAGGTAAAATGAATAATTATTGGTATTTATAGATATCCCGCCCACCATGCCCAGTCAAGCGTATGTGGTTATATATAAATACGTCGAATTATAAGTTTGTATATTAAATTAACAAGGTATTGTTTAGTTAATATAAAACCCATTAATAGCCCATAGTCTAATTTTCACAAGTGTCGTTCTTTTGTCCAAACCCCAATTATGGTACAAAGCCCAATTACCTAATTTTAGTAATTAGCCCAACATCATGATTACTTCGGATTAAATAAGCATAATAATAACTTAGCTACGAGACATTAAATTAAAAAGGTTGAACATAACTTACAATGATTAAAAATAGCGTAGCGTTACACGGACAGAATTTCGACTTACACCCTTACAACATTCGCTAACATACCCTTATTATTAGGATTAAAATTAAAATTAAAATTAAAATATAAATTATAAATATATATTATATAGATAGAGAGATGGATATATGATGGATGAAAAATGATCAGAATTCGGTTGGCTTTATAGGGAGTTTCAAATTTTGGAGCTCCGCGACTCGCGGCCTATTTTGCCTTCAAACTCCGCGAGTCGCGGAGTTTGTAAATACAGCTCACCAGCTTTTGGAGTCTTTCTTGCCGACGATTTATTTATAAATATAATATATATATAATTAATATAATTAATATAATTAATTATATATTATATTATATTTATATACATAGTTAACTTGTAATTTTTAGTCCGTTGCGTCGAGCGTTGAGAGTTGACTCTGGTCCCGGTTCCGGATTTTTGAACGTCCTTGCGTACAATTTTATATTCTGTACTTTGCGTTTTGAATCTTGTACTCTTGTAATTTCGAGACGTTTCTTATCAATAATTGGAACCTCTTTGATTGTCTTTTGTACTTTTGAGCTTTTTGGTCGTTTGCGTCTTCAATTCGTCGAATCTGTCTTTTGTCTTCACCTTTTATTATTTAAACGAATATCACTTGTAAATAGAACAATTGCAACTAAAAGTTTGTCTTTCTTGAGGAATAATGCTATGAAATATATGTTCGTTTTTAGCATTATCACTCTTCCCCGAATAACACTTAGAATCGAACCCGAACTCCCACTTGAATCTTTTCTTCGAATTCCTTCGCTAAGAAGCAAATTACGGATTCCTTCAAAAGTGGGCTTAATAGTTCTGGATGAACCACTAACTCTCGTCATAATAACGACCCAACTATCATGTAATGAAGATAGCAAAAACAACATCTCAAGCTCATCATCGAATGTTAAATTAATCGATTTCAAGCGAGTTAAAATCAAATTAAACTCATTAACATGATCAGCCGCCGAGGAACCCCCCCATCATCTTAGCAATCCCCAATTTCTGAATCAAGAAAACTTTGTTCAAAGCAATAGATTTTCATACATATTAGATAACGGGCGCAATCAATCTCGCGGTTGTGGTTCAATCTACAATGTTGTAAGCAATGTTCTTGGCCAAAGAAAGTCGAACAACCCCTAGGGCTTTTCTATCCAACAAGCCTCACTCGCCATGCCCCATCTCTTTTGGTTTAACACCTGTTATCAATAGCTAAAACCATTTCTTTTGATAGAGAAGGTCTTCAATTTTTATCCTCCAAAAGCTAAAATAAGTTCCATCAAACCGATCAATATTCACATCACTCTTATCCGCCATTGTTCACGCAAACATGTGAGCCTAAGCTCTTATACCACTTGTAAGGAAAGATTAGGTGAGCCCTAGCAAGACTTGACAATCCCAAGTTATCAAACCCACTGACAATAAACAAATATATATGATGAACACGAAGGAAACTAGCAAACACATAAAAAACACGAGAACTTAGCGAGGTTATATGTAATTAGCGAGGTATTAATTATTATAAATTTCGTAGATATGATTTTTAGGTTACTTACGGAGGTATATATATGGCAAAACGATAACAAAGTCAAAGAAAATGCGAACTCCTAGTCCGAATCCAACTTCAGTCGATAGCACTTCGCGGTCGCGAATTCCAAATTTTCAGAAGTTTCTTCGGCCTGTTGAAATCTCGCGGCCGCATCTCAAATTTCATGGCCGCAACTTTGATTATATCAGCATTCTTCTATTTTCTCGTATAACTAAATTCGTAGAAGAAGAAGAAAATAAAATAGATATTTTGAGGGTTCTGAGTTGTACTGTATTCTTCGATTTACAATCACGTGGTGCAAGAGTATGAAATTTTGTGAAAATGGCGATGATGTGTAGGTTCATAACTTAAAATTGTGATTGGTATTTTTAAACCTTTTATTTTTGTTTATGCGTACGTTTATAACTACCTATAATTTTATTTTCATAAATTCTTAAGTTTAATGGATTTGATCAAATTCCGAACTTTCTTCTTTTTTAGTTCTTGGAGGTTGTACCTGCAAGTGTATGTATAGGTTAGTAAGTGTTTAAAATGTGTGTTACTATTGATTTTGTTACCTTCCGTCTTCAAACATTAGAAGGTTTAAGAAATTTTTTTTTTTAAATAGTACTTTTAATCAAATTTCATGCAAAAATAGAAAAACCTTTTTTTTTATTTTATTTATTTACAGAAATGGTAAATCCGAAGTTTGAAACTTCGGTTTTTGCCAAATCCGAAGTTTCAAACTTCGGTTTTGGGTCAGCATGTCAGATAAACCCTACCGAAGTTTGGAACTTCGGTTTTGGCCAAATCCGAAGTTTCAAACTTCGGTTTTGTGTATGCAGTATTTAAACCCTAATATACTTATTAACCCTTAGATTTGATAGTTATTTTACAGTTTTTTACGTTACTATTAACATTACAAACAATAAAATATTAATAGTAGTAATATGCAAATACAAATTTTTTGAACAATACTTTTATTAATAACAATAACACGGTTACATTTTTTTGAAAATAAAAATACATAACTAAAAACAACACATAGAAATTTAACACATAATTAAATTAGATGCAACGGAAGAGGTTGATTTTTCACAATTGCTTCGTTTTTGATTAAATTCCATTCATCTTCCTCGCAAAGATGCTCGAATTTTCCTTTAGCTTCATTCCAAAACATCACGTCCGAGTGTTCTACCGTAGTGTTTTCTTTGAGCCAAAACACCTTTGAAATTGTCATCTGACTAACATCCACATTTTGAAAGTACTTATATTTGTACCCAGAGTAAAACTTGAATTGTGGTGAAAACTTACCATTCCAATAAACATTGATCTGAAAAAGAATTGGTGACATGTTTACAAATTTAAAATTGATGTTTGGAGAAGAGTGTGATACATCCGTTTCTTCTAATAGATGTCGGATTATATAGAGTAGTTTAAAATTAAATACCGGCATTTCAAAATCCGGTTTCAGTAAAAGCTGACGAACAGTAAAAGGTAACAGTAACATATCCTTAATTGCTTTTTATGACATGTATAGTACCTGACAAACCGAAGTTTCAAACACCGGTTTTGCATGCTTTTTCCGATAATTCTGAAACCGAACTTTAAAACTTTGGATTATTTGTAGATGTACGCTTATAAAAATGAATTTTGATTGTTTCATAAACTCATAACAAAAAATGGATCCGAAATACATTTCAATTGACGTGTATCATGGTTGTGATTTTGAATGGAATGATGAAAAAATGGAACTCTCTAAAGGGCATAAAATGACTTTTGATAACGTAGATGTTCGCGACATTAATATGGAGAAGTTGATAGAGTTCCTTCGAGAAAAGCTACCAGAGAATCCAAAATCAATGGATATTTACTATTACAAACCAGGAGTTGCTTGTAATGACCCGGACTTTTTCGATCAATTTATACTTATAAGATTAATATTTACATAAATTAAACCTTACCAACATGATAAGCAATCCAAATTATTGAAACTTATGTTTTCGAAAAGAGTTTTACACAACGTTTGACCGTCTAGTTTGACCGATGATATCACGAACTATATAATATATGATAATTATACGTTTGTGTATATATATGTATATATACATATTTAACATGATTTATGGATGTTTTAATATCTCATTTTGTATTAATAACAATAAGTTATAAGTATATTTTGAAACTACTAACTTAAGTTTTCAAAACGATAACCATACGTAACGTTATTTGACATAAATACTTATGACCTATAATGTTTATACATATATCGTATATATAATGTATTTAATCACTTTTTAAGGACTTAAATACATAAAACCATGTAAGTATATTCACAAAAGATAGCTATATTTGAATTCTCATTCCGTTTTCACAAGATTTCTATACGTATATCTAGAGTATATGTACTCGTATCATACCTAGCTTCTATACGTATTTACTATTGGTAAATACACATCAAATCACCACCAACCAGCTCTTGTTCATGCCTTATGTATAAGGTAATTACTTTTGTATGATTGCTTGACTAAATACATAAAATTACAAACTAAAATTTTGTCTTGGTTCCCCCCCCATTCACGTTTTTTAAGAGCCATGGGGGATCATCATTTTGATTCATTTTTACTTCAATTCTCTAGCTAAAAACACACACTTATGAGCCTTAAACCCCTTAACCATCTCAGCTCACAACCATGAAGATCTAGTTCCAAAAACATCACTTAATCATCATAAGAAAACCCTTACAAAAACACTTCAAGAATCCTTCCAAGAACACAAGTTTACTTCCAATCTTTCATCCAGTTCCATCACTCTTTTGGTTCTAGGTTTTTACTCCTCTTTTACAGCAATCTTGTCCAAGTAACTTGAGGTAGTAACTTTGTTCATAACTTTATTCGATTCATATATATATAGCTATCTTATTTTATGGTATAAAATTTTAACAACAAGAACATAGTTTGAATGTTTTCAAACTTGTTTGCAAACTAAATAGATTCTTCTAACTTAACTTTTAAAATACTTCAAGACATGTAATATATCATAAATATATGCTAATTTAACAAGGTATAACTTGGTTTTTCAAAGAACACCTTAAAAACTGTTTTTACGACGTCGGAGTGCAACCGGGGGCGGTTTTGGGTTGGATAATTAAAAACTATTTTGAACCTTGAATTGGAGGTTTATTTTCTGGAAAAATGATATTTACTATGAATATGATAACACATAAAAATTTCATGATTTAACTCAAAGTATAAGTATTTTTAGAAAAATAATCATTTAATATTGTTTATATGATGGAAAATGATTAACTTCATAAGTTTCACCAAAGTTTGACCTATGACCTGTGATTTCGAATACAAACTAAGGTATTTACAGTTCATATTCTTAAAGAGGGACTCGATCCAAGGAAGTGGCAAGTTGAACCAACGAAAACGGAGTTGTAACGAAGAAACTATGACCAAAACAAGATCGGATATCCAAAACTAGTTTAGCCACGAAAATAATTGGAGAAAAATTAAATGAATCACATCTTTCTAAAATAACATGATATTTTATATATATGTACTCATAATTTAATTTTATATATTTTAGGACCACCCGTAAACAATACGAGAAGATTAATCATAAGATTCCATGATTGTACGCAACACGTCATTTGACAACACCGGTACTTTATGTACGCAACATGTCATTTGACAACACCGGTACTGTGGGTCAAGATTAATCCCGACCAAAACAAATACGATGGGGTTTTATTTATTTCGATGGGGGTTTTATTTATTAAACACCTAAATATGAACCATTAAAATTGAATTACTAACATCGGACTGCTAACTACGGACTAAGAAATTATTAAAACTATTAAAGTATAATAAGTATATATATGTGACGATTGTTTAAAATGGAAATATATTGATAAACTATATATGGATAGGTTCGTGATATCAACCGGAGACCAAGTCAAAATATATATATCTTCAAGGCAAAAGTGAGTATATAGTCCCACTTTTAAACTCTAAGTATTTCGGGATGAGAATACATGTATTTTATGTTTTACGTTATAGACACAAGTAACTGAAAAATATATTCTACGTTGAGTTGTACCACTGGCATACTTCCCTGTAGCTTGGTAACTACTATTTACAGCGGTATTGTAAACGCGAATCCTGTTGATAGATCTATCGGGCCTGACAACCCCAACCGGACTGGACGACCAGTATTCAACGGTTGCACAGTACTTCGTCTCGTGACTACACTTGGTACGGTGTAGTAAGATTTCATAATAAAGGGAATATGCGACGTGATTAAATGTTAAGTATGGTTACCAAGTGCTCAACCACTTAGAATATTTTTATTAAAATGTTTACATATGAAATCTTGTGGTCTATATTTATACCGCTGCCGGCATTAAACCTATATCTCACCAACTTTATGTTGACGTTTTAAACATGTCTATTCTCAGGTGATAACTAAAAGCTTCCGCTGCAACATGTTGAATTTAAGCAAGATCTTGAGTATGCATATTTGTGTCAAAAATAAAACTGCATATCCGAGGAATTGTAATGTAAAATATGCTAGAAATCGTATTGTTATCATCACATGTAAAGTTTGTAAGTCTAAGATTATCGCTAAACGATAATCATCTTTATATTGTCTAAAGCTTGTATTAACATAAGAGTTATGGTTTGTAATGTAAAATAAATGCAGTTGTTCTTTTAAAAATGTCGCATATAGAGGTCAATACCTCGCAATGAAATCATACGTTATCTAACTCGTTCTTATGGTTAAGGACGGGTTATGACATGTGGTATCAGAGCGGTGGTCTTAGCGAACCAGGTTTGCATTAGTGTGTCTAACTGATAAGTCGTTAGGATACATTAGTAAGTCTGGACTTTGACCGGATCTGATTTAACAACCATTGCTTATCATTGTTGGTTAAAATTTATATGTAAATATTATGTAGTACTAATGGGTTAGTTGTTGTGTGATAGATGTCGGGCTCAAAACTTATTATCACATTCAGCGACTCCGAATCAGAATCTTCAGATGGTGTTTCAGTCATTAACCTATCCGATGACGAAAATAATATCTTTGGGGAAGACTCACAAATTCCGGATGAACCAACAATAAAGAACCCGGAAAGTGAACCCGAGGAGGAAAGTGAACCCGAGGAGGAAAGTGAACCCGAGGAAGAAATACAAGAAATTACGAAAGACAAGTTCGAACTAGGAAAGAAACGAAAGGCTAATGAATTAGAAAATTCAAATCCTGAGTTTAGTAAGGATGATGTGGCACCAACTCCACTAGACACTACCACCCCTATTCCCGCTATTCCTATTCGTTCTATCCCGGCATCTAGTTCTTCAGCCCCACAGCCAAAATATAGGCAGACAGCTAGGATAAGCGTTAGGCCATTCCTTGAACCTAAACGTCCTAGAAAATAGACCATACGATGCGCTGCCGTATTAAACCATGGGATCATATAATGTTTTGTATAATATTATTAGTGTGGTTTGCTTAATGTTCGATGTAAGATAAGCATATGTAAAATAGTGAAGTATGAAATGCAATAATTTTCCATGGTTAAGTATTATTTAGATTGTAGTAATTGGTTCTGTACTAAGCTATTAAGTATGAACATTAACGGGTAGGTACTACCCTAGATATAATTATAAAATGCTAATAAGAAGAAAAGGCTTTTATAATAATACCTGGTTCATATTGTTAACAAGCTATAATGTACTATAAATACACACTACATCTATAATATTCCATGTGAATAATTATTTTCTTTCATTAGGAAATGGCGCGATTGAATCGAATGACGAAACAAGAAGTCGAGGAATTCATCAACCAGCGAGTGAACGACAGAATGTTATGGGTCGAAGCTGCAAGAGCTGCTGCAGTTAACCCAAATCCTCGTGTAGGATGTACCTACAAGACTTTTCAAGCTTGCAAGCCCTCATCATTCAGTGGAACGGAAGGACCGATCGGTTTAACCCGGTGGATAGAAAAGATGGAGACTGTGTTTAAAATCAGTGGTTGTGTTGAAAAGGACATGACCAAGTATGCATCGTGCACTTTACAAGATAGTGCACTCACGCGGTGGAAAAATTACGTGAAGGCTGTAGGAGGAGATGTAGCTTATGATACCCCATGGGAAGAATTCAAAATAATGTTAATCAACGAGTATTGTCCAACGAACGAGGTTAGGAAGTTGGAAGATGAATTACGAAGCCTGAAGGTTGTTGGTACTGAAATCACCAACTATAATCAGCGATTCATGGAATTAGTTTTGCTATGTCCTGAATTGGTTCCAACCGAAGAACGGAAGATTGAAATGTACAAAGATGGTTTACCCAAAAAGGTCAAGGCAAATGTTACAGCATCGAAACCTAAGACAATTCATGAAGCTATAACCATGGCAAACGAGCTAATGGATCAGGTCATCATGGATAAGAAAGTATCCAATACTGATGTGAAGGTATCAGGTAACAAAAGAAAGTGGAATGGAAATTATGATCGAGGTAACCAACAACAATCTTTTAAGAAACAAGAAATCACGCAAGGTGCGGGTAGTGGTTTAAGCTTTGGTTACAAAGGACAAAATCCTTTATGTAACCGATGCCACAAACATCACTCTGGCTACTGTAATGTGGTATGCAACAAATGTAATCGAAAGGGTCATCTTGCTGAAGATTGTAGGGCTCTCGTTACAAATACAAATGGTACCAAGACTCCTGCCACCAATGCAAATAGAACTACTTTGGCTACCATTACTTGTTATGGGTGTGGAAAACAAGGTCACTATAAGAGCCAGTGTCCGAATCCAGAGAAGAATAATGGATCTGCACGTGGAAGAGCATTTGTTATTAATGCTAGAGAGGCGTGTGAAGACCCGGAGCTTGTTACGGGTACGTTTACCATTAATAACTTATCCGCATCTATTATATTTGATACTGGTGCCGATAGAAGTTATGTGAGTAGAGGCTTTTACGCTAAATTGAATTGTTCATCATTACCTCTAGATGCTAAGTACATGATTGAGTTAGCTAATGGTAAACTAATTAAAGCCGATAAAATTTGCCGTGATTGTAAAATAAATTTAGCCGGAGAAACATTTAAAATTGACTTAATACCCGTAGAATTAGGAAGTTTTGATGTAATAGTCGGCATGGACTGGATGTCCAAAGTAGGAGCTGAAGTTGTGTGTGCCAAGAAGGCAATTCGCATTCCTTGTAAGGATAAAATGCCGGTGATGATTTATGGAGAGAAGGGTAACTCAAAGCTAAAACTCATTAGCTGTTTGAAAGCCAAGAAGTGTTTAGAAAAGGGATGTTATGCTATTCTAGCACATGTTAATAAAGTCGAAAAGAAAGAAAAAGAGAAGTGCATCAACGACGTGCCTGTGGCAAGAGATTTTCCTGAAGTTTTTCCGGAAGAGTTGCCGGGATTACCTCCATTTAGATCTGTAGAATTTCAAATAGATTTAGTACCAGGAGCTGCACCAGTTGCCCGTGCTCCATATAGACTTGCACCGTCCGAGTTAAAAGAACTTCAGAGTCAGTTAAAAGAATTACTGGATCGTGGATTCATATGACCAAGTACTTCACCGTGGGGAGCTCCGATTCTATTTGTTAAAAAGAAAGATGGATCTTTTAGGATGTGTATAGATTATCGTGAATTAAATAAGTTAACTATCAAGAATCGGTATCCACTACCGAGAATTGACGACTTATTTGATCAACTCCAAGGATCATGTGTGTACTCGAAAATTGACCTAAGATCGGGCTATCATCAATTACGCGTCAAAGAAGAAGATATACCGAAAACTGCTTTTCGGACACGTTATGGTCATTACGAATTTTTGGTCATGCCGTTTGGGTTGACAAATGCGCCAGCTGTATTCATGGACCTCATGAATCAAGTTTGTAGTCTATATTTAGATAAGTTTGTTATCGTTTTCATTGATGATATTCTTATCTATTCCAAGAGTGAGCAAGAGCATGAGCAGCATTTAAGGTTGATATTAGAGTTGTTGAGAAAAGAACAGCTATATGCTAAATTTTCTAAATGTGCTTTCTGGTTGAAAGAAGTGCAATTTCTTGGCCACGTTGTTAGTAGCAAAGGAATTCAGGTTGATCCAGCAAAAATTGAAGCCATTGAAAAATGGGAGACTCCTAAGACACCAACGCAGATACGCCAATTTTTGGGTTTAGCCGGTTATTATAGAAGGTTTATTCAAGATTTTTCCCGAATAGCTAAGCCGTTGACAGCGTTAATGCAAAAAGGGAAGAAATATGAATGGACATCTGAGCAGGAGAGTGCATTTCAATTACTAAAGAAGAAGTTAACTACGGCGCCTATTTTATCGTTACCAGAAGGGAACGATGATTTTGAAATATATTGTGACGCTTCGCGACAAGGTTTTGGTTGCATTCTTATGCAACGGAAGAAAGTTATTGCATACGCATCCCGACAATTGAAGATTCACGAGCGGAATTATACGACGCATGATTTAGAACTGGGAGCAGTCGTGTTTGCATTGAAGATATGGAGACACTACTTGTATGGGGTTAAATGCACTGTGTTCACTGATCATAAAAGTCTTCAACATATTTTTGATCAGAAACAGCTGAACATGAGGCAACGTAGGTGGGTCGAGCTAATAAATGACTATGATTGTGAAATTCGTTATCATCCCGGGAAGGCGAATGTGGTGGCCGATGCTCTAAGCAGAAAGGAACGAGAACCAATTCGAGTACGAGCAATGAACATAAAAATTCGCATGAATCTCAACTCATAAATCAAAGAAGTTCAACGAGAAGCACTTACTAAAGAAAACATAAGAAATGAAATAATGAAGAAGTATGAGAAGCAACTCGTTATACGGGAAGACAGAATTCGATATTTTGCAAACCGTATTTGGGTACCGAAGTTGGGTGGATTAAGGAAGTTGATATTGAATGAGGCACATAAGACAAGATACTCGATACATCCTGGAGTTGGAAAGATGTACCAAGATCTTAAGACACATTATTAGTGGCCTAATTTAAAGACAGACGTTGCAACATATGTTGGGGAGTGCTTAACTTGTTCCAAGGTCAAAGCAGAACACCAGAAGCCGTCAGGGTTACTTCAACAACCAGAAATAGATGGTATTACCATGGATTTCATCACGAAGTTACCAAAGACTGCCTGGGGATACGACACCATTTGGGTGATTGTTGATCGTCTTACCAAATCTGCACATTTCTTGCCTATAAAGGAAACAGATAGAATGGAGAAATTATTACGATTATATATAAAGGAAATTGTTTCAAGGCATGGAATACCTATTTCCATTATATCCGATCGTGATAGTAGATTTACCTCAAAGTTCTGGCAATCACTACAGGAGGCACTAGGAACTCGTTTGGATATGAGTACCGCATATCATCCGCAAACTGACGGGCAGATTGAAAGAACAATTCAGACTCTTGAAGACATGCTCAGGGCATGTGTGATCGATTTTGGAAACGGATGGGATAAGTATTTACCGTTAGCAGAATTCTCGTATAATAATAGTTATCATGCGAGCATTAAAGCTGCACCATTCGAAGCACTGTATGGAAGGAAGTGTAGATCTCCTATTTGTTGGAATGAAGTAGGAGATCGACAATTAACTGGTCCCGAGATCATACATGAAACTACTGAAAAGATAGTACAAATTAAGGAGAGATTGAAAACAGCCCGTAGTCGCCAAAAGAGCTACGCTGATGTTCGAAGGAAACCATTAGAGTTTCAGATCGGTGACATGGTTATGTTAAAGGTATCACCATGGAAAGGTGTAATACGTTTCGGCAAAAGGGGTAAACTGAACCCAAGGTACGTAGGCCCATTCAAGATCATCGAACGCATTGGACCGGTAGCTTATCGACTCGAGTTACCGCAACAACTCGCCGGAGTACATAATACATTTCACGTCTCAAACCTTAAGAAGTGTCTTGCAAAGGAAGATCTCACCATTCCTCTTGAAGAAATCCATGTCGACGAGAAACTACAATTTATCGAAGAACCAATCGAAATCATGGATCGTGAAATTAAACGGCTCAAGCAGAGCAATATACCGATCGTTAAGGTTCGTTGGAATGCTCGAAGGGGTCTCGAGTTTACATGGGAACGGGAGGATCAGATGAAACAAAAATATCCACATTTGTTTCCCGATGACGCAAAATAGGTAAAATTTTAAAATTTCGGGACGAAATTTATTTAACGGGTAGGTACTGTAATGACCCGGACTTTTTCGATCAATTTATACTTATAAGATTAATATTTACAAAAATTAAACCTTACCAACATGATAAGCAATCCAAATTATTGAAACTTATGTTTTCGAAAAGAGTTTTACACAACGTTTGACCGTCTAGTTTGATCGATGATATCACGAACTATATAATATATGATAATTATACGTTTGTGTATATATATGTATATATACATATTTAACATGATTTATGGATGTTTTAATATCTCATTTTGTATTAATAACAATAAGTTATAAGTATATTTTGAAACTACTAACTTAAGTTTTCAAAACGATAACCATACGTAACGTTATTTGACATAAATACTTATGACCTATAATGTTTATACATATATCGTATATATAATGTATTTAATCACTTTTTAAGGACTTAAATACATAAAACCATATAAGTATATTCACAAAAGATAGCTATATTTGAATTCTCATTCCGTTTTCACAAGATTTCTATACGTATATCTAGAGTATATGTACTCGTATCATACCTAGCTTCTATACGTATTTACTATTGGTAAATACACATCAAATCACCACCAACCAGCCCTTATTCATGCCTTATGTATAAGGTAATTACTTTTGTATGATTGCTTGACTAAATACATAAAATTACAAACTAAAATTTTGTCTTGGTTCCCCCCCCATTCACGTTTTTTAAGAGCCATGGGGGATCATCATTTTGATTCATTTTTACTTCAATTCTCTAGCTAAAAACACACACTTATGAGCCTTAAACCCCTTAACCATCTCAGCTCACAACCATGAAGATCTAGTTCCAAAAACATCACTTAATCATCATAAGAAAACCCTTACAAAAACACTTCAAGAATCCTTCCAAGAACACAAGTTTACTTCCAATCTTTCATCCAGTTCCATCACTCTTTTGGTTCTAGGTTTTTACTCCTCTTTTACAGCAATCTTGTCCAAGTAACTTGAGGTAGTAACTTTGTTCATAACCTTATTCGATTCATATATATATAGCTATCTTATTTTATGGTATAAAATTTTAACAACAAGAACATAGTTTGAATGTTTTCAAACTTGTTTGCAAACTAAATAGATCCTTCTAACTTAACTTTTAAAATACTTCAAGACATGTAATATATCATAAATATATGCTAATTTAACAAGGTATAACTTGGTTTTTCAAAGAACACCTTAAAAACTGTTTTTACGACGTCGGAGTGCAACCGGGGGCGGTTTTGGGTTGGATAATTAAAAACTATTTTGAACCTTGAATTGGAGGTTTATTTTCTGGAAAAATGATATTTACTATGAATATGATAACACATAAAAATTTCATGATTTAACTCAAAGTATAAGTATTTTTAGAAAAATAATCATTTAATATTGTTTATATGATGGAAAATGATTAACTTCATAAGTTTCACCAAAGTTTGACCTATGACCTGTGATTTCGAATACAAACTAAGGTATTTACAGTTCATATTCTTAAAGAGGGACTCGATCCAAGGAAGTGGCAAGTTGAACCAACGAAAACGGAGTTGTAACGAAGAAACTATGACCAAAACAAGATCGGATATCCAAAACTAGTTTAGCCACGAAAATAATTGGAGAAAAATTAAATGAATCACATCTTTCTAAAATAACATGATATTTTATATATATGTACTCATAATTTAATTTTATATATTTTAGGACCACCCGTAAACAATACGAGAAGATTAATCATAAGATCCCATGATTGTACGCAACACGTCATTTGACAACACCGGTACTTTATGTACGCAACACGTCATTTGACAACACCGGTACTGTGGGTCAAGATTAATCCCGACCAAAACAAATACGATGGGGTTTTATTTATTTCGATGGGGGTTTTATTTATTAAACACCTAAATATGAACCATTAAAATTGAATTACTAACATCGGACTGCTAACTACGGACTAAGAAATTATTAAAACTATTAAAAGTATAATAAGTATATATATGTGACGATTGTTTAAAATGGAAATATATTGATAAACTATATATGGATAGGTTCGTGATATCAACCGGAGACCAAGTCAAAATATATATATCTTCAAGGCAAAAGTGAGTATATAGTCCCACTTTTAAACTCTAAGTATTTCGGGATGAGAATACATGTATTTTATGTTTTACGTTATGGACACAAGTAACTGAAAAATATATTCTACGTTGAGTTGTACCACTGGCATACTTCCCTGTAGCTTGGTAACTACTATTTACAGCGGTATTGTAAACGCGAATCCCGTTGATAGATCTATCGGGCCTGACAACCCCAACCGGACTGGACGACCAGTATTCAACGGTTGCACAGTACTTCGTCTCGTGACTACACTTGGTACGGTGTAGTAAGATTTCATAATAAAGGGAATATGCGACGTGATTAAATGTTAAGTATGGTTACCAAGTGCTCAACCACTTAGAATATTTTTATTAAAATGTTTACATATGAAATCTTGTGGTCTATATTTATACCGCTGCCGGCATTAAACCTATATCTCACCAACTTTATGTTGACGTTTTAAACATGTCTATTCTCAGGTGATAACTAAAAGCTTCCGCTGCAACATGTTGAATTTAAGCAAGATCTTGAGTATGCATATTTGTGTCAAAAATAAAACTGCATATCCGAGGAATTGTAATGTAAAATATGCTATAAATCGTATTGTTATCATCACATGTAAAGTTTGTAAGTCTAAGATTATCGCTAAACGATAATCATCTTTATATTGTCTAAAGCTTGTATTAACATAAGAGTTATGGTTTGTAATGTAAAATAAATGCAGTTGTTCTTTTAAAAATGTCGCATATAGAGGTCAATACCTCGCAATGAAATCATACGTTATCTAACTCGTTCTTATGGTTAAGGACGGGTTATGACATTGCTGAACCCGAAGCAATGTGCTATGATGAAGAATGGTATACATTAGTAGAGAAAGCGTGTATACTTTCAGAAAATATTGAGTTGTATGTTTTATTTGGAGTTTTTGAAGACGCACTTGAGTTCGATACGATGTATGATAGTCATGGTGAATACTATTATGCACCTAGACCTTTTATAAATTAAAGTTACTTGTAATAGATTACTAACGTGCAATTTTATTATTCCAACAACACTTTTTATTCATAAACATAAAAAACAATTACAACAAACATAGTACAACAAATTACTACTAAAAACCTATGGCAATCTAGTAGTTGGACAGGTATTCCTGTTGTGACCTTCAGCCCTGCATATACCATACTTTGGTTTTTGCTTTTCACGTTCATCCATCTGGTTCTTATTACGTTTTGATTTCTTCCTCCCCCTATGCTTAATCATTCTTGATGGATCGGCCATAATGTCCCATTCTATATGTACCCAGTAGCTCACATCTCTTAGTGGATTAAAATGATGGCTATATTGCTCTCTCCATCTAGTAGTTGTGTACTTTTTACTAATGCAGTTATTTATATCCTCGTTTAGATAGCTACACACGGAAATGACATGAGAGCAAGGTAATCTTTGGTGTTGCCAAATTTTACATGAACACTTTTTCTGTTTAAACTCCACAGTGTAATCGATGACACCTTCACCACTTCTTTGATAAGTTGATTGAACCTTGAACACACCTTGTTGTTCGTTATAACATGTTGTTTTGTATCGTTGAAATCTATTTGCCCGTTCGTTAAAGATGTTAAACATGTTCTTGGACAGTGGTGAATTACATTGCCTTGCTTCTCGACTTTGATCGTAGAAGTGTTGTCCGGTGTAATCAAATATATATTCAATACACGCTTTGATCGGCATCATATGGGCATTGTTGAGGGACTCAACAATATTTTTCGTTGTGTTACCCCAACAACTCCTCTCTTTATTCCTTTACACAGTCCACTTGCCTAAATCAGCATCAAGCAAATATTTCCAAGCCTCTATACTAGCGTGTTTGATGGCTCTGAGGGAATTCTTGTAGAGTATTTGATTGGTTGTCGAACCGACTGTCCAACACAAGTGTTTGAGCGATTTTACTTTAGTATATTTGCTCAATAAGTTGCTACGAATGTGGCGCAAACAGTACCTATGTTCCCAATCGTACATTTGAGCACCCATTGCATGTAGGATACCTGGGTGTCGATCAGAGATGACACACAACTTTCCGTTTCCAACAACATTTTCTTGGAGCATTTTCAAAAACCAAACCCAACTTTCGTTACTTTCTTCATCAACTAGTGCAAAGGCAACGGGTATAATTTGATTGTTAGCATTTTTCCCAACTGCTGTTAGCAGCTTACCCCTCTAACTACCTTTCAAATGGGTGCCATCAATGCAAATAATCGGAATACACCTTTTATATGCTTTAATAGCTTGACCGAATGCCCAAAACACAAATTTGAATGTGTCGAAACCTTCTTCAATTTCAGGTCCATTTTTAAACACAACAATTGTGTCTGGATTGGTTGAAACTAATTCATTTAAATAATTTAGTAGTTGAATAAAATCACTTTCCCAAGTTCCAAACAATCATTCGATTGCAATACGCCTAGCATTCCATGCTTTAGCGTAACGGACATCCACATGCCATGTATTTTTTATTTGTGCTTGGATGTTGGAAACAGGAAAAGCAACGTTTAAACTTACTTGATGGGAAATTTTACTAGCAATTAAGCCAGAGGTTAAACAGCGGTTGTTGTTTTTCGATACGCATCCATAACAAGTGTGTTCATCTTTCTATTTTGTAATTTACCATACCTTCAATCGATTGTGACACGAACCACTTACACTCCAGCAACAATGGTATCTTTCTTGTGGACCCTTGTAATTTGAGCTAGTTGTTCTACAATGTGCTTGCCAATAGGCTTGCTTTGTGTAACAACTATTTCTCTATTATTGCGTATATTCCATTTTCGAACAACATATATAAGTTCAACTTTGTTCTGGAACACCCTTCGTTTTGTAATAATACCGATCTCCTTATCATAAAAAACCCATGAAGCTTCTTGGTCATCATCGAATGGAAAAGTATTACTAGCCTCACCTTGATTAACAAACCCGAAACTTGAAACTGGGGCAGGCTCCAGATTTGGTTCCACTTCCTCTTCTCTAACTTCGTCACCAGAAATATTCTCTTCAACGCTATAATCAGAAACTGTACCGTCACTTACAGTTGACATACCATCATCTGAGTCAACTACATGTTGTTCTTCATCTCTTCGTTCTTGTTCATCTTCAACGACTGTTGAATGGTTGTGAGATGTTGATGGATCACCTTCCAAAGTTTGAATAAGATCCATAAAATCTGAACTTTGTGTGGTTGGAAAAACTTCCTCAAACTGAATTTCAATTTGAGCCTCGTAACTTGGATCATTCTGAGAATAATAATATATTGTTTCCAAAGTGTTATCGTCAGTAAGTTCATTTTTTCATTCATTTCCATTAAAAAGAACCCACAAGATCATTTTCAACGTGTGTGATCGATGATTCGCCCCTATATAATTATACGCCATTTGGTTTAACTGCTTACAGTTAACCTTGGTCTTCAACACAAAACTCCTTCTAATTGTTGTGTTATCACCAGTAATGTGACGACCCGACAAAATCGTCATTGATGGCGCCGTCAACTTAGGTCCTGTAATGTGGTCATAGTCCCTAAATGAGACGCGTTTGACCAAAATTATGTCGCATTCATTTGAAACGTGTATGACTTGCAAAGTTTTAAGTAAACCCAACGGTTCGACAACAAGTATAAGTTTACAAAAGTTAATAAGTATAATTGAAATAACTTGCAAAGTAATATAAGTTAAAAATCACGAATGCTATCAATAGTGTATGCATGTAAACATTAAGTTTGAATCCAAAGGTGCTATCACTAGCGTATGTATGTATGCTTGACCCCAAGCAAGTAATCAAAGTGTGCGGAAGCATGTATCAAGTAGCCAAGTATGAACCTGAGAAACATATAGAAAACTGTCAACGAAAAACGTTGGTGAAATCATAGGTTTAGTAAGTAAGTTGTATTGAACCACAAGATTTAGTATAAGTTGATTATCCAAATCGTCTGCATTCCAAACGTGTTTTTTGTATCATGAGCACCCAATTATCAAGGCTTTACTGAATGGTACATCTGCATCATAGTGTTAGAACCTACATTATACACGAAAATACGTTTCATCCACTAACGGTAGCGTCAGGGTTCGTCAAACCCGTATGGCCACACAACATAAGTTCTCGCTTACACCCTACAAGTGTAACTAATGATAATTGGACTTGAGAATTTTTGTTCTAACTCGCACGTAGAATGTTTGTTTTCGTACTTGTGTTCACTTTGTAAAATGAAACGTTTATGTTTTCTCATCCCAAGTATAAGTATAAAAGAGTAAAAGTGGGACTATGATCTCACCGTAGTTGCACGCCAAAGTATTTGGAATTAAACGTTGTGCAAATGAAAGTTGCTTAGCCTTGACCTAAACAAATAAGTTGTATCAATTACCGGTTACGACACAAGGTCGGGCGAAATGTGTTCAATTAGTCCTATGGCTCATTACAACTCAATTAATATAGCATGTGTGTAATGACCCGCACTTTTTCGATCATTCTATACTTGTAAGATTAATATTTACATAAATTAAACCTTACCAACATGATAAGCAATCCAAATTGTTGAGATTTATGTTTTTGAAAAGAGTTTTACACAACGTTTGACCGTCTAGTTTGACCGATGATATCACGAACTATATAACATATGATAATTATACGTTTGTGTATATATATGTATATATACATATTTAACATGATCTAAGAATGTTTTAATATCTCATTTTGTATTAATAACAATAAGTTATATGTATATTTTGAAACTACTAACTTAAGTTTTCAAAACGATAACCATACGCAACGTTATTTGACTTAAATACTTATGACCTATAATGTTTATACATATATCGTATAAGTAATGAATTTGATCACTTTTAAGAACTTAAATACATAAAACCATATAAGTGTATTCACAAAAGATAGCTATATTTGAATCCTCATTCCATTTTTCACAAAATTTCTATACGTATATCTAGAGTATATGTACTCGTATCATACGCAGCTTCTAGATGTATTTACTATTGGTATATACCAATAAAAATCTGCTCCTTAGCAGCCTTAAATGATTAAGAAACATGTGGAACCAACCATTTGTCAAGTAGCATGAATTATTTAGCAAGAAAACAAAGTTAGGTATCTTTTTTTTTCCTTTATAACCTAAAAACGTTTTTATGCATGCACACCATTTCTTCACCCCATTTTCTCATACTTACACTTCCATTTCTCTCTCAAAATACTCTTAACTTCATACTTGATCATCTCCAAGCATTTTCTCCATCATTTAGCTTCAAAAACAACACTTAAATCTCATAAGAAAACCTTACAAAAACACTTCAAGAAATCCTTCCAAGAACACAAACTTACTTCCAATCTTTCATCCAATTCCATCACCCTTTTGGTTCTAGGTTCTTACTCCTCTTTTACAGAAACCTTGTCCAAGGAACTTGAGGTAGTACTATGTTCATAACCTTATTCGATTCATATATATATAGCTATCATATTTTGTGGTATACAATTTTAACAACAAGAACATAGTTTGAATGTTTTCAACTTGTTTGCAAACTAAATAGATCCTTCTAACTTAACTTTTAAAATACTTCAAGACCTGTAATATAACTTAAATATATGCTAATTTAACAAGGTATAACTTGGTTTTTCAAAGAACACCTTAAAAACTGTTTTTACGACGTCAGAGTGTAACCGGGGGCTGTTTTGGGTTGGATAATTAAAAACCATCTTAAACTTTGAATTGAAGGTTTATGTTCTGGAAAAATGATTTTTACTATGAATATGGTAACACATAAAAATTTCATGATTTAATTCAAAGTATAAGTATTTTTAGAAAAATAATCATTTAAGGTTGCCTACATAAAGGAAAAGGTTTAACTTCATAAGTTTCACTAAAGTTTCACCTATGCCGTGTGATTTTGAATACAAACTAAGATATTTACAGTTCATAGTCTTAAAGAGGAACTCGATCCAAGGAGATGGCAAGTTGAATCAACGAAAACGGAGTTGTAACGAAGAAACTATGACCGAAACAAAATTGGCTATCCAAGACTAGTTTAACTTCGGGATTAATTGGAGAAAATTAAAATAAATCACATCTTTTTAAGATAACATGATATTTTATATTTATGTACTCATAATTCAATTTTATATGGTTCAGGATCACCCGTAAACAACACGAGAAGATTAATCATAAGATCCCATGTTTGTACGCAACACGTCATTTGACAACACCGGTACTTTATGTACGCAACACGTCATTTGACAACACCGGTACCGTGGGTCAAGATTAATCTCGACCAATACATATACGTTGGGGGTTTTATTTATTTCGTTGGGGGTTTATTAAACATCTAAATATGAACCATTAAAATTGAATTACTAACAACGAACTGCTAACTACGGACTAAGGAATTATAAAAAGTATTAAAAGTATAACAAGAATATATATGTGACGTTGTTTAAAAAGAAAAGGTATTGATATATTATATATGGATAGGTTCGTGATATCAACCGGGAGACCAAGTCAAAATATATATATCTTCAAGACGAAAGTGAGTATATAGTCCCACTTTTAAACTTTAAATATTTCGGGATGAGAATACATGTATTTTATGTTTTACGTTATGGACACAAGTAACTGAAAAATATATTCTACGTTGAGTTGTACCACTGGCATACTTCCCTGTAGCTTGGTAACTAATATTTACAGCGGTATTGTAAACGCGAATCCTGTTGATAGATCTATCGGGCTTGACAACCCCAACCGGACTGGACGACCAGTATTCAACGGTTGCACAGTACTTCGTTTCGTGACTACACTTGGTACAGTGTAGTAAGATTTCATATTAAAGGGAATATGCGACGTGATTAATTGTTAAGTATGGTTACCAAGTGCTCAACCACTTAGAATATTTTTATTAAACTGTTTATATACGAAATCTTGTGGTCTATATATATATTGCTGCCGGCACTAAACCTATATCTCACCAACTTTATGTTGACGTTTTAAACATGTTTATTCTCAGGTGATAATTAGAAGTTTCCGCTGCATTATGTTGAATTTGAGCAGGATCTTGCGTACGCATATTTGTGTCAAAAATAAGACTGCATATCCAAGAACTTGTGTTGTAAAATATGCTAGAAATCGTGTTGTTATCATCATTTGTAAAGTTTGTAAGTCGAAGATTATCGCTAAACGATAATCATCTTTATTTCGTCCAAACCTTGTATCAAAAATAAGAATCATGGTTTGTAATGTATAATATATGCAGTTTTTCTTTTAAAAATGTCGCATATAGAGGTCAATACCTCGCAATGAAATCATACGTTATCTAACACGTTCTTACGGTTAAGGACGGGTTATGACATGTGGTATCAGAGCGGTGGTCTTAGCGAACCAGGTTTGCATTAGTGTGTCTAACTGATAAGTCGTTAGGATACATTAGTAAGTCTGGACTTTGACCGGGTCTGATTTAAAAACCATTGCTTATCATTGTTGGTTAAAATTTATATGTAAATATTATGTAGTACTAATGGGTTAGTTGTTGTGTGATAGATGTCGGGCTCAAAACTTGTTATCACATTTAGCGACTCCGAACCAGAATCTTCAGATGGTGTTCCAGTCATTAACCTATCCGATGACGAAAATAATATCTTTGGGGAAGACTCACAAATTCCGGATGAACCGACTATAGAGAACCCGGAAAGTGAACCCGAGGAGGAAAGTGAACCCGAGGAGGAAAGTGAACCCGAGGAGGAAAGTGAACCCGAGGAGGAAAGTGAACCCGAGGAAGAAATACAGGAAATTACAAAAGAAGAGTTCGAACTAGGAAAGAAACGAAAGGCTAATGAATTAGAAAATTCAAATCCTGAGTTTAATAAGGATGATGTGGCACCAACTCCACTAGACACTACCACCCCTATTCCCGCTATTCCTATTCGTTCTATCCCGGCATCCAGTTCTTCAGTCCCACAGCCAAAAACAAGGCAGACAGCCAGGATAAGCGTTAAGCGATTCTTTGAACCTAAACGTCCTAGAAAGTAGACCAAACGATGCGCTGCCGTATTAAACCATGGGATCATATAATGTTTTGTATAATATTATTAGTGTGGTTTGCTTAATGTTCGATGTAAGATAAGCATATGTAAAATAGTGAAGTGTGAAATGCAATAATTTTCCATGGTTAAGTATTATTTAGATGGTAGTAATTGATTCTGTACTAAGCTATTAAGTATGGACATTAACGGGTAGGTACTACCCTAGATATAATTATAAAACGCTAATAAGAAGAAAAGGCTTTTATAATAATACCTGGTTCATATTATTAATAAGCTATAATGTACTGTAAATATACACTACATCTTTAATATTCCATGTGAATAATTATTTTCTTTTCATTCTTATAGAAGAATATGGCGCGATTGAACCGAATGACGGAACAAGAAATCCAGGAACTCATCAATCAGCGAGTGAACGACAGAATGTTATGGGTCGAGGCTGCAAGAGGTGCTGCAGTTAACCCAAATCCTCGTGTGGGGTGCACTTACAAAACTTTTCAAGCTTGCAAGCCCTCATCATTCAGTGGAACAGAAGGACCGATCGGTTTAACCCGGTGGATAGAAAAGATGGAAACTGTGTTCAAAATCAGTGGTTGTGTTGAAAAGGACATGACCAAATACGCATCGTGCACTTTACAAGATAGTGCACTCACGTGGTGGAAAAATTATGTGAAGGCTGTAGGAGGAGATGTAGCTTATGATACTCCGTGGGAAGAATTCAAAACAATGTTAATCAATGAATATTGTCCAAGGAACGAGGTTAGGAAGTTGGAAGATGAGTTACGAAGTCTGAAGGTTATTGGTACTGAAATCACCAACTACAATCAGCGATTCATGGAATTAGTTTTGCTATGTCCTGAATTGGTTCCAACCGAAGAACGGAAGATTGAAATGTACAAAGATGGTTTGCCCAAAAAGGTCATGGCAAATGTTACAGCATCGAAACCTAAGACAATTCATGAAGCTATAACCATGGCAAACGAGCTAATGGATCAGGTCATCATGGATAAGAAAGTATCCAATACTGATGTGAAGGTATCAGGTAACAAAAGAAAGTGGAATGGAAATTATGATCGAGGTAACCAACAACAATCTTTCAAGAAACAAGAAAACACGCAAGGTACGGGTAGTGGTTTAAGCTTTGGTTATAAAGGACAAAATCCTTTATGCAACCGATGCCACAAACATCACTCTGGTTACTGTAATGTGGTATGCAACAAATGTAATCGAAAGGGTCATCTTGCTGAAGATTGTAGGGCTCTCGTTACAAATACAAATGGTACCAAGACTCCTGCCACCAATGCAAATAGAACTGCTTTGGCTACCATTACTTGTTATGGGTGTGGAAAACAAGGTCACTATAAGAGCCAGTGCCCGAATCCAGAGAAGAATATCGGACCTGCACGTGGAATAGCATTTGTTATTAATGCTAAAGAGGCATGTGAAGACCCGGAGCTTGTTACGGGTACGTTTACCATTAATAACTTATCCGCATCTATTATATTTGATACTGGTGCTGATAGAAGTTACGTGTGTAGAGACTTTCACGCTAAATTGAATTGTTCATCATTACCTCTCGATGCTAAGTACATGATTGAGTTAGCTAATGGTAAACTAATTAAAGTCGATAAAATTTGCCGTGATTGTAAAATAAATTTAGCCGGAGAAACGTTTAAAATTGACTTGATACCCGTAGAATTAGGAAGTTTTGATGTAATAGTCGGCATGGACTGGATGTCCAAAATAGGAGCTGAAGTTGTGTGCGCCAAGAAGGTAATTCGCATTCCTCGTAAGGATAAAATGCCAGTAATGATTTATGGAGAGAAGGGTAACTCAAAGCTAAAACTCATTAGTTATTTGAAAGCTCAAAAGTGCTTGAAGAAAGGGTTCTATGCTATCTTAGCACATGTTAATAAAGTCAAAACAAAGGAAAAAGTGAAGAGCATCAATGACGTGCCTGTGGCAAGAGATTTTCCTGAAGTCTTTCCGGAAAAGTTGCCGGGATTACCTCCATTTAGATCTGTAGAATTTCAAATAGATTTAGTACCAGGAGCTGCACCAGTGGCTCGTGCTCCATATAGACTTGCACCGTCCGAGTTAAAAGAACTTCAGAGTCAGTTAAAAGAATTACTGGATCATGGATTCATACGACCAAGTACTTCACCGTGGGGAGCTCCGATTCTATTTGTTAAAAAGAAAGATGGATCTTTTAGGATGTGTATAGATTATCGTGAATTAAATAAGTTAACTATCAAGAATCGGTATCCACTACCGAGAATTGACGACTTATTTGATCAACTCCAAGGATCATGTGTGTACTCAAAAATTGACTTAAGGTCGGGCTATCATCAATTACGTGTCAAAGAAGAGGACATTCCGAAAACTGCTTTTTGGACACGTTATGGTCATTACGAATTTTTGGTCATGCCGTTTGGGTTGACAAATGCGCCAGCTGTATTCATGGACCTCATGAATCGAGTTTGTAGTCCATATTTAGATAAGTTTGTTATCGTTTTCATTGATGATATTCTTATCTATTCCAAGAGTGAGCAAGAGCATGAGCAGCATTTAAGGTTGATATTAGAGTTGTTGAGAAAAGAACAGCTATATGCTAAATTTTCTAAATGTGCTTTCTGGTTGAAAGAAGTGCAATTTCTTGGCCACGTTGTTAGTAGCAAAGGAATTCAGGTTGATCCAGCAAAAATTGAAGCCATTGAAAAATGGGAGACTCCTAAGACACCAACGCAGATACGCCAATTTTTGGGTTTAGCCGGTTATTATAGAAGGTTTATTCAAGATTTTTCCCGAATAGCTAAGCCGTTGACAGCGTTAACGCAAAAAGGGAAGAAATATGAATGGACTTCTGAGCAGGAGAGTGCATTTCAATTACTAAAGAAGAAGTTAACTACGGCGCCTATTTTATCGTTACCAGAAGGGAACGATGATTTTGAAATATATTGTGACGCTTCGCGACAAGGTTTTGGTTGCGTTCTTATGCAACGAAAGAAAGTTATTGCATACGCATCCCGACAATTGAAGATTCACGAGCGGAATTATACGACGCATGATCTAGAACTGGGAGCAGTCGTGTTTGCATTGAAGATATGGAGACACTACTTGTATGGGGTTAAATGCACTGTGTTTACTGATCATAAAAGCCTTCAACATATTTTTGATCAGAAACAGCTGAACATGAGACAACGTAGGTGGGTCGAGTTAATAAACGACTATGATTGTGAAATTCGTTATCATCCCGGGAAGGCGAACGTGGTGGCCGATGCTTTAAGCAGAAAGGAACGAGAACCAATTCGAGTACGAGCGATGAACATAAAAATTCGCATGAATCTCAACTCACAAATCAAAGAAGTTCAACGAGAAGCACTTACTAAAGAAAATATAGGAAATGAAATAATGAAGAAGTATGAGAAGCAACTCGTTATGCGGGAAGATGGAATTCGATATTTTGCAAATCGTATTTGGGTACCGAAGTTGGGTGGATTAAGGAAGTTGATATTAAATGAGGCACATAAGACAAGATACTCGATACATCCTGGAGTTGGAAAGATGTACCAAGATCTTAAGACACATTATTGGTGGCCTAATTTAAAGACAGACGTTGCAACATATGTTGGGGAATGTTTAACTTGTTCCAAAGTCAAAGCTGAACACCAGAAGCCGTCAGGGTTACTTCAACAACCAGAAATCCCAGAATAGAAATGGGATGGTATTACCATGGATTTCATCACGAAGTTACCAAAGACTGCCTGGGGATACGACACCATTTGGGTGATTGTTGATCGTCTTACCAAGTCTGCACACTTCTTGCCTATAAAGGAAATGGATAGAATGGAGAAACTATTACGATTGTATATAAAGGAAGTTGTTTCAAGGCATGGAATACCTATTTCCATTATATCCGATCGTGATAGTAGATTTACATCAAAGTTCTGGCAATCACTACAGGAGGCCCTAGGAACTCGTTTGGATATGAGTACCGCGTATCATCCGCAAACCGACGGGCAGAGTGAAAGAACGATTCAGACTCTTGAAGACATGCTCAGGGCATGTGTGATCGATTTTGGAAACGGATGGGATAAATATCTACCATTAGCAGAATTCTCGTATAATAATAGTTATCATGCGAGCATTAAAGCTGCGCCATTCGAAGCATTGTACGGAAGGAAGTGTAGATCTCCTATTTGTTGGAATGAAGTAGGAGATCGACAATTAACTGGTCCCGAGATCATACACGAAATGACTGAGAAGATAGTACAAATCAAGGAGAGATTGAAAACAGCCCGTAGTCGCCAAAAGAGCTACGCCGATGTTCGAAGGAAACCATTAGAGTTTCAGATCGATGACATGGTTATGTTAAAGGTGTCACCTTGGAAAGGTGTAATACGTTTTGGAAAAAGGGGTAAACTAAACCCAAGGTATGTAGGCCCGTTCAAGATCATCGAACGCATTGGACCGGTAGCTTATCGACTCGAGTTACCGCAACAACTCGCCGGAGTACATAATACCTTTCACGTCTCAAACCTTAAGAAGTGTCTTGCAAAGGAAGACCTCACCATTCCTCTTGAAGAAATCCATGTCGACGAGAAACTACAATTCATCGAAGAACCAATCGAAATCATGGATCGTGAAGTTAAACGGCTCAAGCAGAGCAACATACCGATCGTTAAGGTTCGTTGGAATGCTCGAAGGGGTCCCGAGTTTACTTGGGAATGAGAGGATCAAATGAAACAAAAGTATCCACACTTGTTTCCCGATGACGCAAAATAGGTACAATTTTAAAATTTCGGGACGAAATTTATTTAACGGGTAGGTACTGTAATGACCCGCACTTTTTCGATCATTCTATACTTGTAAGATTAATATTTACATAAATTAAACCTTACCAACATGATAAGCAATCCAAATTGTTGAGATTTATGTTTTTGAAAAGAGTTTTACACAACGTTTGACCGTCTAGTTTGACCGATGATATCACGAACTATATAACATATGATAATTATACGTTTGTGTATATATATGTATATATACATATTTAACATGATCTAAGAATGTTTTAATATCTCATTTTGTATTAATAACAATAAGTTATATGTATATTTTGAAACTACTAACTTAAGTTTTCAAAACGATAACCATACGCAACGTTATTTGACTTAAATACTTATGACCTATAATGTTTATACATATATCGTATAAGTAATGAATTTGATCACTTTTAAGAACTTAAATACATAAAACCATATAAGTGTATTCACAAAAGATAGCTATATTTAAATCCTCATTCCATTTTTCACAAAATTTCTATACGTATATCTAGAGTATATGTACTCGTATCATACGCAGCTTCTAGATGTATTTACTATTGGTATATACCAATAAAAATCTGCTCCTTAGCAGCCTTAAATGATTAAGAAACATGTGGAACCAACCATTTGTCAAGTAGCATGAATTATTTAGCAAGAAAACAAAGTTAGGTATCTTTTTTTTCCTTTATAACCTAAAAACGTTTTTATGCATGCACACCATTTCTTCACCCCATTTTCTCATACTTACACTTCCATTTCTCTCTCAAAATACTCTTAACTTCATACTTGATCATCTCCAAGCATTTTCTCCATCATTTAGCTTCAAAAACAACACTTAAATCTCATAAGAAAACCTTACAAAAACACTTCAAGAAATCCTTCCAAGAACACAAACTTACTTCCAATCTTTCATCCAATTCCATCACCCTTTTGGTTCTAGGTTCTTACTTCTCTTTTACAGAAACCTTGTCCAAGGAACTTGAGGTAGTATCTATGTTCATAACCTTATTCGATTCATATATATATAGCTATCATATTTTGTGGTATACAATTTTAACAACAAGAACATAGTTTGAATGTTTTCAAACTTGTTTGCAAACTAAATAGATCCTTCTAACTTAACTTTTAAAATACTTCAAGACCTATAATATAACTTAAATATATGCTAATTTAACAAGGTATAACTTGGTTTTTCAAAGAACACCTTAAAAACTGTTTTTACGACGTCAGAGTGTAACCGGGGGCTGTTTTGGGTTGGATAATTAAAAACCATCTTAAACTTTGAATTGAAGGTTTATGTTCTGGAAAAATGATTTTTACTATGAATATGGTAACACATAATAATTTCATGATTTAATTCAAAGTATAAGTATTTTTAGAAAAATAATCATTTAAGGTTGCCTACATAAAGGAAAAGGTTTAACTTCATAAGTTTCACTAAAGTTTCACCTATGCCGTGTGATTTTGAATACAAACTAAGATATTTACAGTTCATAGTCTTAAATAGGAACTCGATCCAAGGAGATGGCAAGTTGAATCAACGAAAACGGAGTTGTAACGAAGAAACTATGACCGAAACAAAATTGGCTATCCAAGACTAGTTTAACTTCGGGATTAATTGGAGAAAATTAAAATAAATCACATCTTTTTAAGATAACATGATATTTTATATTTATGTACTCATAATTCAATTTTATATGGTTCAGGATCACCCGTAAACAACACGAGAAGATTAATCATAAGATCCCATGTTTGTACGCAACACGTCATTTGACAACACCGGTACTTTATGTACGCAACACGTCATTTGACAACACCGGTACCGTGGGTCAAGATTAATCTCGACTAATACATATACGTTGGGGGTTTTATTTATTTCGTTGGGGGTTTATTAAACATCTAAATATGAACCATTAAAATTGAATTACTAACAACGAACTGCTAACTACGGACTAAGGAATTATAAAAAGTATTAAAAGTATAACAAGAATATATATGTGACGTTGTTTAAAAAGAAAAGGTATTGATATATTATATATGGATAGGTTCGTGATATCAACCGGGAGACCAAGTCAAAATATATATATCTTCAAGACGAAAGTGAGTATATAGTCCCACTTTTAAACTTTAAATATTTCGGGATGAGAATACATGTATTTTATGTTTTACGTTATGGACACAAGTAACTGAAAAATATATTCTACGTTGAGTTGTACCACTGGCATACTTCCCTGTAGCTTGGTAACTAATATTTACAGCGGTATTGTAAACGCGAATCCTGTTGATAGATCTATCGGGCTTGACAACCCCAACCGGACTGGACGACCAGTATTCAACGGTTGCACAGTACTTCGTTTCGTGACTACACTTGGTACAGTGTAGTAAGATTTCATATTAAAGGGAATATGCGACGTGATTAATTGTTAAGTATGGTTACCAAGTGCTCAACCACTTAGAATATTTTTATTAAACTGTTTATATACGAAATCTTGTGGTCTATATATATATTGCTGCCGGCACTAAACCTATATCTCACCAACTTTATGTTGACGTTTTAAACATGTTTATTCTCAGGTGATAATTAGAAGTTTCCGCTGCATTATGTTGAATTTGAGCAGGATCTTGCGTACGCATATTTGTGTCAAAAATAAGACTGCATATCCAAGAACTTGTGTTGTAAAATATGCTAGAAATCGTGTTGTTATCATCATTTGTAAAGTTTGTAAGTCGAAGATTATCGCTAAACGATAATCATCTTTATTTCGTCCAAAGCTTGTATCAAAAATAAGAATCATGGTTTGTAATGTATAATATATGCAGTTTTTCTTTTAAAAATGTCGCATATAGAGGTCAATACCTCGCAATGAAATCATACGTTATCTAACACGTTCTTACGGTTAAGGACGGGTTATGACAATGTGAGTCAAATTGTCAAGTTTCATGCAAGATATAAGTATAAAAGCATGTTAAAACGATTGCATACGTATTTGGTTAAGTTTGACTAAAAGTCAAACTTGGTCAAAGTCAAAGTCAACGGGTTTGGGTCGGGTATCCGACAATTTTTCCGTGATGAGAAATCATATATAAGCATGTTGGCTAAGTTTCATGTTAATCGGAGTTGCGGTTGAGCGGGGGTGAAAACGTGAAAACACAAAGTGAGTTTGGTCAGCAGAAATCGGAGCCGAGCTCCAAGTGGCACTCAAATAGGCATATGGGGGCCTTGAGCGGCGCTCCAGGGGCCTTGAGTGGTGCTCAAGGTGTCAGTCAGCAATCTGGGCAGCTTTGAACACTTAATGCACGAATCAAACTTCATTTTAACACAACTAATGAACCGTAAACACTCAAAACTCGTATCTTATATCGTTGAAAAGGTAATTTAATGAGAAATACAACTAAACACATTTCATTAACCAAACTAACATTTATGATAACCGAATTCTCGTCGAATGATCATTTAATGCTCACCATTTAATGTCTTAAGCTCATAAATGCAATTAATGATTCGGAAACTTAACATGCACATATAATATGCCATTTCGTAGGTAATTATGCATACAATACTACTAAATACTTACAAACAACATTTCAAAGCATTTAATGCATTAAAATTCACATTTAAGTCTATCAAACTCTAACCAAAAATCACAAAATCAACAATCATGTTAATGAGGTCTTACCAAGCCAACCAACATATCAAATTGAAGCTAATGATGCTAGTAACACATTTAATACATGAACTTTAACATATAACAACATTAGATCAACTAAAAATCAAGATTTAACAAACCCATTTCAAGTGTTCATGCTAGTTATGCAAAATAACGAGATCGAGCAAACAAATCACATATTCATGCTAGACTTGAGCCACAGACACTAATTAACACACTTTTAAGTTAAAAACATCAAGAACAAGAAATTTGAAGTTTTTAGAAAGTTACCCACTAGAGATGAAATTGGTATCAAGTTGTAGAAGATGAAGAGAGGATTCCGAATATATAATTTACTTTGTTGTGAGCTTGTTAGATTAAATTTAGATGATGATTCTTTGATTGTGTGAGTTGAGAGCAAAAATGAAAGTATCAAAATGGAGATGGGAGGTGAAAATGAAGGAGTGGTGGGGAAGGTGCTTGACTAGTTGACCTAATCAACTAGTTTGGTTTCTTGGCAATTTTAGTCTCTCGAGTTTAAAAGCGGGTGCGTGAGTTAACTGAACGAATTATTTTAAATACGCGAGAGTAAACGGAAGATGTTATAATCCAATAACGGGAATATTAAGAACGTTAGTTAACGGGAGGTACGAATTTAGATAACGAAAGATATTGTCTAAAAAAAAAAGACGGGCGTTAAAATAATTTAACGGAAAAAGGCGGGTTATCACATTACCCACACATTAAAAGAAATTTTGTCCCGAAATTTAGTTGGAATTAGTAGTTGTTGTTTCTTCCTAGAGACCTTCCGATGCCAATTCTACGAATAAGTGAGGGTACTTCCTTCTCATTTGATCTTAGCATTCCAACGAACTTTGACGATCGGGATTTTATTTTGTTTTTGAATCTTTGGTTTCATGATTCATAATTTCAACCGGTTCTCCCATGAAGTGGAGTTTGTCATCGATAGTAAGCTCATCGAAAAGGGATAACAAGTTCTTGTTCGGCAAGACACTTCTTCAAGTTTGATACATGGAATGTAGGATGAACGGGACTCAATTGAATAAGAAGGTCTAAAGCAATGGGTTCAATACGCTCCAAGATTTCAAAAGGATCAATATTCCGCGAATTTAGCTTTCTACGTTTCTCGAAACGGATTACACCTTTTCAAGGTGCGACTATTAACATTACGCGGTCATTCACTTGAAATTCGAGGGGTTTACGTCTAACATCGGCATAGCTCTTTTGGCGACTACGGGCAGTCTTGAGCCTTTCTTGGATTTGAACGATCTTAACGGTTATTTCATGAATGAGTGTGGGTCCGGTGATTTGCTGTTTGCCTACTTCGGCCCAACAATTAGGAGAACGACATTTGCGGCCATATGAAGCTTCGAAAGGTGCGGCATTAATACTCGAGTGATAACTATTGTAGTAAGAGAATTCGGCTAAAGGCAATTACTTTTTCCAAGTACATTTAAAGTTGATAACTCAACTCATATTATGGCTTCCAAGGTTTGAATCATACGTTTGCTTTGTCCGTTGGTTTGTGGGTGATACGCGGTACTTATATCTAATCTGTTCTTAAAGTTTCTTGTAAGGTACCCCAAAATCTAGAAGTGAAACGAGCATCTCGATTCGAGATAATTGACAATGGCACACCGTGTTGGAATATAATTTCTTCAATGTATAGTTGTGCAAGTTTTTCCCATTCTGTCAGTTTCTGAAAATGTTTGATAAGATTATTCCCCCTCGTGGTGTATACTGGTATAGTGTGTGGAGTCTCTCTCCATTGAGAGATCGGATGATGAGATTTCCTTATACGAAAGTATGAGCGTAATGATAGGAGGAGTTTTTATTTTGAATTAGCCGCATCACGCATCTTGTGATCAAAAGTTGAGACTTTGATGGAAACGAGATAGTACACGTAGTTATATGTTTCGGAGTTGAGTAGTAGCTGGCCATTTATCAGAAGCATAAGGATGATAAGACAATGAAGAAAGATGTATTCTTGGATTGTGTTGTCAATATTCTCGGAGTTTTCAGATGGTAGCAAAGAAAATGACAGAGTCATGTAGCATGGTACGTGGTGAAGAGAAGGTTGATCGAGCCCATAATTAGGTATCCAATTTCTTCAGGCAAAAATTAACGAATTTCAGTGTCTTTGATTTCGAGTCGAGAGAGGAGGCCTTTCAGGTGTTCACTTAGAAATATTTTCATATTTGAGCTCCCTTTTGTGCTACACGAATTTGGCTAGCAAGGTTGGTGTGGATAATCACGTTCAAGGTTCGGACACGGAGAGGTTTAATTCTTTCCTTTCGGCTCAAGGCGTCGGCTACAACGTTTGCTTTGCCCGGAAGGTAACGAAGTTAACAATCATAATCATTCAAAGTTTCAATCCATCGTCGTTGTCTCGTGTTGAGTTGTTTTTGGTCGAAAATGTGTTGGAGGCTTTTGTGGTCGGTGAGAACGGTACTTTTGGTTCCATAAGGATAGTGTCTCCACGTTTTAAGTGCAAAGACAGCGGTTCTTAATTCAAGATTGTGTGTCGTGTAGTTTTGTTCATAAATTTCAATTGTCGGGAAGCGTAAGCAATAACTCTCCTTCGTTGCATTAACAACACCCAAAACCTTGTTTGGAGGCATCACGAAATACCACAAAATCATCATTGCCTTCGGGAAGAGATAAGATCGGTACGGTGGTTAACTTCTTCTATAAGATTTGAAATGCTGACTCTGGTTCAGCGGACCAAACGAATTTCTTTCCTTTCGTGAGTTAACGAGGTTAAAGGACGAACAAAATGGGAAAATTCGGAAATGAATCTTCGGTAATAACCGGCGAGATCCAAAAATTTACGAATATGAGTCGGAGTCGTGGGGGTTTCCCAATTACGTATGGCTTCAATTTTTGCGAGATCGACTTAATACTTTGATCATTAACAACATGGCCTAGAAATTGGACTTCATTTAACCAAAAATTCACACTTGAAAAACTTGGCATAGAGTTGTTCTTTTCTCAAGAGTTCGTGCACAAGACGAAGATGTTGTTCATGTTCCTTTTTCACCGTTGGAGTAGATTAAGATGTCTTTGAAGAATACGATGATGAATTTGTCTAGATAAGGCTTAGATACGCGATTCATGAGATCCATGGGTACGGCCGGTGTGATGCCCCGTACAAAACCATCATGTACGGATCATCAACAACAGGTCCATTACACGGTATAATACTATATGCTGTTTTAAAACAAGTTTTGCATTCATGAAAAGGTAACGTTTTTACCAACGTCAATTGTTTTACAAAAGATAACGTGCTTCTACGAATAGAAAGCATTAAAATAAGTACGTAACACAAAGGTCATTACAAAGCCATTGTTCAAATGTAACATTAGTTGTGAATGCAAAGTAAAAGTTCCATGATTGAGACATCTCTAAACAATGCAGCGGAAGTCTAACACAACGATTTTGTAACAGTAAGTCTATAGCACCAAGACTATAACAGCAAGTCTACCAGCGGAAACAACAACGTCTAAGCACCTGAGAAATACATGCTTTAAAATGTCAACACGAATGTTGGTGAGCTATAGTTTGTTTATAAACAACAATGTAATGTAGAGCACGAGATTTCGTATTCAAAACAGTATCTCAATCCGTATGATAAAGTATATGCTTATCCGTGGGCACCCGGTAACTAACTTAACAAGTAATGTGAAATGTCCCGTTCTTATTGATTAAAAACGTTCCATATTAATTGATTTCGTTGCGAGGTTTTGACCTCTATATGAGACGTTTTTCAAAGACTGCATTCATTTTTAAAACAAACCATAACCTTTATTTCATAAATAAAGGTTTAAAAGCTTTACGTAGATTATCAAATAATGATAATCTAAAATATCCTGTTTACACACGACCATTACATAATGGTTTACAATACAAATATGTTACATCGAAATCAGTTTCTTGAATGCAGTTTTTACACAATATCATACAAACATGGACTCCAAATCTTGTCCTTATTTTAGTATGCAACAGCGGAAGCTCTTAGTATTCACCTGAGAATAAACATGCTTTAAACGTCAATAAAAATGTTGGTGAGTTATAGGTTTAACCTATATGTATCAAATCGTAACAATAGACCACAAGATTTCATATTTCAATACACATCCCATACATAGAGATAAAAATCATTCATATGGTGAACACCTGGTAACCGACATTAACAAGATGCATATATATAAGAATATCCCCATCATTCCGGGACACCCTTCGGATATGATATAAATTTCGAAGTACTAAAGCATCCGGTACTTTGGATGGGGTTTGTTAGGCCCAATAGATCTATCTTTAGGATTCACGTCAATTAAGGTGTTTGTTCCCTAATTCTTAGATTACCAGACTTAATAAAAAGGGGCATATTCGATTTTGATAATTCAACCATAGAATGTAGTTTCACGTACTTGTGTCTATTTTGTAAATCATTCATAAAACCTGCATGTATTCTCATCCCAAAAATATTAGATTTTAAAAGTGGGACTATAACTCACTTTCACAGATTTTTACTTCGTCGGGAAGTAAGACTTAGCCACTGGTTGATTCACGAACCTATAACAATATATACATATATATATCAAAGTATGTTTAAAATATATTTACAACACTTTTAATATATTTTGATGTTTTAAGTTTATTAAGTCAGCTGTCCTCGTTAGTAACCTACAACTAGTTGTCCACAGTTAGATGTACAGAAATAAATCGATAAATATTATCTTGAATCAATCCACGACCCAGTGTATACGTATCTCAGTATTGATCACAACTCAAACTATATATATTTTGGAATCAACCTCAACCCTGTATAGCTAACTCCAACATTCACATATAGAGTGTCTATGGTTGTTCCGAAACATATATAGATGTGTCGACATGATAGGTCGAAACATTGTATACGTGTCTATGGTATCTCAAGATTACATAATATACAATACAAGTTGATTAAGTTATGGTTGGAATAGATTTGTTACCAATTTTCACGTAGCTAAAATGAGAAAAATTATCCAATCTTGTTTTACCCATAACTTCTTCATTTTAAATCCGTTTTGAGTGAATCAAATTGCTATGGTTTCATATTGAACTCTATTTTATGAATCTAAACAGAAAAAGTATAGGTTTATAGTCGGAAAAATAAGTTACAAGTCGTTTTTGTAAAGGTAGTCATTTCAGTCGAAAGAACGACGTCTAGATGCCCATTTTAGAAAACATACTTCCACTTTGAGTTTAACCATAATTTTTGGATATAGTTTCATGTTCATAATAAAAATCATTTTCTCTGAATAACAACTTTTAAATCAAAGTTTATCATAGTTTTTAATTAACTAACCCAAAACAGCCCGCGGTGTTACTACGACGGCGTAAATCCGGTTTTACGGTGTTTTTCGTGTTTCCAGGTTTTAAATCATTAAGTTAGAATATCATATAGATATAGAACATGTGTGTAGTTAATTTTAAAAGTCAAGTTAGAAGGATTAACTTTTATTTGCGAACAAGTTTAGAATTAACTAAACTATGTTCTAGTGATTACGAGTTTAAACCTTCGAATAAGATAGTTTTATATATATGAATCGAATGATGTTATGAACATCATTACTACCTCAAGTTTAGTAGGTAAACCTACTGGAAGTGACAAGAACTGATCTAGCTTCAAAGGATCTTGGATGGCTTGAAAGTTCTTGAAGTAGGATCATGACACAAAAACAAGTTCAAGTAAGATTTTTACTCGAATTAAGATAGTTTATAGTTATAGAAATTGAATCAAAGTTTGAATATGAATATTACCTTGAATAAGAAAGATAACCTACTGTATATAACAAAGGTTTCTTGATCTTAGATGATTACTTGGAATGGATTAGAAAGCTTGGAAGTAAATTAGTAAACTTGAAGGGATTTTTGAAGTGTTCTTGAAGTGTTCTTCCTATGATGATTATAGCTTGATTCTTGAAGTGATTTTTGATGAAGATGATGATTAACTACTGGAAAAATACGTTAATAATAGTGTGTGTGTGTGTTGAGAGAGAATTAGAAAGAGAATTGGAAGTGAAATGGAGTGAATGATGAGTGGTAATTGGTGAGTGGTGAGTGGGGTTAAAAGGAGTTCTAGTTAGTTGACTAGCTCATGGTAGAAGTTAAAATTGATTAGTCATACATGACATAATCAAGAGTGGAATCCCATGCTAGTTCCTATTGGTATATACTCATAGTAAGTACGTTTTGAAGCTGTGTATAATACGGGTAAGAATACGACTAGAATTCTTGATGAAAGAAAAGAATGGAAAAGTAACTGTAACCATTTTCGTTAAGTATGAGTGTTTTGATATATGTCTTGAAGTCTTCCAAAAGTATTTTAATACATCTAAATACACTACATGTATATACATTTTAACTGAGTCGTTAAGTCATCGTTAGTCGTTACATGTAAGTGTTGTTTTGAAACCTTTAAGTTAACGATCTCAATTAATGTTGTTAACCCATTGTTTATTATATCTAATGAGATGTTAAATTATTATATTATCATGATATTATGATATATTAATATATCTTAATATGATATATATACATTTAAATGTCGTTACAACGATAATCGTTACATATATGTCTCGTTTCGAAATCCTTAAGTTAGTAG
Organism: Rutidosis leptorrhynchoides; assembly: GCF_046630445.1. NCBI lineage: Eukaryota > Viridiplantae > Streptophyta > Magnoliopsida > Asterales > Asteraceae > Rutidosis > Rutidosis leptorrhynchoides. The sequence goes on along the minus strand of NC_092335.1, from coordinate 150,488,476 downwards.
TCTTGTTTATATGTATATAACTCATTGTTAATATACTTATGAAGATACTTACTTATCATAATCTCATGTTAACCATATGTATATCCATATATATATCGTCATGTCGTTTTTACAAGTTTTAACGTTCGTGAATCGCCGGTCAACTTGGGTGGTCAATTGTCTATATGAAACATATTTCAATTAATCAAGTCTTAACAAGTTTGATTGCTTAACATGTTGGAAACATTTAATCATGTAAATATCAATCTCAATTAATATATATAAACATGGAAAAGTTCGGGTCACTACATAATGTCACCCCCTGAAAGTACACATGGCAAGTGCGTAAGTTTACGAAGTATTAAACACCCGTTGAATGCTAGCGCGACTAGCCCGAGTGGAGATGTCAAACCCTATGGATCCATATCTAAGATTCGCGTCTACCGGTTCATAAACCAATAGTTAAACGTTACCGAGCTAAGGGGAATCTTAGTGACGTTATGTCACTCATACATATATAAAGTTTAAGCACTCGTGTCTAGTATGTAAAACATAAAAAGCGCATGTATTCTCAGTCCCAAAAATAGTAAAGTATAAAGGGAGCTATAACTCACAATGAATGTGCAGTAAAAGTCGCTATGAAAAGTATGCAAGTAGTAAGTCGGTCCGAAAGGTCCTCAACCTAAGTCAAAGGTTACTAGGTCAGTATATTGTCCCCAAAAGTTTAAAAGTGAATAAGTTAAGCCTTAAGTATCATCATCATTGATGATGCAACGGAGGTGTATGAAATACTATTATTTTTAATATGAAATACGGTACAATTTACACAAGTTTTAATTATTTATAGAATGGGATATACCTAAACCTTGCTACAACACTATAGGCAGTGTACCTAATCGTAGAGTAGTGTAGTTTTTAGTAAGTCCGGTTCGTTTCACAGGGAGCTAGTGATTACGTACTATATTTAACAACTATTCTTATATAAAATATATATATATAATTATAGGTAGTAATAATATTATATAAAAGGGGGTTTTACCGTTAATTGACCGGTTTGTCAATTTTAAATTTTAAGCGTAAAGATAAATGACAATAATTATGAAGCTCCAACGACTCGTACTTCTAATATGGAACGGAAACGTCCAGGGTGGCACTCGGATTATATTATGGAAAGCAATATTGTATATTGTCTTCTAACAGAGGAAGGAGAGCCAACAACTCTTCGCGAGGCACTAAATCATTCAGATGCATCTCAGTGGATGATAGCTATGCAGGAAGAAATTGAAGCTCTTCATAAAAATAAAACATGGGAACTTGTGCCATTGCCGAAAGGTAGAAAACCTATTGGAAATAAATGGGTGTATAAGATCAAGCGAAACGGCGATGATCAAGTGGAGCGGTATCGTGCAAGACTGGTAGTTAAAGGATATGCTCAGAAAGAAGGTACAGACTTTAATGAAATATTTTCTCCTGTGGTTCAACTTACAACAATTCGAGTAATTCTAGCGATGTGTGCTACATTTGCATCTAGAGCAGCTAGATGTGAAAACTGCATTTTTTCATGGAAACCTTGAAGAAGAAATTTACATGCTTCAACCAGAAGGTTTTGAACTACAAGGAAAAAAGAACTTGGTTTGCAAGTTAAAGAAATCTCTGTACGGTCTCAAACAGGTGCCGAGATGCTGGTACAAGAGATTTGATTCTTTCATAATGAGCCTTGAATATAACAGACTTTATGCAGACCCTTGTGCATATTTCAAGAGGTTTGGGGACAATGATTATGTCATTTTGTTGTTATATGTAGACGACATGTTGGTTGCAGGCCCCAACAAAGATCGTATTAATAAGCTGAAGGCTCAATTGGCTAGGGAGTTTGAAATGAAAGATTTGGGTGCGGCAAACAAGATTCTGGGGATGCAAATTCACCAAGACAGAGATAATAGGAAGATTTGACTTTCTCAAAAGAATTATTTGAGGAAAATCTTGGAGCATTTCAATATGCAAGATAGTAAGCCAATCTCAACCCCACTTCCTACTAATCTCAAGTTATCCTCCGTTATGTGTCCTAGCAGTGAAGGCGAGAGGAAGGAGATGTCGCGAGTACCATATGCATCAGCAGTGGGAAGTTTAATGTTTGCAATGATATGTACAAGACCAGACATTGCACATGCAGTGGGAGTAGTTAGTCGGTACATGGCGAATCCTGGTAAAGAACTTTGGAATGCGGTAAAGAGGATCCTAAGATACATTAAGGGTACCTCGGATGTTGCATTATGTTATGGGGAACCGGAATTTATTGTCAAAGGGTATGTTAATTCAGATTATGCAGGTGATATGGATAAAAGTAAATCCACCTCTGCATATGTTTTTACACTTTGTGGTGGAACAGTAAGATGGGTTTCAAAACTACAGTCAGTTATAGCGACGTCAACTACGGAAGCAGAATATGTTGCAACTACTCATGCTACTAAAGAAGCAGTATGGTTGAAGATGTTGTTGGAGGAATTCGGGCACAAACAAGAGAAGATCACTTTGTTTTGTGACAACCAGAGTGCCTTGCATCTTGCAAGGAATCCGGCATTTCATTCAAAGACAAAGCATATACGAGTTCAATATCACTTCGTTCGTGAGAAAGTGGAAGAAGGAACCATGGATGTGCAGAAAATTCATACTGACAACAATGTGGCTGATTTTCTAACAAAGTCAATCAACCGTGACAAGTTTATTTGGTGTCGTTCCTCATGCGGCCTAGCAGAGACGTAAGCAACATCATTGGCAATGAAGGATTATCGTGTGAAGATTTATTGAGATTCAATCAAACCTTCAAGTGGGAGATTGTTGAAATATTAAATTGGACGGTGGATGGTTGGTGTATGATTCATGCAAGATAGAGTCAACACTCACATGTTTATTATGATAAAACTATTACAAAGGAGGCTTTGAAATTGTCTGCATAATTTCACCTACCCTCATTTCTAGTAGTATAAATATGAGCCTTTAGCAAGCTCATTTGTCATCCCAAAAACACATTCTCCATTGTATACTAAAAGAGTTAAATAGAGAGTTAGTGAGATTAATCTCCTAATTACAAGAGATATAAAGATTAGTGCTTATCATTGTAATTAGAGAGAAGTGTAATTCATATTATTCTTATTAGTGAAACGTTTCTTTCCTTGCCCGTGGTTTTTACCCTATTGGGGTTTTCCACGTTAAATCTCGGTGTCTCTTTATTGTCGCTATTTCAATTATTACTAGCGGTTTGCTATAATTCGGTGTCGCTTTTCTCAACATCTAGATCCAGTCCCATTTGTTACTTTTGAATATCAGTTCCCTGAATTAACAACTATCAAGTGTAAATAATGTAGCAATACAGCGATACCCAACATACAACTAACATTTCCTTAGTGATAGTCTGCTCAGATATCGATACAACTATACCCAAAATTACAACAATTAGATCATAAAATTTGGCTCAGACTTGTGTAGAAAATCAGGGAATAAGATATGATACGCCATGGCTGTAGCTTGTAAGTTGCCATGCAAAAATACGTATTCATTTTCCTTCCTTAATTTGCCCAAATCTCACATGTTAATCATCACAACCTATTTTTTGGAAGTAATTATATAAACTTTACTTCCAAGGAAACAACCCAAAAAAATTTGTGAATGAAAAAATTACTCCTAAGACATTAACCATACAGTTAAATAGTCGGGGGCTCGGGAAATATAAAGTAATAAATAATAAGTCGCCATGGCAGCAAGTTATGTTGCCCCGTCAAGTTACGAAACCATTTATTATCGTTTCTCGATTCAGCTCTTACGTGCTTATCATCATAGCCCATTCATGAGAACAAGGATCATCATGACTTCAACTCCATATGTTGCCATACCAAGATATAATCCAATTCTTTCCCATTGAGAGGCTCAAGTTATAAGCATTTGTTATCACAACCTCGTATTTAAGATGCTTCGCGGTGTATTTTTTTGGCAAAATATGTTTCCAGTTTAAATAAATGTGAAGCAGTATGAACAACCATGGTTGCAACACATACATTGAATCATCATGGCCGTAACTCGTACGTTGCCATGCCAAGATATGATCCGATTATTGATATGGTACATAACTAATCGAAATAACTTTTAAAGCACCTTCAAACTGAAATTGTGGAAGTGAAAACCTAATGTATCCATTCCAATAACAAATACAAATCGAACTTTTGGTATCCATCGTATTTCATTATCAACATGAAAGGAGCACATATGCAGCAGTTGTTTCATGCTAAAAAAACAACTGTACATCCTATCTCATTATCAACTGTACATCCTAGTGTATCCATCATGTTTCATTATCAACTATACATCCTACTATTTATAAAATTAAAAGAAAAACATATAGCAACACTATAAATAAGGAAAATTATTTAGGAAAATTATAGTCAAGATTCCCTAACGATCAAAAAATAAGGAACATAAATTTACCATAAACATCAACACTATAAACAACAATAATCAAACGGTTTAAAACCTAAATCGTCTTTACAACTTTTTTAGGAAAATTATAGTGAAGATTAAACCCTTACGATCAGGAAATGAGGAACACGATCAGAAAATAAGGAACACAAATTACCATCGTCAACAACGATGAAGATTTTGATACAGAAAGTAACATTCTCAACCAGAAGAAACCTTAAACAAAATCCAGCAGACGAAATCCACCGCAACAACCATCGACAGAAACAATAAAACATAGTAACCTGTAACACCGTACTTTTTACATATACATTTTTTTTTTTGAACACTCACAGCGGAAGACTTTAAAGTTTACACATCGTATATTACTACATAGTAATATGATTACACGAAATCACAAGTGTTACGTTATTAATACAAACCAGTTGACCATATAGATTATTACAAAACATCAGAGTTATACACTGTGTCAAACATCTTCACTTGCCTTGCAAAACCCACCAAAAGCTGCTAATACACACCTGCAGGGCAAAACACTATGGGGGAATTAGCATAACGCTAAGTGAATGACAATATCTAGGTGGACATCACTACAAGCATCAAGCACAGCTTAAAGGCACTGGTCACTAATCACTTAAAGCCATAAACAAGAGGACCGGAAATTCGTAGCTGATTAAGCTGGAATATACCGATAGCCCCCATTACTGAATCACTGGTATAGTCTTCCAGACGTGACGCACTCGTCATTCACACTATACCGCCAATCAGTAACGCTTAGACCCAATACCACTACCCGACAACAAGGTAAATAGCATTGACCTCTTACGTCGCACAAAACACCTCGACGCACGTCGCACAAAACACCTCGACGTTCACTGGGTGCGCACATAATCACATATAGTCACTGCACTGGTCACATACTCATTACACAGTCTAATTAAGCATGACACGAATCACTATACTTATCACTGTATAATCACATCCATAAAGATAATCCCGCTCACCTGGAAGCACAAGCACTCAGTTGTCTTATATCACTGAGCCTTCACCTTTTCGTTTATCACCTGAGAATCACCACAAAATATCTCAAGTTAGTATAGTGTACAAGTGTTGAATCACGCTTCATATTTAACGGAAAATATTCACAAAACATATATACACATATTCCTTACTCAAAATCACTAAGATCTAATACTTATACACAAGATTTAGGATCAAAGTACTAAAATCCCCAATTTATACAAACATGAACCCTAAAACTATCATTTCAACATGTTTATCATAAGTTAAGTATACATAAATCATGTATACATCACAAAACAAACATTCAACAAGCTAACAACACTTACAAACATGTATCATACAAGATTGGTCATAATACACAAAATACCCAATTCTTAACAAGAACCTTAGAATCACCATGTTCTTAATTTCAGCATCAATCAAGCATATCACAATCATGTGTTTATCATAATCAAGCTATAAGGACAACTAATTTTAACATATAATTATCATATAGCACAATTTAATCACTACCCTATATATATAAAAAAAAACTTATAAAAAAACATAATCAATTTAAATCACAATAAATCAAGTGTTAGTTACCTGATTTATGTTTAAATCGCGATATAGATTAAGTACCATAGATGGCTTGCTAAAATCAAGGATTCATGTCATACCCCCAAATAGGGCCGGGGAAATATGACTTCACAATATCACAACACAAGTATGTATAAACGAGAACGACTCTATATGAGACGTTTTAATTAAAAACCAATGTATTATAAGCAGTGGAAAGTATTAAGTCATTACAAATGACTCCTAAAAATTTAAATGTAATCTAAAATGTTCTAATGCAATAATATGAATGATGATATGCGGACTCCAAAAGCAGCAAAGTCCAAATAGCATATAATCTTTAGCAATCTTCACCTGAGACAAAACATGCTTAAAGTGTCAACCAAAATGGTTGAGTGAACAACATAGGTTTATCAATAATAACCAAGTTTTTAGAGCACAAGATTTAATTATAAAGTTTAATCAGTTCGGTAGTAGTGCTGGTGTATATGATATCGATACTAACCATAAGTTACCCTAAACACATCACGTTCGTGTCGTGCATCATTATTATGTATCCATTAACCAACGGTCATCCGGATAGAGATGTCACAATCAATAGCGCTATACACAAAAACTAAGCTTGCCTTTATACGTAGCAATTAACGATATCATGGTAGGGATTTAGCTTGAAACAAAGCATGTTAGCACAGTTTGAACTAATCAAAATAAAGTTTTCATGTACTCGTGTCTAAGCGTAAAACAGTTTAAAAACATGCATGTGTCTCACCCCAAAAGTTTAAAATAAATATATAAAGATAGTTAAAAAAGTGGGGCTATGAAGTTCACCTTAATAGCAGATAGATATTCCATGCAAGTTATATGATCGGAGTGTTGAACAAGGAGATCTCAACCTAGAGATATTATGTTCGATTAGTTAATGTCTAATAGACATAAAGTTTGTTTATTAATATAGCAAACTATATTAACAGTGACCATTCTCGAGAAAAGTTATATTTATATAAATGATAATATACTTAGTGTACTTAAGTGTTACTATATAGATAAGTGAATAGGTTATACTAATGATAGTATTATTAGTCTTTAATTATTCAACTATCATGTAGACTTATCATTATATGTTACATATATAATTATACCTAGGTGATACATACATATATATTCTTTATTTATTATTATACATGTATGTGTTCATAACTATATGATATATATATATATATATATATATTAGGTGTAGGTGTTACATATACATAAGTGTAAGATGATACATATATATATACTTATTACTTTTATTATTATGTTTACTAACTTATATAACTTACACAATACACATTCATACATACATACACACGTACATATACATATATATATATACACATACATATACACATATGTATATATTTACATATATACACACATATACCTACAATGTAGACATGCACATACATACGTATGCATGCATGCATGCACGTACACCATGATCATAATTATTTACTAATCCATAATCATAACCTTTTATCATAAACTTAACCTAGCAACATTAATCATGCAATATTCATCAACCCTAACCTTTATTAACCATACTTTAACCAAATCTTCTAACTCATGACCATACTCTTCATCTATTATTTTTAAATATCTTATTAACTTTAAACATAAAATCATAAACTTCTTATTCATATTCATAACCTAAACTTTTTAATCACAATCTTTATTTATTTCAATAATCATATCTAAACCCTAATCATAATCATTATCTATATCATAATCATTCAATCAACCTTAACCATGATCTTTAACTAGTTCATACCCTTTTTTTATCATCATCATTATCTTTATTACTAATAATCATAATCTTACAACTATTATTATTATCTAGCTTATTAATCAAAACACTAATCTTTCATTATAACAACTAATTAATCTCCTAGCTTACTTACATAAAATCATAATCTCTAACCTTATTAATACTTCATGATCAACTTATTTTCATACTAAATTGATTACTTGTTCATAATTTAATCTATACTTTTATTCTTTTTCATCATCACTAACATATTCACAATACTTATAATTATTAATACAAGAGTCACTTTTATTAATTCAATATACTTAACATAATACTTAAAAGTAACAATTTAAATAGTATGATTAAATTAAGGTGTTTAGGATACCTCAAAGTGGATTGAAGCAAGAAAAAGATGATGAATGATGGTGATTATGACCCGAAACAGAAACAAAAACACAGCAGCAACCCAGGAGCAAAACGAGCGGGTCTTGGGGCATGTTTGGTCACGCAAAACTGCAGAAAAATAGCAGCAAACCAGGCGTACTCTGGAGCTGGTTTGGGTGGCGAATAGCAACAGAAAAATAGTAGGAAAACTGCAGAATAATAGGTTGTTTGGTGGTGGTTTAAGACTGCAGCTGGGCAGTCCGTTTTGGGGGAAAAAATAGCAGCAAAAAGGAGCAGGAAAAGTCGACTTGAAAGGCTATTTGAGTGGCGATTTTACAGCTGCAAATAGCAGCCTGTTGTCGCTCGAAAAAGGCAGCAGGAAGCAGGAAAACTAGCGACTGTTTTGGGCTGAACAAGGTGACGACAGGTGCCTGAATGGGTGACGAATTTGCAGGCTCTTTTGGTGTGTTTGTGAGTCGACAAAAAGAGGCTGTGATGGGTGATATTGTGAGTCGATGGTGGTTGGGATATGGGTGCAGAAATCTGTCGAGTAAAACAAGTTAGAGGGAGGGATTGTTGTGTATTTTTATGATGCAATTGTGAGAGCTATGCAAGTGTTTATATAGGGAATTAGCAAGAGTTATAATTCAACACAAATTGTTCAAAGACTTGAAATTAGGATTAGTTTAAAGTTGTGATAAGATTAGGATTAGAAGACTTGAATACTTGGAGTTGAGTAGGATTATTTTTTTAGATTTAGATTAGGATAAATGTTTAAGTTTAAACTTTATGTTTTTTTTTTATCGGCTCACATATATCTTTATGTGTTTTTTTTATATTTTTTTTTGTAACATTTATCTTTTATATGATAAGTATTATTAGTTTTTAATTACGCCTACAACTTTATTTAATTTTAATAGTTCTCCAAAAGTTTATTAGTTTAGGGGAATGTCACATTTTATTAATTACCTAAAGTTTAATATTTATAATATTACAAAAATGCATAAACTTTAATTAACAGAGAGTGTCGACTAAAAGTTTACTATTCGGTCGACGTTTTGTCAAATAAAGTTTACGAGCACACAACCCTAAGGGCAATTTAGTAAAAATAGAAATGGAAAAGTGAGGGTTGTTATAGTACCTCCCCGTTAATGAAAACTTCATCCCGAAGTTTTAGGTAGCCTTTTCGGATGCATCTGCGGTTGAGAAGAGATGGGGATATTTCCGTTTCATTTGCTTTTCACGTTCCCAGGTATACCCGGGGTCTTTGCGTGATTTTCAACGGATAGAAATATTGTTTTGTTTAAAGCGTTTAAATCTTACGATCCAATATTTCTACAGGTTCTTCTATGAAGTATATTTTATTATCAATGCGAAGGTTATTCAAAGGAATAACATGAGTGTCATCTGACTAGATTTCCTTAAAAGGGATTGTGATATTTTAGTCGTACAAGCATTTCAGTAAGTTGGATACCTGAAATGTGCAACGAACATTACTAAGTTTATTTGAAACCTTGAGCGCTTATGTCGCCATTAGGGCAGACAATCAGAGAGAAGTACTTAGAGATCACAGCCATGTAGTTTGATGCATGACTTGTGTTTGATATAGTTGGTGTTTAGATTTTAATTTCGGATGATTAACCATAGGCATAATGCCTATGATTTTCAAGGAAGGCGAAACGAGATGCCAGCCGAGGGGTCATTAATCTGGCTTATATGCAAAGCAAGCCATGATTACTAAGATGCCCTCAAAAATGGTCTTATGAAAAATATGTTGTCCAACATATTACAATACATGTGAACTTATCCTTGGAAGAAAATTTTGGAGGCACACTGTCGAATGTAACTTTATGATTATGATTTTGCGTTAGGTCGAAACAGAGGACGAACCCTTATCTAGGATAATCATCTAGTTGCAACCAACGAAGAGAGATATTTGGAGTAAACAAATAAATGGCATATACATTTAAGGTAACTCCTTTAAAGAAGATAGCGAGGATCATAGATTCCCATTACTAAAAGGAAACCGTATGGGAGGTGTGATCTCTGATCGTGTTAGACATTCTCGCACCTATGGCGAATCGATCTATCATTCACTTATGAGTTTAAGTGCGGATGAGAAGAAATGGGAATCATTGGGTATAAGAATAGTTTTCACTAGGTGAGAAAATCTCCAAAAATAATTTCTTGTACCACAAAATATAGAATTATAGATTTAATGTTCACGAGGGTGTTGTGGTTTAACCGTGAGTTATTAGAAGTATAATCCTCTCAACGGTCAACCTCAATAAGGGAAAAATTGACGAGAACATAGAGTTTTGAATGATGAACTTAATGATAAGTTTCAAAGGGCAAGAGAAATTGTGATTTTACTACATGGTGTAGAATAATACAAAAAATTTTATATAAACAAGCAATGAAAATTTTATAGAAGTTCGAGTAATTTAAGGCGACAATAAAAAAAAGAAGCGAAGTTCTTAGTAAAACTAGAGTTATGTACAACATGTACTATTTTACGTAAAATATCTTTTGAATAAAAGAATTGATTTGAAAAAGTCAGAGTATAATTATGTACTAGTCAAAAATAAGTAAAGGTAAATTTTATTTACTTTATTATATAAACATATTTGAGTTATAAAATTTGCTCGAATGGTAGTAAATAAATTTATTTTATAAAATTTCGGGAGGATCGCATAGTAAAATAGTGTGTGTAAAATTTTTGGTAAGAGAATTTCCATATTTCGGAGGTTACAAGTTGGAAGAAGATCGATGAAGATCGGGTGAAGGAAATTTTGAAAATTTTGGGTTATTTTTAAGCAAAAATGTTGCGTGGTAATGAAATCTATTTTATTTAAATGCGGCTGTTGACTATTATTAGGGCATAAGTTTTTGGAATTCAAAATGTTCATGTGTGAAGCTGTTGCTGGCAAGTGATATATGAGTGGTAGAGTATGAGAACATGATGGTGAAGGTGGTGTTTATAATATCGTCGTTTGAATATTCAAATGAAAATCTTGCGTGTGGTTGTCGCTTATCTTCGACGGGTTTCCTAATGGGTTTATGAAAATCTACACTAGGAGCGTAATTGCAGATAACAGGAGGCATGCTTCGATGAAGTTTCGGGGGTGTCACTTCAGGTCACTTAAGAACATGCATCCTTCCTTCCAGCGGGGATGTGATAATTAAGCGTCAAAGAGATAAGTTGTTTAAGAAAGAAAGAATGCTAAGCTTTACAACTTTTATGGCATAGGAGAATTTGTTAATCTACTCATGGGTATGAGATAGATAGTTTGATCATAACGATCTCTTCGTATATTTGATGATAATTTCCCTTCATGTAATAACATTTAGATTTTTGAATGAATGGCTTAGAAATTTTTCTTTGATTCACTTTCTATTCCATATGTCATGATATTGGAATTTCTATATGAATTACCGTAATATAATCACGTCGGCCAAGCGTCATTATATTTCACTATTTCATACTTCCACTTCAATATCACCTCATATGGTCAGGACATGTGATCAAACTTAGATAGTTGGCGTTGGAATGTTGAGTCATGAGTGACATCCCTTCGCGTGAGTCAAGAATACTTTGAATCAAAATGGCTAAGTCAGGTCATAAGATATGTATGGATATGATAACAATCACATACTAACCGAAACTTTAGAGTCGGGATCAGGCAAGATGATTGGGTTTTAACTTGACATCCTAAGGAAAGGATACAAAATATCAGAAGGGATAAAGGCAGGAAGTATGATGAAATGGCAGTATAAAGAAAGCTCTTAAAACTAAGGCAGGAAAGGTTATAGTCCTATAGATTGCTAAGGCACCTAACTAACACATAAGGCACACATAAAATGCAATCCTGGTTCTCTATAATAAACCTGGCTCTGATACCACTCTGTCATACCCCCAAATAGGGCTGGGGAAATATGACTTCACAATATCACAACACAAGTATGTATAAACGAGAACGACTCTATATGAGACGTTTTAATTAAAAACCAATGTATTATAAGCAGCGAAAAGTATTAAGTCATTACAAATGACTCCTAAAAATTTAAATGTAATCTAAAATGTTCTAATGCAATAATATGAATGATGATATGCGGACTCCAAAAGCAGCTAAGTCCAAATAGCAAATAATCTTTAGCAATCTTCACCTGAGACAAAACATGCTTACAGTGTCAACCAAAATGGTTGAGTGAACAACATAGGTTTATCAATAATAACCAAGTTTTTAGACCACAAGATTTAATTATAAAGTTTAATCAGTTCGGTAGTAGTGCTGGTGTATATGATATCGATACTAACCATAAGTTACCCTAAACACATCACGTTCGTGTCGTGCATCATTATTATGTATCCATTGACCAACGGTCATTCGGATAGAGACGTCATCCTCAATAGCGCTATTCACAATAACTAAGCTTGCCTTTATACGTAGCAATTAACGATATCATGATAGGGATTTAGCATGAATCAAAGCATGTTAGCACAGTTTGAACTAATCAAAATAAAGTTTTCATGTACTCGTGTCTAAGCGTAAAACAGTTTAAAAACAAGTATGTGTCTCACCCCAAAAATTTAAAATAAATATATAAAGATAGTTAAAAAGTGGGGCTATGAAGTTCATTTTAATAGCAGATAGATATTCCACGCAAGTTATATGATCGGAGTGTTGAACAAGGAGATCTCAACCTAGAGATATTATGTTCGATTAGTTAATGTCTAATAGACATAAATTTTGTTTATTAATATAGCAAACTATATTAACAGTGACCATTCTCGAGAAAAGTTATATTTATATAAATGATAATATACTTAGTGTACTTAAGTGTTACTATATAGATAAGTGTATAGGTTATACTAATGATAGTATTATTAGTCTTTAATTATTCAACTATCATGTAGCCTTATCATTATATGTTACATATATAATTATACCTAGGTGATACATACATATATATTCTTTATTTATTATTATACATGTATGTGTTCATAACTATATGATATATATATATATATATATATATATATATATATATATATATATATATATATATATATATATATATATATATATATATATATATATATATATTAGGTGTAGGTGTTACATATACATAAGTGTAAGATGATACATATATATATACTTGTTACTTTTATTATTATGTTTACTAACTTATATAACTTACACAATACACATTCATACATACATACACACGTACATATACATATATATATACACATACATATACACGTATGTATATATTTACATATATACACACATATACCTACAATGTAGACATGCACATACGTACGTATGCATGCATGCATGCACGTACACCATGATCATAATTATTTACTAATCCATAATCATAACCTTTTATCATAAACTTAACCTAGCAACATTAATCATGCAATATTCATCAACCCTAACCTTTATTAACCATACTTAAACCAAATCTTCTAACTCATGACCATACTCTTCATCTATTATTTTTAAATAGCTTATTAACTTTACACATAAAATCATAAACTTCTTATTCATATTCATAACCTAAACTTTTTAATCACAATCTTTATTTATTTCAATAATCATATCTAAACCCTAATCATAATAATCATAATCATTATCTATATCATAATCATTCAATCAACCTTAACCATGATCTTTAACTAGTTCATACCCTTTTTTTTATCATCATCATTATCTTTATTACTAATAATCATAATCTTACAACTATTATTATTATCTAGCTTATTAATCAAAACACTAATCTTTCATTATAACAACTAATTAATCTCCTAGCTTACTTTCATAAAATCATAATCTCTAACCTTATTAATACTTCATGATCAACTTATTTTCATACTAAATTGATTACTAGTTCATAATTTAATCTATACTTTTATTCTTTTTCATCATCACTAACATATTCATAATACTTATAATTATTAATACAAGAGTCACTTTTATTAATTCAATATACTTAACATAATACTTAAAAGTAACAATTTAAATAGTATGATTAAATTAAGGTGTTTAGGATACCTCAAAGTGGATTGAAGCAAGAAAAAGATGATGAATGATGGTGATTATGACCCGAAACAGAAACAAAAACACAGCAGCAACCCAGGAGCAAAACGAGCGGGTCTTGGGGCATGTTTGGTCACGCAAAACGGCAGAAAAATAGCAGCAAACCAGGCGTACTCTGGAGCTGGTTTGGGTGGCGAATAGCAACAGAAAAATAGGAGGAAAACTGCAGAATAATAGGTTGTTTGGTGGTGGTTTAAGACTGCAGCTGGGCAGTCCGTTTTGGGGCAAAAATAGCAGCAAAAAGGAGCAGGAAAAGTCGAATTAAAAGGCTAATTGAGTGGCGATTTTACAGCTGCAAATAGCAGCCTGTTGTTGCTTGAAAAAGGCAGCAGGAAGCAGGAAAACTAGCGACTGTTTTGGGCTGAACAAGGTGACGACAGGTACCTGAATGGGTGACGAATTTGCAGGCTCTTTTGGTGTGTTTGTGAGTCGACAAAAAGAGGCTGTGATGGGTGATATTGTGAGTCGATGGTGGTTGGGATATAGGTGTAGAAATCTGTCGAGTAAAACAAGTTAAAGGGAGGGATTGTTGTGTATTTTTATGATGCAATTGTGAGAGCTATGCAAGTGTTTATATAGGGAATTAGCAAGAGTTATAATTCAACACAAATTGTTCAAAGGCTTGAAATTAGGATTAGTTTAAAGTTGTGATAAGATTAGGATTAGAAGACTTGAATACTTGGAGTTGAGTAGGATTATTTTTTTAGATTTAGATTAGGATAAATGTTTAAGTTTAAACTTTATGTTTTATTTTATCGGCTCACATATATCTTTATGTGTTTTTTTTTTATATTTTTTTTGTAACATTTATCTTTTATATGATAAGTATTATTAGTTTTTAATTACGCCTACAACTTTATTTAATTTTAATAGTTCTCCAAAAGTTTATTAGTTTAGGGGAATGTCACATTTTATTAATTACCTAAAGTTTAATATTTATAATATTACAAAAATGCATAAACTTTAATTAACAGAGAGTGTCGACTAAAAGTTTACTATTCGGTCGACGTTTTGCAAATAAAGTTTACGAGCACACAACCCTAAGGGCAATTTAGTAAAAATAGAAATGGAAAAGTGAGGGTTGTTATAATTCAAGAATTAAATGTTGAGAGAAAAATCTGTGTTTGTATGCGCAGATGTATGTGTGTAGATAATTCTACCAACCAAAAAGGAATAAGGATTAAAGCAAAGAGTTTAATCCGTTAGTCATTAGATTTAATATGAAATTAAACCACAAGACACCACGTGTATTTAGCAAAAGGAGTAGTCACTTTATTCAAAAGACACGGGTATTTATCTGTTATCTAAAACACAATGTATTCGTTAGGCAGTCCTAACGAAGTCCAAATCACAAAAACAGATATTTTCTATGTCCATCGTCACAAGCACATTAATTTAGTCACATAATAAATTATCAACTCATAATTTATTATTTCACTCCTTATAATTAAATCACATATGAATTACTCATAATTTAAATATCATATTTAAATTATAATAATAAAATAACACAATATACCTATTTCATTTAGGCCCATAACTAGGGTGTTACAAATCTACCCCCCTTAAAAAGATTTCGTCCTCGAAATCTGGTCACGGTTAAACAGAGGAGCGTATTTAGAGGTCATCAACTCCTCGGTCTCCCATGTCAGATTGGTTGCTAAACTATGCTTCCATTCCACACGCACCATAGGAATCTGCTTTTTACGTAACTTAGTCACTTTTCTGTCGATGATCCTCACTGGTTCTTCCACCAATTTCTTACTTGAATCTACTTTCAGATCTTGGAGCGAAAGAATTTGGTTTTCATCGTCCACTTTACACTTACGAATATAGCAGATGTTGAACGTGTCATGAATACCAGCTAACTCTGGAGGAAGATCTAACACTACGGTTTGATCGTTTAACACTTGACGAATTCTAAAAGGACCAATGTACCTTGGAGCTACTTTTCCTCGTTTGTCGAACCGAATTACACCCTTCCATGGTGACACTTTTAAATACACACGTTCACCCACGATAAACATCATTGGTCATTGACGAGGATCTGCATACATCTTTTGTCGATCTCTAGCAGCTTTCAGCTTTTCACGTGCGATAGCCACTTTTTCTACAGTCTGCTGCACAATTTCTGGACCCGCAAACTGTTTCTCACCTGCCTCTAACCAACATGATGGAGTTCGACACTTTCTACCATACAACATTTCGTAAGGCGGCATGCCAATACTTGAATGATAGGAATTGTTGTAAGCAAATTCGATCAATGGCAGATGATAATCCCACGATCCACCATATTCTAACACACAAGCCCTTAACATATCCTCTAAAGTCTGAATAGTTCGTTCACTTTGACCTTCAGTCTGAGGATGATAAGCTGTACTAAGGTTGACACGAGTTCCCAAATTCTCTTGTAGACTATTCCAGAAACTGGACACAAATCTCGAATCTCTATCTGACACAATAGACAACGATATCCCATGTCGTGATAATATTTCATTTAGGTACAACTGAGCTAATTTGGTCAATGAAGCTGTTTCACTAGTAGCTAGAAAATGCGCACTTTTGGTTAAACGATCCACTATTACCCAAATCATGTCATTTCCTTTCTGGGTTCTAGGTAGTTTTGTCACAAAATCCATGGTGATATGTTCTCATTTCCACTCTGGAATCTCTAATTGACGCAAAGACCCATATGGTTTCTGGTGTTCCGCTTTCACTTGGGCGCAAATATGACACTTTTTCACGTATTGCGCGATGTCTGCTTTCATAGTTGGCCACCAATATAACACTTTCAGATCATGGTACATTTTTGTAATACTGGGATGCACAGATAATCTCGATTTATGTGCTTCATTTAAGATTAAATCCCTCAATCCTCCAAGTAACGACACCCAAACTCGTTCACGATAAGTTTTTAATCCTCGAGAATCATTCATCAATTCTACTCTTCATTTCACCATTAACTCAGATTTCAAATGTTCATCTTGTAATACTTCTAGTTGAGCTATCTTTAGTCGATCCACTAAATTAGACACAATCTCAATTCGCATAAATTTTACACCGTCAGCGGATTTCTTACGACTTAACGCATCAGCCACGACGTTTGCCTTGCCAGGATGATATTTGATCTCACAGTCGTAATCCTTAATTAATTCTTGCCACCGTCACTGACGCATATTCATCTCTTTTTGCGAAAATATATACTGTAAACTTTTATGATCGGTGCAGATAACACAATGCGTACCATAAAGATAATGCCTCCACAACTCTAACGCAAACACTACTGCAGCCATTTGTAAGTCATGTGCTGGATAATTCTTTTCACTTGGTTTTAACTGTCGAGACGCATACGCAATTACACGATCTCTTTGCATTAATACACAGCCCAAACTGGATAAAGACGCGTCGTAATACACAACGAAGTCGTCGGATCCCTCGGGTAAGGCTAACACTGGCGCTTGACACAACAAACTTTTCAAAGTCTGAAACGCAGTTTCTTGTTCATTACCCCACTGAAAAGACACATCCTTCCTAGTTAACTTTGTCAAAGAACTTGCAATCTTTGAAAAATATTTAACAAACCATCGGTAGTAACCGGCCAATCCTAGAAAACTCTTGATTTCTGTCGGATTATTTGGTGAATTCCAATTCATCACAGCTTCAATTTTAGACGGATCCACTTTTATACCTTCTGCACAGATAATATGACCCAAAAATTGAACTTCACGTAACCAGAACTCACACTTAGAAAACTTTGCATATAGTTGTTCACGCTTCAAGAGTTCCAACACTTGTCTTAAATGCTTAGCATGCTCAGATTCGGTTTTGGAGTACATGATAGTGCTCCAAATAAACATATATTTAGGCACAATATCCTTCCAATATGTAAAGCTTTTAGTTGTAATTATTCTTATTTTTATATAATATTCGTTTAAATAAATAAGTGCGAAGACAAAAGAAGTAAATGAAAATTTGAAGACGCAAATGACCAAAAATCTAAAAAGTACAAAGTATAATCCAAGTGGTTCGAAATATTGATGAGAAACGTCTCAAAATTATAAAAGTACAAGTCGCAAAACGCAAAGTACAAGATATTAAATTATACGAAAGGACGTTCGAAAAACCGGAACCGGGACCTGAGCCAACTATCAACGCGCGACGCAACGGAGCTAAAATTACAAGTCAACTATGCACAAGAATACAATATAATATTTAAATAATTATATAAATTTTTTATATATTATATATTATATTAAATAACGTCGACAAACTAGCAAACAAACAATTCTGAGCTGGATTCCCAGGCCATGCGATCGCATGGCCAGAAGGCACAAATGCCATGCGATCGCATGGAGCAAAAAGGTTGGCCACATTGCTATAAAAGGCGCAGTTTCAGTCGAGTTTATGTACATCTTTTTCTCTTCTCTTCATCTGTAACATAAATATATATATTTATTTAAATATAAGTTTAATAATAATTGGGTTATTGTAAGAAATGTTTTACGGGTTTTAAGTTGGAACTCTGTCCGGGTAACACTACGCGATAAGTAATCACTGTAAGCTATGTTCTTCCTTTTTAAATTAATGTCTCGTAACTAAGTTATTATTATGCTTATTTAAGCCAAAGTAATCGTGATGTTGGACTAAAAATTAAGATTGGGTTATTAGATTTTGTACCATAATTAAGGTTTGGACAAAAGACCGACACTTGTGAACATTGGACTATTGACTATTAATAGGTAGGGGGTATTGTCTAATTGAACGACAACTCATTGGAACCTGTCAAACCTATCTTCAAATTAGTTAATCTAATAATTATAAAAATGATTATGTATGTTCTATTTAGTGACGTTTATACGACATCTTTTACGATCATTTAATAAATTATTCGGATTGGGTAATTGATTATTCATTCTGATCTAGTGGGTAAATTAATATTCATATCTCATTAAAACAGGGGTGGATTACATACAAGGATAATTGATGTAATTGTTAACAAAATATTAAAACCTTGAATTACGCGCAGTCGATAACCTGGTGTAATTATTAAACAAAGTATTAAAACCTTGTTACAGTTCGAATCCCTAATTAGTTGGAATATTTGACTTCGGGAATAAGGTTAATTTGACGAGCATTTTATAATTATGACCGATGGACTATTATGAACAAAAACCAGATAGGTATCAAATAAATCCAGGACAAAGGACAATTAACCCAGATAAATAAATTAAGATCAAAACGTCAAACATCATGGTTACGGAAGTTTAAATAAGCATAATTGTTTTATTTCATATTTCATCGTACTTTTATTTACTGTCATTTTATTTACTGTAATTTACTTTATTGCAATTTAAATTCTGTCATTTATATTATCGTCATTTATCTTTACGCTTTATTTAAAATCGACAAACCGGTCATTAAACGGTAAAAACCCCCTTTTATAATAATATTACTATATATAATTATATATATTTTATATAAATATAGTTGTTAAAAATATAGCGTTAAACTCAGCTAGCTCCCTGTGGAACGAACCGGACTTACTAAAAACTACACTACTGTACGATTAGGTACACTGCCTATACGTGTTGTAGCAAGGTTTAGGTATATCCCATCTATATAAATAACTTGTGTAAAATTGTATCGTATTTAATAGTATTTCGCAGTAAAATTATAACTATTTCGTATACACCTCTGCGCACATCAAGTTTTTGGCGCCGCTGCCGGGGACGCCGAAGCGAAACGCTATAAAAAAAAGTTTTTTATTAAGTTTTAATTTCATTTTGTAAAAATATGTTTTAAATATTAAAAATACAAAAATATAAAAAGAAAAACGAAATATATATATTTTTAAGAGTTTGTTTAAAATATATAAAATTATAAAGTTTTTCTATTTCTATTTTAGTTTTTAAAAATTAAGTTTTTGTTTATTTTATATAAATAAATTAAACTCAGAAAAAAAAAAGTAAAAAGTATTCGGGCCGAACACTGTAGCAGCCCAACAAACTGGCCTGGTATCTATACCCATGCGATCGCATGGCCCAGACACATAGAACTCATGCGATTGCATGAGACTGTCTGACAGGCCAGAAACCTTGTACTGCATTAATTACGTAGGGTTTTAATTTTATAATAACAATTATTATTAGGGTTTAATTTTAATATTAATTAGTTTAATTAGTTTTAATTTATATTTAGTAATTTTAAGAATTATTAGTTTTAATAAATTTTAAAAATTAATACTTTTATAAAATAGTAATATAAAAATAAGATTTTTATAAAAATTGTATTTTTATAACTTTAAGTTCTATTTTCTATATTTCGTATCTTTTTAAATATTTAATTCGTAACTTGTATATTTATCGTTCGTACTTAGTTTTAAGATTAGTTTTTGCCGTAGTATTTTATTTCTAGATTTTTAGGTTTTACCGTAAAATCCCTTAAGTGCTTTTTCTTTAGATTAAGATTTAGGCGCTTTAGAATTTTGCGACGCCGTTTATATATTATAGTGCCTTTTAAGTTATTGCCGTTTTGGATATAAATTTCCTTTTAAGCTTTAATACCTTTAGGCGCAACTTTTTAGATTTAGTTTTTAGACTTTTAAGTTTCGACGTTTTTCTTTCTTATTTTTATTTTTTGACCTTTTATTTTTCGACGTTTTTCGACGCACTCTTTTTCTTTCTTATTTCTCGACGCTCTAGTTTTTAGGACTTAGAATTTTTTCTATTTCTTCTCTAAAATTTCAAAACGAAAAATTATTTTAAGCGGTTAAATTGATAGACATCCAAAATTTTCTGGTTCGTAGTAATAGTTGGATTTGTTAGTAGCGAGTTGTGGGCTTCCGATTTAAAGGGTCCTGGCTACCTGCTGCATCTATTGGCTATTCGAAACGTGGGCAAAATCAGAAAAGTCTATTAATTTGATAGCTTATATAATTCTTATCTTTTATAACTAATAGGATATTCAGTGAATGCACTGAGCAAAACGTTCACCACCTTTCAAACGTTCACCACCTGTAACTCGATCAAGACATCTAGCCAATATTGTCGCCGTTGATTTTTCTTTAGAAACATCATCTAGTCGAACAAGTACTCCAATTCAAATTTCCGATAATCCATTTTTTGAACCCGACCTCACAATTGAAAACCCGGAGGATATTCAAGGACAATTCAGAGATCCTGAACCAATAATCATTCCTCCGGAACCACAAATTACTCATCCAGAGATTGTTGAGGAAGAAACCATTAAATCAAAATCCTCTAGTGATTCAGATTCAACAAATTCAATTATGGAAGTAACAGAACCTTTAAGTATGGAAGACCGAATGAGAGCCGCACGCACTGGCCAAGGTCACGCCATTATTAAGCCAGACATTAATGTGCCAGATTATGAAATCAAAGGACAAATCCTACACATGGTAACTAGTCAATGCCAATATAGTGGTACGCCGAAGGAAGATCCAAACGAACATCTTCGAACCTTTAATAGGATCTGTACTCTATTCAAAATCAGAGAAGTTGAGGATGAACAGATCTATCTCATGTTATTTCCCTAGACTTTAAAGGGAGAAGCCAAAGATTGGTTAGAATCGTTACCTGAAGGGGCGATTGATACATGGGATGTTTTAGTTGAAAATTTTCTTAAACAATTCTTTCCGGCATCCAAAGCCGTAAGACTTCAAGGAGAAATTGTTACATTCACGCAAAAGCCAAATGAAACTCTATATGAGGCGTGGACAAGATTTGGAAAGTTGTTGAGAGGATGTCCTCAACACGGTTTAGATACTTATCAAATAGTACAAATATTCTACCAAGGATGCGACGTTGCTACACGAAAAGACATCGACATAACAGGTGGTGGTTCCATTATGAAGAAAACCGCAACTGAAGCTTACAAAATTATTGATAACACAGCATCCCACTCACATGAGTGGCATCAAGAAAAAGATATGTTTCGATCATCTAAAGCGGCTAGAGCCGATTCTAGCCATGACTTTGATTCCGTTTTCGCAAAAATAGATGCTTTCGAGAGACGAATGGAAAAGATGACTAAAGATATTCACGCAATACGAATCAGTTGTGAACAATGTGGTGGACCACACTTAATGAAAGATTGTCACATTGAGCAAACGATGGAACAACGTGAGAATGTTTCCTACATGAACCAAAGGCTGGGAAATAATTATCAAAATAATTATCAACCTCCAAGGCCGAACTTTAATCGAAATCAAAACATTCTTTACAATCCAAATGGACCCAACAACAACTCGTACAACCAACAAGGTCCGAATAACCAACCAACTCAAAACAACACTTTTAATCAACAAAAACCTAGCTTGTATAAACCACCACAACAAACCGAAGAGAAAAAGTTAAATCTAGAAGAAATGATGGCAAAGCTAATGGAATCTCAAACACAATTTATTACATCTCAAACCCAAACAAATGAGAGGTTTGATCAGTCATTAAGAACTCAACAAGCTTCCATTTTGAATCTAGAAAAACACGTAGGTACTCTTGCTAGCATGATGAGTGAGAGGGAACAAGGAAAGCTACCAAGTGATACTGAAGTAAATCCTCGGAATGAGAATGTTAATATGGTATCAACAAATTCTGAAAAACCAGCTCCAAAAGATGGGAAGGTTTTAGATGTGAGTAACAATAAAGAAGTTACAACACCACCACCACCACCCGAGTATGTAAAGCCAGTGGTGGCACCATACAGACCACCCATCCCGTTTTCAAGAAAAGGAGTTGAGTATGAGCAAGTGATAGGTAATAAAGTTTGTGATACCTCTGGAAAGAAGAAAAAGAATAAGAAAGTGCAAGAAACAAAAACCGTAAAGATAAACCCGGTGAAGACAGTTCCACCGAAACCTCCACCCAGGTTGGGTGATCCAGGTGAATTTATTGTTCCTTCTCTACTTAGTGATTGTGTCATGTATGATGCACTAGCAGATTTAGGTGCGAGTGTGAGTGTTATGCCTCTTTCATTATATAAGAGATTAGGAGTATGTGAGTTAAGTCCAATAGAAATGAGTGTTCGACTCTTCGATCAAACCATTAGGCACCCAGTTGGAATTGCTGACAACCTACCCATTCAAGTGGGTAATTTAACCTTTTTAGTCGAATTTATTGTCATTGACATAGAAGAGGACTCAAACATTCCTCTAATTTTAGGTCGACCATTCTTAGCGTCCACCGGGGCATTATTTGATGTAAGAGAGGGAAGAATGACACTTAGTGATGATGAAAAATCAATCACCTTTGTGAGTCGAAAGTCTAAATCTCCACCAACCAAAACTGTTGAACCAACGAAAATGATTGGTAAGAAGCATATTGTTTTACCAACTCCAACGCTAGTGCTTAGCAATAATAAAACGCCTAAGTGTGGGGAAAATGAAGTAACACCTAATGATGACCTAATAACAAAGAACCCCGTTATTGATACGAAATTAAATGACTCCGTTATTAACAGTTCAATGAAGAAACTTATTAAATGGATTCGCGATGCTAGAATCAAGGGGAACTTTAAGTTATGTAACCGGTTAGTATCCAATCTATCGCCTAAAGAAAAGGCAAAACTAGTTGAATTTGTGGATATTACACAGGAATCCGACCAATGGCTTAAAGCAAAAGTCACAGATATTGTAAGTTGATTATGGTCCAAGAGAAATTGACGATGAGGTTAATCACAATTTCGACACCACAGCTACCTAAGTGTGGGGGATTCAAATGTTCTAAGAAATAATGCTGTCTAGGGTTAGTTATGCTGTTCTAGTGTAGTTCTGAGAATGGAATCTGATTGGTCTTTTCCACTAGCAGACACTAAAGAACTAGTTTTCTCCCCCCCATTCTAAATTTTTGTTTTGTAGGTTTTGTATGAAATTAATACATATTTTTAAATTTAATTTTTGTGTTACAAAAAAAATTTACTTTATTTCATTAAGTTTAAAAAATGATTTCTAAAATTCATCGTAAGTTGAAGACTAGGTCATGGAACCGAAATTGCTTTACCCGAGAGCGGGGAGACAAATTTTGTTATCATTATTTTTAATATTATTGATCTAAAGTATACCAAAAAAATAAAAAAAAAAACCAAAAATCTTTGCTTTTAAAACAATCGCTTTAAAAACGACAAATTTTAAATTTTGTCGATTGACGGACTAGGTAAACATACCGAAACTACCTAAAGTAAAAGGAAACAAAATTTTAAAAATCACCCATTTAAATTGTTTTAATGAATAAAGGTTTTATATATATATATATATATATATATATATATATATATATATATATATATATATATATATATATATATATATATATATATATATATATATATATATATATATATATTATATGTTTGTAGTTTATCTTATGTACAAAACAAGGTAAAACAGCGCATTTTCAAAGATTGACATTAAAGTTCAGCAAAAGCTACTAATTTTGACGACAAGACGCAAAATATCAAATGTGATATAAAATAATATGTTTGCAAACTCGGTATTTTTAATCACTTTTCTACACTAATCACCCTCATGAATTTATAATTATAGTCTGATTTCATGCAAATGAGGGCATTCCATGATCTCAAGTGTGGGGAAGGGTTATAAATTCTCTCGTGTTTACACTTAGTTTAATTGCCAAATTTTGTGAAAATTTGAAAAACTTTCAACTAAATGAATTCAAAATCATGTTTACACATATTTATGAACGATAAAACTAGGTGTTAATGCCGAAATTATTGTTACTTCTGAGAGAACATAAATGGAGAAACAACCCAAAATGTTAGAATTCATTTAAAATGGAATAGAGGAGAATAAAAAGGCAAAGAAAAAAATAAATAAAAGCTAAGTGTGGGAAGAATTTATCAAGTTCTTCAAAACATATATCACATATTTGTACAAGATTATTGCAGGTACTTTTGCTTTGAACTATACTAATAAGTTTTACCCGATTTACTATATTATATTTGAAAGAAAGATGGATCTACATGATGAATCAATTCTATCATTAAAAGGAAGTAAAGTCTTCCAAAAAAGACACGCGCTTCTTGATTTAGGTCAGGAAGTTGTCGTCCAGACCAGTTGTAGAGTCTACGAAAAACCTTGAAAAGTTTTCTCAAAAATCAGCTGAAAATCCACGGACCTCAGAATCAAACAGGGTCGCCAAGTGGTCAGACTTATCCTAACTATGAAAGGATCTGTCTCGTAAAATGGGGAGGGCGCCGTGCAAATTAGTTTGATAAGACTAAAGAATCAGACCCCCAGAAAAGGATAATCTCCTAAAAGATTAAAAATCAGCTTTTAAGACTGATATTACTCAATCCTTGAGATTGACCTTAAAGATTGAGAATTACAAACTCATGGAATTCGATGATATCTAAACTCGAGCTTGAACGAGAAAATATTTTGATCAAAATAAAACCGATTTGTTTTCTGAAAACCCATTTTCAATGCGTTCATTACCATTGAACGTAAAATCCTAAGAATTCACCGGAATTTATTAGGTCACCTGAACTAAATCGGGTGTCAACCGTAAGAACGGTGGTTGCATAGCATGGTCGAATATAGGACCTTGTGCCAGACCGAAAAATTATAGGGTGATCTTTACTATTGCTCCTACAAAGGATAGTAATTGCATCCGACGTGTTTTAGACCATGAACATTTGCATGTCATTAGACATTGCCTTAAAGTTGCTTGTTCAACGTTTTCCTTTACAACCGGACGGTAGTTTACCGAAAGGTAATATACGGAGCAAGTATACTGGTTGTGTTGCTTTCCCAATACAAGGTTAGCAAGTGGGTGACACAAAACCATAAGTTTTGAGCTAAAATTTTCAAATCTGAAACCCACCAAACCTACAAAAACAATTTGCAAACGCCGGTGAAGGGTTATTCTGGAAAACTTATCTAGGGTAAAAGCTAGAATGAATTTTCAAAAGATCAAATGTTTTCATAAAGATCCAATTTCCTTAAAGAATCTAAATTTTTAATAGTCATGTGGGACTGTAAACCACATCGTTACTATCATTATTTATACCGCAGTATCAAAATCACTGATGTATAAAGTGTGAGAATAAAAAAAGTGATTCGAGTGAAGTGTGATTTAATTTCAAGTTCTGTATTGCTTGAGGACAAGCAACACTCAAGTGTGGGGATATTTGATAGTACTCCAAATGAACATATATTTAGGTACAATATCCTTCCAATATGTAAAGCTTTTAGTTGTAATTGTTCTATTTTTATGTAATATTCGTTTAAATAAATAATTGTGAAGACAAAAGAAGAAAATGATGATTTGAAGATGCAAATGACCAAAAAGCTAAAAAGTACAAAGTAAAATCCAAGTGGTTCGAAATATTGATGAGAAACGTCTCAAAATTACAAAAGTACAAGTCGCAAAACGCAAAGTACAAGATATTAAATTATACGAAAGGACGTTCGAAAAACCGGAACCGGGACCTGAGCCAACTATCAACGCGCGACGCAACGGAGCTAAAACTACAAGTCAACTATGCATAAGAATATAATATAATATTTAAATAATTATATAAATTATTTATATATTATATATTATATTAAATAACGTCGACAAACTAGCAAACAAACAATTCTGAGCTGGATTCCCAGGCCATGCGATCGCATGGCCAGAAGGCACAAATGCCATGCGATCGCATGGAGCAAAAAAGTTGGCCACATTGCTATAAAAGGCGCAGTTTCAGTCGAGTTTATGTACATCTTTTTCTCTTCTCTTCTCTTCATCTGTAACATAAATATATATATTTATAATTATAATTTTAATTTAATTTTAATAATAATTGGGTTATTATAAGAAATGTTTTACGGGTTTTAAGTCGGAACTCTGTCCGGGTAACGTTACGCGATAAATAATCACTGTAATCTATGTTCTTCCTTTTTAAATTAATGTCTCGTAACTAAGTTATTATTATGCTTATTTAAGCCAAAGTAATCGTGATGTTGGGCTAAAAATTAAGATTGGGTTATTAGATTTTGTACCATAATTAAGGTTTGGACAAAAGACCGACACTTGTGAACATTGGACTATTGACTATTAATAGGTAGGGGGTATTGTCTAATTGAACGACAACTCATTGGAACCTGTCGAACCTATCTTCAAATTAGTTAATCTAATAATTATTAAAATGACGTTTATACGACATCTTTTACGATCATTTAATAAAATATTCGGATTGGGTAATTGATTATTCATTCTGATCAAGTGGGTAAATTAATATTCATATCTCATTAAAACAGGGGTGGATTACATACAAGGATAATTGGTGTAATTGTTAACAAAATATTAAAACCTTGAATTACGCGCAGTCGATAACCTGGTGTAATTATTAAACAAAGTATTAAAACCTTGTTACAGTTCGAATCCCTAATTAGTTAGAATATTTGACTTCGGGAATAAGGTTAATTTGACGAGCATTTTATAATGACCGATGGACTATTATGGACAAAAACCAGATAGGTATCAAATAAATCCAGGACAAATGATAATTAACCCAGATAAATAAATTAAGATCAAAATGTCAAACATCATGGTTACGGAAGTTTAAATAAGCATAATTGTTTTATTTCATATTTCATTGTACTTTTATTTACTGTCATTTTATTTACTGCAATTTACTTTATCGCAATTTAAATTCTGTCATTTATGTTATCGTCATTTATCTTTACGCTTTATTTAAAATCGACAAACCGGTCATTAAACGGTAAAAACCCCCTTTTATAATAATATTACTATATATAATTATAATTATATATATTTTATATAAATATAGTTGTTAAAAATATAGTGTTAAACTCAGCTAGCTCCCTGTGGAATGAACCGGACTTACTAAAAACTACACTACTGTACGATTAGGTACACTGCCTATAAGTGTTGTATCAAGGTTAAGGTATATCCCATCTATATAAATAACTTGTGTAAAATTGTATCGTATTTAATAGCATTTTGTAATAAAATTATAACTATTTCGTATACACCTCTGCGCACATCAGTACACTAAGATGTCATCAATGAACACGATGACAAACTTATCCAAAAACGGTTTACACACTCTATTCATAAGATCCATAAAAATTGCTGGAGCGTTGGTTAACCCAAACGGCATCACTAAGAACTCATAATGACCATAACGAGTACGAAATGCAGTCTTAGGAATGTCAGATTCAGCAACACGAACATGGTGATATCCCGAACGTAGATCTATTTTCGAAAAGAACGAAGCTCCTTGAAGCTGATCGAATAAGTCATCTATCCTCGGAAGCGGATACTTATTCTTCACTGTTCTTTTATTTAATTCATGATAATCTATACACATTCGAAGCGTACCATCTTTCTTTTTCACGAATAACACTGGCGCACCCCACGGCGAAGAACTCGGACGAATGAACACGCGGTCCAACAATTCTTGAATTTGAGACATCATTTCACGAATTTCTGAAGGAGCTAATCTATACGGAGCTTTAGCAACCGGCGTAGCCTCTGGCACTAACTCGATCTTATATTCAACTTCCCTGATCGGCGGTAAGCCTGACAATTCATCTGGGAACACTTCTTGATATTCAGACACCACAGGAATATCGGACACTACTTTCTTTTCCTTCTTTACATCGATCACATAAGCTAAGAAAGAATCACATCCCTTAGACAAAGATTTCCGAGCTTTCATCATCAACAATAATGGACAACGGAACCCACCGCAATCACCACGAGCCACTACTCGTTTCCCACCAGCCACCGAAAAAGAGATAACTTTCCTATCGCACTTAATACTGGCCTTATGGTCACTAAGCCAATTCATGCCTAGCACTACATCAAAGCTTGGTATAGGCATCACTAAACAAGTCACAGGGAAAAAACTACCCTCTATGTCAATAGTAATTCCAGACACAAACTTTGTAACTGGAACTGTCCTACCGTCACCCACTTCGACGCTTAAGGGTTCATTTATTACACTGACAGGCACATTTAACTTAGAACAAAATGTAGTTGGCACAAACGAGCAATTTGCTCCACAGTCAAATAGTACACGAGCCAGTACAAAATTTACTAAGAACATACCGGTGATTGCATCTGCCCCATAAAGGATTCTTGCGAAGGATTCTTGCGCTTCTGCCCCACAAAGGAAGCAGATGATCCCCCAGCTGACACAGCACGTACCCCTGACCCGGACCCCACCCCGGAATAACTCTTTCTTGCAGCTGGACACTCTGCAGATCTGTAACCCTCTTTTTGACAATTCCAACACACATTATTCTTAAATGAACAATCTTGAGGCTCATGTCCCACTGTACCACAACGTAAACAACGTTTCGTCAAGGTTGTACACTGCCCACTATGCGAAGACTTGCACATTCTACACCATGTCTTCTGACTACTTGACACTGATCCACCATGGCTAGATTGCCCTTTTGGCTTAAACCGACTTGATTTATTTAATTGCTAGCTAGACTGACTTGCCGCTGGTTTCACTTGCGACACACTTTCAGTTTTCACACTTTTGGCCGCCTTAATGTCACTTTCAGTTACCTTTGCTAACATATGCGCTTGTGACAAAGTAGTAGCAAGTCTTGCAACCGTGCGATACTCAGGTCGCAAAATTTCTACAAACCGTTGAACTCTAGATTGTTCGTCAGGTATTTATTGATGCACAAACCTTAACTTGTCCATAAACTGCTCAAACGCTTCATCAACTGTCATTTCTTCAGTCGTCGTCATTTGCATGAACTCTTGCTTCAATCGATTGATATCAAATGCGGTGCAGTACTGCTCTTTGACCTTTGTAGAAAATTGTTCCCATGTGACCTGATTGAGTTGCACTTCGAACAATGGAGCAGTAATTGTATCCCACCAAACCATAGCTCGATTATTTAATAGTCGGCTAGGATAAGTTACTCGTAATTCTGGTTCACATTGACAGGCTTTCAATGCCCGTTCCACTTCCCTTAACCAATTCATTGTCACAATCGGATCGCGATGACCAAAATACTCAGAGGGCTTGCAGTCCATAAACTGATTGAACGTACACTTCTTCTTCTCCTTCACCACTTGCTGAAACATAGGAGTTTGAAATGGATTCGTTGTCGCGTTCTGATATTGAAGAGGGTATTGGTATTGTTGGGAAGATTGATATGGCACTTGAGGTATAACTTGAGGTTGAGACTGGAATGGTTGAGAAGCACTACCCGATGGGCCAGATGTACACTGAGTACAAGTAAACCCTGGAGGTATCGGTGGATCATTAGCTTCAGACACCACAGCTGAATGCCTAATGTGTAGTGACCCGAACTTTTCCATGTTTATATATATATTAAATGAAATTGTTATTTTACATGATTAAGTGTTTTCAACATGTTAAGCAATCAAACTTGTTAAGACTTGATTAATTGAAATAGGTTTCATATAGACAATTGACCACCCAAGTTGACCGGTGATTCACGAACGTTAAAACTTTTAAAAACTATACGATGATATATATATGGTTATATATATAGTTAACATGATTTTATTATAAGTATGTATCTCATTAGGTATTTTAACAATGAGTTATATACATAAAAATGAGACTATTAATTTAAGAAACTCAAAAACGATATATATAACGATTATCGTTATAACAACGTCTTACTAGGTACATATGAATCATATTAAGATATTGATACACTTGGTTAATTATGTTAAATGATAAGTAAATATATTATTAAGTGTATTAACAATGAAATACATATGTAAAAATTAGACTACTAACTTAATGATTTCGAAAAGAGACATATATGTAACGATTATCGTTGTAACAACATTTAACTGTATATATATCATACTAAGATATTCATACATCATAATATCATGATAATATAATAATTTAAAATCTTATTTGATATTATAAACATTGGGTTAACAGCATTTAACAAGATCGTTAACCTAAAGGTTTCAAAACAACACTTACATGTAACGACTAACGATGACTTAACGACTCAGTTAAAATGTATATACATGTAGTGTTTTAATATGTATTCATACACTTTTGAAAGACTTCAAGACACTTATCAAAATACTTCTACTTAACAAAAATTCTTACAATTACATCCTCGTTCAGTTTCATCAACAATTCTACTCGTATGCACCCGTATTCGTACTCGTACAATACACAGCTTTTAGATGTATGTACTATTGGTATATACACTCCAATGATCAGCTCTTAGCAGCCCATGTGAGTCACCTAACACATGTGGGAACCATCATTTGGCAACTAGCATGAAATATCTCATAAAATTATAAAAATATGAGTAATCATTCATGACTTATTTACATAAAAACAAAATTACATATCCTTTATATCTAATCCATAAACCAACGACCAAAAACACCTACAAACACTTTCATTCTTCAATTTTCTTCATCTAATTGATCTCTCTCAAGTTCTATCTTCAAGTTCTAAGTGTTCTTCATAAATTCCAAAAGTTCTAGTTTCATAAAATCAAGAATACTTCCAAGATTGCAAGTTTACTTCCAAGTTTTCTAAATCCATTCCAAGTAATCATCCAAGATCAAGAAACCTTTGTTACTTACAGTAGGTTATCTTTCTAATAAAAGGTAATAATCATATTCAAACTTTAATTCAATTTCTATAACTATAACAATCTTATTTCGAGTGGAAATCTTACTTGAAATTGTTTTCGTGTCATGATTCTGCTTCAAGAACTTTCAAGCCATCCAAGGATCCTTTGAAGCTAGATCTATTTTTCTCATTTCCAGTAGGTTTATCCAAGGAACTTGAGGTAGTAATGATGTTCATAACATCATTCGATTCATACATATAAAGCTATCTTATTTGAAGGTTTAAACTTGTAATCACTAGAACATAGTTTAGTTAATTCTAAACTTGTTCGCAAATAAAAGTTAATCCTTCTAACTTGACTTTTAAAATCAACTAAACACATGTTCTATATCTATATGATATACTAACTTAATGATTTAAAACTTGGAAATACGAAAAACACCGTAAAATCGGATTTACGCCGTCGTAGTAACACCGCGGGCTGTTTTGGGTTAGTTAATTAAAAACTATGATAAACTTTGATTTAAAAGTTGTTATTCTGGGAAAATGATTTTTATTATTAACATGAAACTATATCCAAAAATTATGGTTAAACTCAAAGTGGAAGTATGTTTTCTAAAATGGTCATCTAGACGTCGTTCTTTCGACTGAAATGACTACCTTTACAAAAATGACTTGTAACTTATTTTTTCGACTATAAACCTATACTTTTTCTGTTTAGATTCATAAAATAGAGTTCAATATGAAACCATAGCAATTTGATTCACTCAAAACGGATTTAAAATGAAGAAGTTATGGGTAAAACAAGATTGGATAATTTTTCTCATTTTAGCTATGTGAAAATTGGTAACAAATCTATTCCAACCATAACTTAATCAACTAGTATTGTATATTATGTAATCTTGAGATACCATAGACACGTATACAATGTTTCGACCTATCATGTCGACACATCTATATATATTTCGGAACAACCATAGACACTCTATATGTGAATGTTGGAGTTAGCTATACAGGGTTGAGGTTGATTCCAAAATATATATAGTTTGAGTTGTGATCAATACCGAGATACGTATACACTGGGTCGTGGATTGATTTAAGATAATATATATATCAATTTATTTCTGTACATCTAACTGTGGACAACTAGTTGTAGATTACTAACGAGGACAGCTGACTTAATGAACTTAAAACATCAAAATGTATTAAAAGTGTTGTAAATATATTTTGAACATACTTTGATATATATGTACATATTTGTTATAGGTTCGTGAATCGACCAGTGGCCAAGTCTTACTTCCCGATGAAGTAAAAATCTGTGAAAGTGAGTTATAGTCCCACTTTTAAAATCTAATATTTTTGGGATGAGAATACATGCAGGTTTTATAAATGATTTACAAAATAGACACAAGTACGTGAAACTACATTCTATGGTTGAATTATCGAAATCGAATATGCCCCTTTTTATTAAGTTTGGTAATCTAAGAATTAGGGAACAGACACACTAATTGACGCGAATCCTAAAGATAGATCTATTGGGCCTAACAAACCCCATCCAAAGTACCGGATGCTTTAGTACTTCGAAATTTATATCATGTCCGAAGGAGGATCCCGGAATGATGGGGATATTCTTATATATGCATCTTGTTAATGTCGGTTACCAGGTGTTCACCATATGAATGATTTTTATCTCTATGTATGGGATGTGTATTGAAATATGAAATCTTGTGGTCTATTGTAACGATTTGATATATATAGGTTAAACCTATAACTCACCAACATTTTTGTTGACATTTAAAGCATGTTTATTCTCAGGTGAATACTAAGAACTTCCGCTGTTGCATACTAAAATAAGGACAAGATTTGGAGTCCATGTTTGTATGATATTGTGTAAAAACTGCATTCAAGAAACTGATTTCGATGTAACATATTTGTATTGTAAACCATTATGTAATGGTCGTGTGTAAACAGGATATTTTAGATTATCATTATTTGATAATCTACGTAAAGTTTTTTAAACCTTTATTTATGAAATAAAGGTTATGGTTTGTTTGAAAAATGAATGCAGTCTTTGAAAAACGTCTCATATAGAGGTCAAAATCTCGCAACGAAATCAATTAATATGGAACGTTTTTAATCAATAAGAACGGGACATTTCAGTTGGTATCAGAGCGTTGGTCTTAGAGAACCAGAAAATTTGCATTAGTGTGTCTTATCGAGTTTGTTAGGATGCATTAGTGAGTCTGGACTTCGACCGTGTTTTCTTTAAAAATGATTGCTTAACATTTTTGTTGGAAACTATATATTATTAACATGTATATATTATGTGATATATTAATCTCTTAACATGTTTGATATTGTGTGATAGATGTCTACCTCTAGCACAAATCCCATTGACTCACCTAATAATAACGAAGAGTCGAATATATATTGGACTGATTCACAAGTTCCCGAAGAAGAACCGGAAGAAGAATCAGAACCGGAAGAAGAATCAGAACCGGAAGAGGAGGAACCGTAGGAGGAAATAGAACCAGTGGGGGAAATAATAAAACGGTTAAGTAAAAGAAAATCCTCAACCAACCGACCAAGGTTAATTATGGTCAATGGTGTTTCCGCCAAGGAAGCAAAATATTGGGAGGATTACCAATTCTCCGATGAATCCGATTCCGACGAGAATTCCGATGATGTTATAGAAATTACCCCAACTGAATTTAAAAAGGCAAAAGAAAATAATAAGAGAAAGGGCATAAAAATAGAGAAATCTAATTCCAACCCCGATGAACTTTATATGTATCGTCAACCCCCGAAGCCCTTAAGTTGTAACAATGACCCGGGAACCTCTAAACCACCAGGTTTTTCTAAACCGTTGTGGAAAACGACAGCTCGTATTAGGGGAACATCATATATCCCTAGAAACTTGGAAAAACGAACCAAAACCGAAGAAGAAGAAACGAGCGAGTCGGAATAAGATAGTTGTATTCGTGTGGTGTAATATATGTAATATAGTGTGCTTATGCTTTATGATATATGTAAAAATTGCTTGTATTAATAAGTATTTTTTTATATCTAACTCTTGTCTATTTTACAGTATAAAACACAAAATGGATAGACAACCCAATATTTTAAGAGACCTACCCGGAGACATGATTGATGAAATCTTGTCTAGAGTCGGTCAGAATTCTTCGGCACAACTATTTACGACGAAATCAGTTTGTAAGACATTCGAAGAACGTTCCAAGAATGCCTTGGTTTATAAGAGACTTTCGTTTGAAAGATGGGGGATATCACATTGGGAAACCCATAAGTTACGATGTGTTTACTTTGACGCATATATTGTGGGGAACCCAAATGCTATTTTACGCAACGAGTTAAGAAATTATTTTGACTCAATGTATCCGAATATAGGACTTCATGATTTAGAAAAACCGGCTAACATGCAACATAAAGAAGCATGCTATGCTTACGGGTTAGTAATGTTCGCTTCTCACCAAAGTGAGAAAAAGAACATCGGGCTACAACTATTAAATAAAACGTTCCCACAAGTGACGGAGTCAGTAATTGGGGTAAGAAATGAGGTTTTTAGGTTATTACGAGACTGTTGGTCATTACGTAACCCTCGTCCCTTTGACGACGTTACAACACGTTGTCTTATCAACGGCCATAACAGTTATGTTTCACAAGACCAAGGATGAGAAGTAGTCCTAGTAAAACCAGAATGCATGACTTGTTTCTGGACCTATGAATTACGTGTCTTTATTGCCTTTGCTGAACGACTTGTGTACTAGCTAGAATTATCTTCACAACTATCTTGTATCAAAGTTATTGTGTGCTATATTTCATGCTTTGTGTAAAATAAGCGGTATTGTAAGTTTGTAAAATATTGTATAAAAGTTTGAACGCGAAATATTATTATAATCAGTTTTTTCATATAGAATTGTAGTAGTTGAATTGTATATTAGCTACTAAGTATGAACTTAACGGGTAGGTACTACCCGAATTTAAACTTATAAAACGCTAATATGAAGAAAAAGCTTTTATAAATGAGTTCATATTATGCTACGAAATACTATTAACTACTCTTAATATTATGTATGATTAACTTGTTCCATTTGACTATTTTGAAGGAAATGGCACCGACTACTCGACACACCGTGAATATGAATGAAGAGGAATTCCGTACTTTTCTAGCTTCAAACATAGCCGCAGTACAGGCTGCGCTACATACCAACAATAACCTTGGATCTAGCAGTACAGGAAATTGTGTAGGATGCACCTACAAAGAATTCACTGCCTGCAAACCTTTGGAATTTGATGGAACCGAAGGACCGATCGGATTGAAACGGTGGACCGAGAAGGTCGAATCGGTGTTTGCCATAAGTAAGTGTACTGAAGAGGACAAAGTGAAGTACGCTACGCATACCTTCACAGGTTCTGCGTTAACATGGTGGAATACCTATCTAGAGCAAGTGGGACAAGACGATGCGTACGCACTACCGTGGTCAGTATTCAAGCACTTGATGAACGAGAAGTACCGTCCCAGAACCGAGGTCAATAAGCTCAAGACAGAACTTAGAGGGTTACGAACCCAAGGATTTGATATTACCACGTACGAAAGACGATTCACAGAATTGTGCCTATTGTGTCCGGGAGCATTCGAAGATGAGGAAGAGAAGATCGACGCGTTTGTGAAAGGATTACCGGAAAGAATCCAAGAAGATATAAGTTCACACGAGCCCGCCTCCATACAACAGGCATGTAGAATGGCTCACAAACTAGTGAACCAGATTGAAGAAAGAATTAAAGAACAGACTGCTGAAGAGGCCAATGTGAAGCAAGTCAAAAGAAAGTGGGAGGAAAACGGTGATAAGAATCACCAATACAACAACAACAGCAATTACAATAATAATCGCAACAATTATCCCAACAATCGCAACATCAATCGCAACTACAACAAACGGCCCAACAACAACAACAACAACAACAACTACAACAATCATCCCAACAACAATAACAACCGCAACAACAACAACAATCAGAAGCAGCTATGCCAAAGGTGTGAAAAGTATCACTCGGGGTTCTGCACCAAATTTTGCAACAAGTGTAAAAGAAATGGTCATAGCGCGGCGAAGTGTGAGGTCTACGGACCAGGGGTTAACAGAACGAAAGGAACAAATGGTGTCGGAACGAGTAATGGCAGAGCAAGTAGTGTCGGAGCAAGTTATGCCAATGTAGTTTGTTATAAATGTGGAAAACCGGGCCATATTATTAGAAATTGCCCGAACCAGGAGAACACGAATGGACAAGGTCGCGGAAGATTTTTTAATATTAATGCGGCAGAGGCACAGGAAGACCTGGAGCTTGTTAAGGGTACGTTTCTTATTAACAATAAATCTGTTTACATTTTATTTGATTCGGGTGCGGATAGAAGCTATATGAGTAGAGATTTTTGTGCTAAATTAAGTTGTTCATTGATGCCGTTGGATAGTAAATTTTTACTTGAATTAGCAAACGGTAAATTAATTTCAGCAGATAATATATGCCGGAATCGAGAAATTAAACTGGGTAGCGAAATATTTAAGATTGACTTGATACCAGTAGAGTTAGGGAGTTTTGATGTGATAATCGGTATGGACTGGTTGAAAGAAGTGAAAGCAGAGATCGTTTGTTACAAAAATGCAATTCGCATTATACGAGAAAAAGGAAAGCCCTTAATGGTGTACGGAGAAAAGGGCAACACGAAGCTACATCTTATTAGTAATTTGAAGGCACAAAAACTAATAAGAAAAGGTTGCTATGCTATTCTAGCACACGTCGAGAAAGTACAAACTGGAGAAAAGAGCATCAATGATGTTCCCGTCGCAAAAGAATTTCCCGATGTATTTCCGAAAGAATTACCGGGATTACCCCCACATCGATCCGTTGAATTTCAAATAGATCTTGTACCAGGATCTGCACCAATAGCTCGTGCTCCTTATAGACTCGCACCCAGCGAGATGAAAGAACTGCAAAGCCAACTGCAAGAACTATTAGAACGTGGTTTCATTTGACCAAGCACATCACCATGGGGAGCTCCTGTTTTGTTTGTCAAGAAGAAAGATGGTACATTCAGGTTGTGTATCGACTACCGAGAGTTGAACAAACTTACCATCAAGAACCGCTACCCACTACCGAGAATCGACGACTTATTTGATCAACTACAAGGCTCGTCTGTTTATTCAAAGATTGACTTACGTTCTGGGTATCATCAAATGCGGGTGAAAGAAGATGATATTCCAAAGACTGCTTTCAGAACACGTTACGGTCATTACGAGTTTATGGTCATGCCGTTTGGTTTAACTAATGCACCAGCTGTGTTCATGGACCTTATGAACCGAGTGTGTGGGCCATATCTTGACAAGTTTGTCATTGTTTTCATCGATGGCATACTTATTTACTCAAAGAATAATCAAGAGCACGAAGAACATTTGAGAAAAGTGCTAGAAGTATTGAGGAAAGAAAAACTGTACGCTAAGTTTTCAAAGTGTGCATTTTGGTTGGAAGAAGTTCAATTCCTCGGTCACATAGTGAACAAAGAAGGTATCCAGGTGGACCCGACAAAGATCGAAACCGTTGAAAAGTGTAAAACCCCAAAAACTCCGAAGCATATACGTTAATTTTTAGGATTGGCTGGTTACTACAGAAGATTCATCCAAGATTTCTCCAAAATAGCAAAACCCTTGACTGCATTAACGCATAAAGGGAAGAAATTTGAATGGAAGGATGAACAAGAGAAGGCGTTTCAATTATTGAAGAAAAAGCTAACTACGGCACCTATATTGTCATTGCTTGAAGGGAATGATGATTTTGTGATTTATTATGACGCATCAAAGCAAGGTCTCGGTTGTGTATTAATGCAATGAACGAAGGTGATTGCTTATGCGTCTAGACAATTGAAGATTCACGAGCAAAATTATACGACGCATGATTTGGAATTAGGCGCGGTTGTTTTTGTAGTGACCCGAACTTTTCCATGTTTATATATATTAATTGAGATTGATATTTACATGATTAAATGTTTCCAACATGTTAAGCAATCAAACTTGTTAAGACTTGATTAATTGAAATATGTTTCATATAGACAATTGACCACCCAAGTTGACCGGCGATTCACGAACGTTAAAACTTATAAAAACGACATGACGATATATATATATGGATATACATATGGTTAACATGAGATTATGATAAGTAAGTATCTCCATAAGTATATTAACAATGAGTTATATACATATAAACAAGACTACTAACTTAAGGATTTCGAAACGAGACATATATGTAACGATTATCGTTGTAACGACATTTAAATGTATATATATCATATTAAGATATATTAATATATCATAATATCATGATAATATAATAATTTAACATCTCATTAGATATAATAAACAATGGGTTAACAACATTAATTGAGATCGTTAACTTAAAGGTTTCAAAACAACACTTATATGTAACGACTAACGATGACTTAACGACTCAGTTAAAATGTATATACATGTAGTGTATTTAGATGTATTAAAATACTTTTGGAAGACTTCAAGACATATATCAAAACACTCATACTTAACGAAAATGGTTACAGTTACTTTCCCATTCTTTTCTTTCATCAAGAATTCTAGTCGTATTCTTACCCGTATTATACACAGCTTTAAAACGTACTTACTATAGGTATATACCAATAGGAACTAGCATGGGATTCCACTCTTGATTATGTCATGTATGACTAATCAATTTTAACTTCTACCATGAGCTAGTCAACTAACTAGAACTCCTTTTAACCCCACTCACCACTCACCAATTACCACTCATCATTAACTCCATTTCACTTCCAATTCTCTTTCTAATTCTCTCTCAACACACACACTATTATGAATGTATTTTTCCAGTAGTTAATCATCATCTTCATCAAAAATCACTTCAAGAATCAAGCTATAATCATCATAGGAAGAACACTTCAAGAACACTTCAAAAATCCCTTCAAGTTTACTAATTTACTTCCAAGCTTTCTAATCCATTCCAAGTAATCATCTAAGATCAAGAAACCTTTGTTATATACAGTAGGTTATCTTTCTTATTCAAGAACTTTCAAGCCATCCAAGATCCTTTGAAGCTAGATCATTTCTTATCACTTCCAGTAGGTTTACCTACTAAACTTGAGGTTCTTGAATCAACCAGTGGCCAAGTCTTACTTCCCGACGAAGTAAAAATCTGTGAAAGTGAGTTATAGTCCCACTTTTAAAATCTAATATTTTTGGGATGAGAATACATGCAGGTTTTATAAATGATTTACAAAATAGA
This sequence comes from Rutidosis leptorrhynchoides, assembly GCF_046630445.1. NCBI lineage: Eukaryota > Viridiplantae > Streptophyta > Magnoliopsida > Asterales > Asteraceae > Rutidosis > Rutidosis leptorrhynchoides. Next base: position 150,448,234 of record NC_092335.1, on the reverse strand, counting down.
CACAAGTACGTGAAACTACATTCTATGGTTGAATTATCGAAATCGAATATGCCCCTTTTTATTAAGTCTGGTAATCTAAGAATTAGGGAACAGACACCCTAATTGACGCGAATCCTAAAGATAGATCTATTGGGCCTAACAAACCCCATCCAAAGAACCGGATGCTTTAGTACTTCGAAATTTATATCATATCCGAAGGGTGTCCCGGAATGATGGAGATATTCTTATATATGCATCTTGTTAATGTCGGTTACCAGGTGTTCACCATATGAATGATTTTTATCTCTATGTATGGGATGTGTATTGAAATATGAAATCTTGTGGTCTATTGTTACGATTTGATTTATATAGGTTAAACCTATAACTCACCAACATTTTTGTTGACGTTTTAAGCATGTTTATTCTCAGGTGATTATTAAGAGCTTCCGCTGTCGCATACTTAAATAAGGACGAGATTTGGAGTCCATGCTTGTATGATATTGTGTAAAAACTGCATTCAAGAAACTTATTTTGTTGTAACATATTTTTATTGTAAACCATTATGTAATGGTCGTGTGTAAACAGGATATTTTAGATTATCATTATTTGATAATCTACGTAAAGCTTTTTAAACCTTTATTGATGAAATAAAGGTTATGGTTTGTTTTAAAATGAATGCAGTCTTTGAAAAACGTCTCATATAGAGGTCAAAACCTCGCAACGAAATCAATTAATATGGAATGTTTTTAATCAATAAGAACGGGACATTTCAGTTGGTATCAGAGCGTTGGTCTTAGAGAACCAGAATTTTGCATTAGTGTGTCTTATCTAGTTTGTTAGGATGCATTAGTGAGTCTGGACTTCGACCGTGTTTACTTGAAAAATGATTGCTTAACAAATTTTGTTGGAAACTATATATTTTTAACATGTGAATATTATGTGATATATTAATCTCTTAACGCGTTTGATATTATGTGATAGATGTCTACCTCTAGAACAAGTCCCATTGGCTCACCTAATAATAATGAAGAGTCAAATGTAAATTGGAATGATTCGTGGACTGATTCACAAGTTCCCGAAGAGGAACCGGAAGAAGAGTCGGAACCGGAAGAAGAATCGGAACCGGAAGAAGAATCGGAACCGGAAGAAGAATCGGAACCGGATGAAGAAATAGAACCGGTGGGGGAAATAATAAAACGGTTAAGTAAAAGAAAATCCTCAACCAACCGACCAAGGTTAATTATGGTCAATGGTGTTTCCGCCAAGGAAGCAAAATATTGGGAGGATTACCAATTCTCCGATGAATCGGATTCCGACGAGAATTTCGATGATGTTATAGAAATTACCCCAACTGAATTTAAAAAGGCAAAAGAAAATAATAAGGGAAAGGGCATAAAAATAGAGAAATCTAATTCCAACACCGATGAACTTTATATGTATCGTCAACCCCCGAAGTCCTTAAGTTGTAACAATGACCCGGGAACCTCTAAACCACCAGGTTTTTCTAAACCAATGTGGATAACGACGGCTCGTATTAGGGGAACATCATATATCCCTAGAAACTTGGCAAAACGAATCAAAACCAAAAAAGAAGAAACAAGCGAGTCGGAATAAGATAGTTGTATTCGTGTGGTGTAATATAAGTAATATAGTGTGCTTATACTTTATGATATATGTAAAAATTGCTTGTATTAATAAGTATTTTTTTTATGAATCTAACTCTTGTCTATTTTACAGTATAAAAACACAAAATGGATAGACAACCCAATATTTTAAGAGACCTACCCGGAGACATGATTGATGAAATCTTGTCTAGAGTCGGTCAGAATTCTTCGGCACAACTATTTAAGGCGAGATCAGTTTGTAAGACATTCGAAGAACGTTCCAAGAATGCCTTGATTTATAAAAGGCTTTCGTTCGAAAGATGGGGGATATCACATTGGGAAATCCATAAGTTACGATGTGTTTACTTTGACGCATATATTGCGGGGAACCCAAATGCTATTTTACGCAATGGGTTAAGAAATTATTTTGACTCAATATATCCGAATATTGGACTTTGTGATTTAGAAAAAGCGGCTAACATGCAACACAAAGAAGCATGTTATGCTTACGGATTAGTAATGTTCGCTTCTCACCAAAGTGAGAACAAGAACATCGGGCTACAACTATTAAACAAAACGTTCCCACAAGTGACGGAGTCGGTAATTGGGGTAAGAAATGAGGTTTTTAGATTGTTACGGGACTGTTGGACATTACGTAACCCTCGTCCCTTTGACGATGTTACAACACGCTGTCTTATCAACGGCCATAACGGTTATGTTCCACAAGACCAAGGATGGGAAGTAATCCTAGTAAAACCAGAATGCATGACTTGTTTCTGGACGTATGAATTACGTGTCTTTATTGCCTTTGCTGAACGACTTGTGTACTAGCTAGAATTATCTTCACAACCATCTTGTATCAAATTTATTGTGTGCTATATTTCATGCTATATGTAAAATAAGCGGTATTGTAAGTTTGTAAAATATTGTGTAAAAGTTTGAACGCGAAATATTATTATAATCAGTTTTTCATATAGAATTGTAGTAGTTGAATTGTATATTAGCTACTAAGTATGAACTTAACGGGTAGGTACTACCCGAATTTAAACTTATAAAACGCTAATATGAAGAAAAAGCTTTTATAAATGAGTTCATATTATGCTACGAAATACTATTAACTACTCTTAATATTCTGTATGATTAACTTGTTCCATTTGACTATTTTGAAGGAAATGGCACCGACTACTCGACACACCGTGAATATGAATGAAGAGGAATTCCGTACTTTTCTAGCTTCAAACATAGCCGCAGTACAGGCTGCGCTACATACCAACAATAACCTTGGATCTAGCAGTACAGGAAATCGTGTAGGATGCACCTACAAAGAATTCACTGCCTACAAACCTTTGGAATTTGATGGAACCGAAGGACCGATCGGATTGAAACGGTGGACCGAGAAGGTCGAATCGGTGTTTGCCATAAGTAAGTGTACTGAAGAGGACAAAGTGAAGTACGCTACGCATACCTTCACAGGTTCTGCGTTAACATGGTGGAATACCTATCTAGAGCAAGTGGGACAAGACGATGCGTACGCACTACCGTGGTCAGTATTCAAGCACTTGATGAACGAGAAGTACCGTCCCAGAACCGAGGTCAATAAGCTCAAGACAGAACTTAGAGGGTTACGAACCCAAGGATTTGATATTACCACGTACGAAAGATGATTCACAGAATTGTGCCTATTGTGTCCGGGAGCATTCGAAGATGAGGAAGAGAAGATCGACGCGTTTGTGAAAGGATTACCGGAAAGAATCCAAGAAGATATAAGTTCACACGAGCCCGCCTCCATACAACAGGCATGTAGAATGGCTCACAAACTAGTGAACCAGATTGAAGAAAGAATTAAAGAATAGACTGCTGAAGAGGCCAATGTGAAGCAAGTCAAAAGAAAGTGGGAGGAAAACGGTGATAAGAATCACCAATACAACAACAACAGCAATTACAACAATAATCGCAACAATTATCCCAACAATCGCAACATCAATCGCAACTACAACAAACGGCCCAACAACAACAACAACAACAACAACAACAACAACAACGACAACAGCAGCAACTACAATAATCATCCCAACAACAATAATAACCGCAACAAAAACAACAATCAGAAGCAGCTATGTCAAAGGTGTGAAAAGTATCACTCGGGGTTCTGCACCAAATTTTGCAACAAGTGTAAAAGAAATGGTCATAGCGCGGCGAAGTGTGAGGTCTACGGACCAGGGGTTAATAGAACGAAAGGAACAAATGGTGTCGGAACGAGTAATGGCGGAGGAAGTAGTGTCGGAGCAAGTTATACCAATGTAGTTTGTTATAAATGTGGAAAACCGGGCCACATTATTAGAAATTGCCCGAACCAGGAGAACACGAATGGACAAGGCCGCGGAAGAGTTTTCAATATTAATGCGGCAGAGGCACAGGAAGACCCGGAGCTTGTTACGGGTACGTTTCTTATTGACAATAAATCTACTTACGTTTTATTTGATTCGGGTGCGGATAGAAGCTATATGAGTAGAGATTTTTGTGCTAAATTAAGTTGTCCATTGACGCCTTTGGATAGTAAATTTTTACTCGAATTAGCAAATGGTAAATTAATTTCAGCAGATAATATATGTCGGAAACGAGAAATTAAACTGGTTAGCGAAATATTTAAGATTGATTTGATACCTATAGAGTTAGGGAGTTTTGATGTGATAATCGGTATGGACTGGTTGAAAGAAGTGAAAGCAGAGATCGTTTGTTACAAAAATGCAATTCGCATTATACGAGAAAAAGGAAAACCCTTAATGGTGTACGGAGAAAAGGGCAACACGAAGCTACATCTTATTAGTAATTTGAAGGCACAAAAACTAATAAGAAAAGGTTGCTATGCTGTTCTAGCACACGTCGAAAAAGTACAAACTGAAGAAAAGAGCATCAATGATGTTCCCATTGCAAAAGAATTTCCCGATGTATTTCCGAAAGAATTACCGGGATTAACCCCACATCGATCCGTTGAATTTCAAATAGATCTTGTACCAGGAGCTGCACCAATAGCTCGTGCTCCTTACAGACTCGCACCCAGCGAGATGAAAGAACTGCAAAGCCAATTACAAGAACTTTTAGAGCGTGGTTTCATTCGACCAAGCACATCACCGTGGGGAGCTCCTGTTTTGTTTGTCAAGAAGAAAGATGGTACATTCAGGTTGTGTATCGACTACCGAGAGTTGAACAAACTTACCATCAAGAACCGCTACCTACTACCGAGAATCGACGACTTATTTGATCAACTACAAGGCTCGTCTGTTTATTCAAAGATTGACTTACGTTCCGGGTATCATCAAATGCGGGTGAAGGAAGATGATATTCCAAAGACTGCTTTCAGAACACGTTACGGTCATTACGAGTTTATGGTCATGCCGTTTGGTTTAACTAATGCACCAGCTGTGTTCATGGACCTTATGAACCGAGTGTGTGGACCATACCTTGACAAGTTTGTCATTGTTTTCATTGATGACATACTTATTTACTCAAAGAATGACCAAGAACACGGTGAACATTTGAGAAAGGTGTTAGAAGTATTGAGGAAGGAAGAATTGTACGCTTAGTTTTCAAAGTGTGCATTTTGGTTGGAAGAAGTTCAATTCCTCGGTCACATAGTGAACAAAGAAGGTATTAAGGTGGATCCGGCAAAGATAGAAACTGTTGAAAAGTGGGAAACCCCGAAAACTCCGAAACACATACGCCAGTTTTTAGGACTAGCTGGTTACTACAGAAGGTTCATCCAAGACTTTTCCAGAATAGCAAAACCCTTGACTGCATTAACGCATAAAGGGAAGAAATTTGAATGGAATGATGAACAAGAGAAAGCGTTTCAGTTATTGAAGAAAAAGCTAACTACGGCACTTATATTGTCATTGCCTGAAGTGAATGATAATTTTGTGATATATTGTGATGCATCAAAGCAAGGTCTCGGTTGTGTATTAATGCAACGAACGAAGGTGATTGCTTATGCGTCTAGACAATTGAAGATTCACGAACAAAATTATACGACGCATGATTTGGAATTAGGCGCGGTTGTTTTTGCATTAAAGACTTGGAGGCACTACTTATATGGGGTCAAAAGTATTATATATACCGACCACAAAAGTCTTCAACACATATTTAATCAGAAACAACTGAATATGAGGCAGCGTAGGTGGATTGAATTATTGAATGATTACGACTTTGAGATTCGTTACCACCCGGGGAAGGCAAATGTGGTAGTCGATGCCTTGAGCAGGAAGGACAGAGAACCCATTCGAGTAAAATCTATGAATATAATGATTCATAATAACATTACTACTCAAATAAAGGAGGCACAACAAGGAGTTTTAAAAGAGGGAAATTTAAAGGATGAAATACCCAAAGGATCGGAGAAGCATCTTAATATTCGGGAAGACGGAACCCGGTATACGGCTGAAAGGATTTGGGTACCAAAATTTGGAGATATGAGAGAAATGGTACTTAGAGAAGCTCATAAAACCAGATACTCAATACATCCTGAAACGGGGAAGATGTACAAGGATCTCAAGAAACATTTTTGGTGGCCGGGTATGAAAGTCGATATTGCTAAATACGTAGGAGAATGTTTGACGTGTTCTAAGGTCAAAGCTGAGCATCAGAAACCATCAGGTCTACTTCAACAACCCGAAATCCCGGAATGGAAATGGGAAAACATTACCATGGATTTCATCACTAAATTGCCAAGGACTGCAAGTGATTTTGATACTATTTGGGTAATAGTTGATCGTCTCACCAAATCAGCACACTTCCTACCAATAAGAGAAGATGACAAGATGGAGAAGTTAGCACTACTGTATTTGAAGGAAGTCGTCTCCAGACATGGAATACCAATCTCTATTATCTCTGATAGGGATGGCAAATTTATTTCAAGATTCTGGCAGACATTACAGCAAGCATTAGGAACTCGTCTAGACATGAGTACTGCCTATCATCCACAAACTGATGGGCAGAGCGAAAGGACGATACAAACGCTTGAAGACATGCTACGAGCATGTGTTATTGATTTCGGAAACTGTTGGGATCGACATCTACCATTAGCAGAATTTTCCTACAACAACAGCTACCATTCAAGCATTGAGATGGCGCCGTTTGAAGCACTTTATGGTAGAAAGTGCAGGTCTCCGATTTTTTGGAGTGAAGTGGGGGATAGAAAGATTACGGGTCCGGAGATTATACAAGAAACTACCGAGAAGATCATCCAAATTCAACAACGGTTGAAAACCGCCCAAAGTCGACAAAAGAGCTACGCTGACATTAAAAGAAAAGATATAGAATTTGAAATTGGAGAGATGGTCATGCTTAAAGTTGCACCTTGGAAAGGCGATGTTCGATTTGGTAAACGAGGGAAATTAAATCCAAGGTATATTGGACCATTCAAGATTATTGATCGTGTCGGACCAGTAGCTTACCGACTTGAGTTACCTCAACAACTCGCGGCTGTACATAACACTTTCCACGTCTCGAATTTGAAGAAATGTTTTGCTAAAAAAGATCTCACTATTCCGTTAGATGAAATCCAAATCAACGAAAAACTTCAATTCATCGAAGAACCCGTCGAAATAATGGATCGTGAGGTTAAAAGACTTAAGCAAAACAAGATACCAATTGTTAAGGTTCGATGGAATGCTCGTAGAGGACCCGAGTTCACCTGGGAGCGTGAAGATCAGATGAAGTAGAAATACCCGCATCTATTTCCAGAAGATTCGTCAACACCTTCAACAGCTTAAAATTTCGGGACGAAATTTATTTAACGGGTAGGTACTGTAGTGACCCGAAATTTTCCATGTTTATATATATTAATTGAGATTGATATTTACATGATTAAATGTTTCCAACATGTTAAGCAATCAAACTTGTTAAGACTTGATTAATTGAAATATGTTTCATATAGACAATTGACCACCCAAGTTGACCGGCGATTCACGAACGTTAAAACTTGTAAAAACGACATGACGATATATATATATGGATATACATATGGTTAACATGAGATTATGATAAGTAAGTATCTCCATAAGTATATTAACAATGAGTTATATACATATAAACAAGACTACTAACTTAAGGATTTCGAAACGAGACATATATGTAACGATTATCGTTGTAACGACATTTAAATGTATATATATCATATTAAGATATATTAATATATCATAATATCATGATAATATAATAATTTAACATCTCATTAGATATAATAAACAATGGGTTAACAACATTAATTGAGATCGTTAACTTAAAGGTTTCAAAACAACACTTATATGTAACGACTAACGATGACTTAACGACTCAGTTAAAATGTATATACATGTAGTGTATTTAGATGTATTAAAATACTTTTGGAAGACTTCAAGACATATATCAAAACACTCATACTTAATGAAAATGGTTACAGTTACTTTCCCATTCTTTTCTTTCATCAAGAATTCTAGTCGTATTCTTACCCGTATTATACACAGCTTCAAAACGTACTTACTATGGGTATATACCAATAGGAACTAGCATGGGATTCCACTCTTGATTATGTCATGTATGACTAATCAATTTTAACTTCTACCATGAGCTAGTCAACTAACTAGAACTCCTTTTAACCCCACTCACCACTCACCAATTACCACTCATCATTCACTCCATTTCACTTCCAATTCTCTTTCTAATTCTCTCTCAACACACACACTATTATGAATGTATTTTTCCAGTAGTTAATCATCATCTTCATCAAAAATCACTTCAAGAATCAAGCTATAATCATCATAGGAAGAACACTTCAAAAATCCCTTCAAGTTTACTAATTTACTTCCAAGCTTTCTAATCCATTCCAAGTAATCATCTAAGATCAAGAAACCTTTGTTATATACAGTAGGTTATCTTTCTTATTCAAGAACTTTCAAGCCATCCAAGATCCTTTGAAGCTAGATCATTTCTTATCACTTCCAGTAGGTTTACCTACTAAACTTGAGGTTCGTGAATCAACCAGTGGCCAAGTCTTACTTCCCGACGAAGTAAAAATCTGTGAAAGTGAGTTATAGTCCCACTTTTAAAATCTAATATTTTTGGGATGAGAATACATGCAGGTTTTATAAATGATTTACAAAATAGACACAAGTACGTGAAACTACATTCTATGGTTGAATTATCGAAATCGAATATGCCCCTTTTTATTAAGTCTGGTAATCTAAGAATTAGGGAACAGACACCCTAATTGACGCGAATCCTAAAGATAGATCTATTGGGCCTAACAAACCCCATCCAAAGTACCGGATGCTTTAGTACTTCGAAATTTATATCATATCCGAAGGGTGTCCCGGAATGATGGGGATATTCTTATATATGCATCTTGTTAATGTCGGTTACCAGGTGTTCACCATATGAATGATTTTTATCTCTATGTATGGGATGTGTATTGAAATATGAAATCTTGTGGTCTATTGTTACGATTTGATATATATAGGTTAAACCTATAACTCACCAACATTTTTGTTGACGTTTTAAGCATGTTTATTCTCAGGTGATTATTAAGAGCTTCCGCTGTCGCATACTTAAATAAGGACGAGATTTGGAGTCCATGCTTGTATGATATTGTGTAAAAACTGCATTCAAGAAACTTATTTTGTTGTAACATATTTTTATTGTAAACCATTATGTAATGGTCGTGTGTAAACAGGATATTTTAGATTATCATTATTTGATAATCTACGTAAAGCTTTTTAAACCTTTATTGATGAAATAAAGGTTATGGTTTGTTTTAAAATGAATGCAGTCTTTGAAAAACGTCTCATATAGAGGTCAAAACCTCGCAATGAAATCAATTAATATGGAACGTTTTTAATCAATAAGAACGGGACATTTCAGTTTTTGCATTAAAGACTTGGAGGCACTACTTATATGGGGTCAAAAGTATTATATATACCGACCACAAAAGTCTTCAGCACATATTTAATCAGAAACAACTGAATATGAGGCAGTGTAGGTGGATTGAATTGTTGAATGATTATGACTTTGAGATTCGTTACCACCCGGGGAAGGCAAATGTGGTAACCGACGCCTTGAGCAAAAAGGACAGAGAACCCATTCGAGTAAAATCTATGAATATAATGATTCACACTAACCTTACTACTCAAATAAAGGAGGCGCAACAAGGAGTTTTAAAAGAGGAAAATTTAAAGGATGAAATACCCAAAGGATCGGAGAAGCATCTTAATATTCGGGAAGACGGAACCCGGTATAGGGCTGAAAGAATTTGGGTACCAAAATTTAGAGATATGAGAGAAATGGTACTTAGAGAAGCTCATAAAACCAGATACTCAATATATCCTGGAACGGGAAAGATGTACAAGGATCTTAAGAAACATTTTTGGTGGCCAGGTATGAAAGCCGATATTGCTAAATATGTAGGAGAATGTTTGACGTGTTCTAAGGTCAAAGCTGAACATCAGAAACCATCAGGTCTACTACAACAACCTGAAATCCTGGAATGGAAATGGGAAAACATTACCATGGATTTCATTACTAAATTGCCAAGGACTGCAAGTGGTTATGATACTATTTGGGTAATAGTTGATTGTCTCACCAAGTCAGCACACTTCCTGCTAATAAGAGAAGATGACAAGATAGAGAAGTTAGCACGACTGTATTTGAAGGAAGTCGTCTCCAGACATGGAATACCAATCTCTATTAACTCTGATAGGGATGGCAGATTTATTTCAAGATTCTGGCAGACATTACAGCAAGCATTGGGAACTCGTCTAGACATGAGTACTGCCTATCATCCACAAACTGATGGGCAGAGCGAAAGGACGATACAAATGCTTGAAGACATGCTACGAGCTTGTGTTATTGATTTCGGAAACAGTTGGGATCGACATCTACCGTTAGCAGAATTTTCCTACAACAATAGCTACCATTCAAGTATTGAGATGGCGCCGTTTGAAGCGCTTTATGGTAGAAAGTGCAGGTCTCCAATTTGGTGGAGTGAAGTGGGGGATAGACAGATTACGGGTCCGGAGATAATACAAGAAACTACCGAGAAAATCATCCAAATTCAACAAAGATTGAAAACCGCCCAGAGTCGACAGTAAAAGAAAAGATATAGAGTTTGAAATTGGAGAAATGGTCATGCTTAAGGTTTCACCTTGGAAAGGCGTTGTTCGATTTGGTAAACGGGGGAAACTAAATCCAAGGTACATTGGACCATTCAAGATTATAGATCGTGTCGGACCAGTAGCTTACCAACTGGAGCTACCTCAACAACTCGCGGCTGTACATAACACTTTCCACGTCTCAAATTTGAAGAAATGTTTTGCTAAAGAAGATCTCACTATTCCGTTGGACGAAATCCAAATCAATGAAAAACTTCAATTCATTGAAGAACCCGTCGAAATAATGGATCGTGAGGTTAAGAGACTTAAACAAAACAAGATACTGATTGTTAAGATTCGATGGAATGCTCGTAGAGGACCCGAGTTCACCTGGGAGCGTGAAGATCATATGAAGAAGAAATACCCGCATTTATTTTCAGAAGATACGTCAACACCTCCAACTGCTTAAAATTTCAGGACGAAATTTATTTAACGGGTAGGTACTGTAGTGACCCGAACTTTTCCATGTTTATATATATATTAAATGAAATTGTTATTTTACATGATTAAGTGTTTCCAACATGTTAAGCAATCAAACTTGTTAAGACTTGATTAATTGAAATAGGTTTCATATAGACAATTGACCACCCAAGTTGACCGGTGATTCACGAACGTTAAAACTTGTAAAAACTATACGATGACATATAAATGGTTATATATATAGTTAACATGATTTTATTATAAGTATGTATCTCATTAGGTATTTTAACAATGAGTTATATACATAAAAATGAGACTATTAATTTAAGAAACTCAAAAACGATATATATAACGATTAGCGTTATAACAACGTCTTACTAGGTACATATGAATCATATTAAGATATTGATACACTTGGTTAATTATGTTAAATGATAAGTAAATATATTATTAAGTGTATTAACAATGAAATACATATGTAAAAATAAGACTACTAACTTAATGATTTCGAAAAGAGACATATATGTAACGATTATCGTTGTAACGACATTTAACTGTATATATATCATACTAAGATATTCATACATCATAATATCATGATAATATAATAATTTAAAATCTCATTTGATATTATAAACATTGGGTTAACAGCATTTAACAAGATCGTTAACCTAAAGGTTTCAAAACAACACTTACATGTAACGACTAACGATGACTTAACGACTCAGTTAAAATGTATATACATGTAGTGTTTTAATATGTATTCATACACTTTTGAAAGACTTCAAGACACTTATCAAAATACTTCTACTTAACAAAAATTCTTACAATTACATCCTCGTTCAGTTTCATCAACAATTCTACTCGTATGCACCCGTATTCGTACTCGTACAATACACAGCTTTTAGATGTATGTACTATTGGTATATACACTCCAATGATCAGCTCTTAGCAGCCCATGTGAGTCACCTAACACATGTGGGAACCATCATTTGGCAACTAGCATGAAATATCTCATAAAATTACAAAAATATGAGTAATCATTCATGACTTATTTACATGAAAACAAAATTACATATCCTTTATATCTAATCCATACACCAACGACTAAAAACACCTACAAACACTTTCATTCTTCAATTTTCTTCATCTAATTGATCTCTCTCAAGTTCTATCTTCAATTTCTAAGTGTTCTTCATAAATTCCAAAAGTTCTAGTTTCATAAAATCAAGAATACTTCCAAGATTGCAAGTTTACTTCCAAGTTTTCTAAATCCATTCCAAGTAATCATCCAAGATCAAGAAACCTTTGTTACTTACAGTAGGTTATCTTTCTAATACATGGTAATAATCATATTCAAACTTTAATTCAATTTCTATAACTATAACAATCTTATTTCGAGTGGAAATCTTACTTGAAATTGTTTTCGTGTCATGATTCTGCTTCAAGAACTTTCAAGCCATCCAAGGATCCTTTGAAGCTAGATCTATTTTTCTCATTTCCAGTAGGTTTATCCAAGGAACTTGAGGTAGTAATGATGTTCATAACATCATTCGATTCATACATATAAAGCTATCTTATTTGAAGGTTTAAACTTGTAATCACTAGAACATAGTTTAGTTAATTCTAAACTTGTTCGCAAATAAAAGTTAATCCTTCTAACTTGACTTTTAAAATTAACTAAACACATGTTCTATATCTATATGATATGCTAACTTAATGATTTAAAACTTGGAAACACGAAAAATACCGTAAAATCGGATTTACGCCGTCGTAGTAACACCGCGGGCTGTTTTGGGTTAGTTAATTAAAAACTATGATAAACTTTGATTTAAAAGTTTTTATTTTGGGAAAATGATTTTTATTATTAACATGAAACTATATCCAAAAATTATGGTTAAACTCAAAGTGGAAGTATGTTTTCTAAAATGGTCATCTAGACGTCGTTCTTTCGACTGAAATGACTACCTTTACAAAAACGACTTGTAACTTATTTTTCCGACTACAAACATATACTTTTTCTGTTTAGATTCATAAAATAGAGTTCAATATGAAACCATAGCAATTTGATTCACTCAGAACGGATTTAAAATGAAGAAGTTATGGGTAAAACAAGATTGGATAATTTTTCTCATTTTAGCTATGTGAAAATTGGTAACAAATCTATTCCAACCATAACTTAATCAACTTGTATTGTATATTATGTAATATTGAGATACCATAGACATGTATACAATGTTTTGACCTATCATGTCGACACATCTATATATATTTCGGAACAACCATAGACACTCTATATATGAATGTTGGAGTTAGCTATACAGGGTTGAGGTTGATTCCAAAATATATATAGTTTGAGTTGTGATCAATACTGAGATACGTATACACTGGGTCGTGGATTGATTTAAGATAATATATATCGATTTATTTCTGTACATCTAAATGTGGACAACTAGTTGTAGGTTACTAACGAGGACAGCCGACTTAATGAACTTAAAACATCAAAATGTATTAAAAGTGTTGTAAATATATTTTGAACATACTTTGATATATATGTACATATTTGTTATAGGTTCGTGAATCGACCAGTGGCCAAGTCTTACTTCCCGATGAAGTAAAAATATGTGAAAGTGAGTTATAGTCTGTGACTATCGCTCCAAATCCATATGGACGAACACGTCATTCGTTGATTTCATTGCGAGGTATTTGACCTCTATATGATACGTTTTGTAAACATTGCATTCTTTTGAAAAGGAACACCATAAATGTATATTTAAATCAAAGGTTTTCGACAACTGATGATTTCTACATATAGACAATCACCGTATATAATAGTTTACAATAGTGCTTTCGTTGACAATACAGTCAAATAAGGTACATGGTGATGAATTGGTGAATGCAACGTTTTCTTGAAAAATATGTCAGGTAAGACTCCATGCACATAGCTTGTATATCATATAAGCAAACAGCGGAAGACTTCTAGGGAACCTGAGAATAAACATGCTAACAAGTGTCAACACAAAGGTTGGTGAGTTCATAGTTTATATGTTTCGCATAATCTGTATATAAAGATGGATCACAAGATTTCAGTTGTTTCTTCCATAAATGGTTATCAAAATATTCTACAAGAATGAGCACCCTGGTAACTAAGCTTTAACGTCTATATAATAAGTACCCCTCGTTTAACATGCAACCAACATGTACAATACACTCAAATAGCATACGTCTGTTTTATAGTTCAGGATAGGATTTCTATACCTGGAACAGACGGGGATGTCAAACCCTATGGATCCATATACTACTACTCGCGCCCACCAGTTCTTATAACTGGCAGTTAACAGTTACCAAAGCTAAGGGATTTTCGGTTCAAACTCGGTGTAGAATTTAGTATGTACTTGTATCCATTATGTTTAAAATAAAGTGCATGTATTCTCAGCCCAAAAATATATATTGCAAAAGCAATTAAAAAGGGATCGTATGAAACTCACCCATATAAATATTGTAAATCAGTTAATAAAGCATTTGCATGTATTCTCAGCCCAAAAATATTGAGAGAAAAAGGGTTCTTATGAAACTCGCATTACAATATTGTGGTTCAATATTGTAGGCAAAATATGTAGATGCAATGACAACAACGAATGCATAGTTGGTCTGAGATTCACGAACAATACACCCGAACATTATCCATAACCTCCTTAGCTATAACCCACTTGAAACTCGTTTTCAAAATCACCCGAACATAACCCCGTCGTTGTATTTTATGTATATTATTATTTTTGTATCATAAAAATAATAATACTAATAGTAATAAAATTGATAATAATAATATTAAGTATAATAATAAAATATTGATACTATGAAGTAACAAGTGTGTTTTATAAAAAAAAATGATTGAGTGTAATCCATCTATCTATCCATATGCGTATATATATAGAGATATAGATGTAGATATTTTAAATTTAATAATATAATAAAACATTAATATAATATAATAAAATAATAAAATAATAATCATTTTTGTTGTTTTCCTTGTCGACATATTTAAATATAATATATATAATAATATAATAATATTGAAATAAAATATAATAATATAATAATATATTTAGAATCAAATTTGAATCGTAAATGTTTAAAAAAAATCGTATTTATTAAATACTTCAGGGTTATATTATGTAACTTATAATTAATAATTTCTATCATGTCGCTTTCATGTGAATAGTAAATTAATTAATTTCGTTTCATTTACTATTCAATGAATAGTAAATGAATTAATTTAAATTCAACTATTTAAGCTACACGTTGTTGTACGTTATGCTTTACAAATTGTACATTTTTAATTTAACTTCATTTCTTAAAAAAAATTACAAAAATTATATCATAAAAATAAAACGACTTAATACGTAAAATTTTTAAATAGAAAAAGCATCGTTTAATAGTAAATTTTTATCATTTCATATATAAATATTATAAAATTTAGTTTTCTAGAACTAATTATATTCAATATTCATAACCACGTTTTAAATATACGTCGCAAGTTATTCATACAATTACTATTCCAACTTATCATATATATTCAAATAGATATATAAACCAATAAGTTCAATGTACGGTATCATACAATTAATACCTTATTACGCTTTCAGGTTATAGTATATATAGGTATCTATTTATATATAATTGTTCGCGAATCATCGAGAACAGTCGAAGGGTAATTGTATAGTTCAAAATTTTGAGATTCAAATTCATAGACTTTGCTTATCGTGTCGGAAACATTAAAGATTAAGTTTAAATTTGGTCAGAAATTTCCGGGTCATCACAGTATCCCCCCGTTAAAGAAATTTCGTCCCGAAATTTGAGTGAGGTCGTAATGGCTAACAATAACAATGTTTTCATGACGTATATGAGTCGATAAATAGAGTTTTATCACCGTTGAATAATATGGATATAACAATCCGATTACTCGAAGCGTAAGAGAGAAGTTATCGCATAATAGTGAATTTGAAGGAATAGAGATTCGTCTTAACTTTTGATGTAGTAACGATTGATTTCCGGAATTTAAGGAATAGAAAATCTTCATAATCTAAATAAGATTTGATTCTTCGGGAATTAGGGAAATTAAGTTTTCCTTTGATTGAATGCGTAATCTACCTCGATTGCTATATCTGATATTTCGCTATAAATTGACCACTTCCGTTTCATTTATTTTCACCACTCCTATAATCTTCTTCCTTATTTCATACTTTCAACAGATTGTGAAATGCTTAATCCAGTTCTGATTCTTGATATACTCCTAACTTTCATATCTGTCATTCTTCTTTTTCATCTACCACCAGAGGAAGTTACTTTCTTCTACCATTACCTTGGGGTTATAGTGTTTTTCATTCTCCCGTGTCTTTATATTGCTATACGTATTGATATACACGGTTTGTAATTTCGGGGTTGTTCCAGGATTTTATATCCTCCGTTATATTTCGGAGCTCCATGCTTTCGTTCTCTCTTCCCGACTTTAAGTCAAGCGAATAATGGTCCAGAATTCGTAGGTATGGATTTCGGAATGAACATAATTAATGTTCAAGGAAAGAAATTGTAATGGCACGATCTTGATTTGTCAAATTACCAGAATATCTGGAAAAGGCCGAATCATCAAGAAATATGTTTTCTTGATAATTTTAGAGGTTAAATAGAATGAAAGAGTTATGTAACATGGTTCATGATGAGGGTGGGATCTGTGAACCTTCATCACGTTCCATTAGAAACTCAGCATGACTTACTGTAATATAATCACGTTGGCCTGACGTCATTATATTATACTAATTCATGCTTCAGTTCTCAACACTACTTCATAACATTCATATTTTAAACTTGAATTTTTTCAGAATTTAGAAACTAACACAGTTTCTTTTATGATGTAACACAGATAGCGTGAAGGAATGAATAATTTCAGATAGTCACGAAATTATCCTCAGAAATATTGAGGATATTTATAATGAAAGATACGATGATATCTTAGAATATTCAAGATAAGATGATGATGAAGAATATTATCCGTAAGGGTTTTAGAGTAAGGAGTAAGGTATTCGTTAATGGCTTCGGCAGATACTGAATCATTTGAATTCTTTGAAGGCAGGTTCAATCTTTGTGATTTATCCTCCTTCATACTTTGCTCAATCCGTTTTCCAGTTCCAACCTCCTCTTTTCTCAGCTTTACCATCATACCATTCTTTATCATCAAACTTTTGACTGTTAAAGTCGTTTACAGTTTTTGCTGCTTCATCAGCATTTATAGAACTAGTTCGCAGTTCAGGGTGTTTTTCAGAAACTTCACATTCAAAGTATGTAACTGTTGGCGTAGAGGTGCTGCAAGATTTCAAAATACTGATTGCTAATTTCCTTTAATTCGTATGGCAATTATTGTTAAGAGATGTGGATGAGTACATGATAGGGTTATAATGAGTATACGGATTTTTCAGAAGGTCAAGAACAAATGAAGTTGTTGGTAAATGTGGGGGAACATAAAAGGTTCCCCGGTAACAATATCATATATGTCAAGGTTACAAATCTAAAAGGTCGAAATTTACTGGTTGCAAGGGTGATAACACTAGATACCTTGAAAAGGAATTGCAAGATTATTTTCGGTAAAAACAACGCTAAAGGATCTTGCACGGTTTTGAAGTCAAAGTATAGCTTTGAAAGATGTAGTGATCTAAGAATGATGTCACCGGTTCAGAGTTATGAATTGGATTCTGATTCGTCAATATCAGAATGTGGAATTGAATTTGTATGAGATGATTGGGTATCATTGTGAGCATGATTGATAGATTTGTGAATCAAAGTTGAAGAATGTACAATCTAACATATTAATTGCGAACTTATATATTTCCCGAGTATTACCTACCCGTTAAAGATTTCACAATTAACATTTTGTACAAAAGAATTTTTATTACAGTCTTTATGAAAATATATGTATGTATATTTTCTTCAGATGTAATACAGATTTAATGAGTTAATATCATATTAAGCTCATTTGATTTTTGGCTTGAATTAGAAATGAATAATCTCTAAAACATTAGAGATTGCATAATCTTCGCGGAGTATTTCACTAATGAAATCAATACTTCATTATTTATTCTTATTAATATTCCTCAATAAAGGATGTTGGTATTCGTGGAATTCTTGCTAACTTTGCAAGGTGCAATTGATGTTTTCTAGAAAGTTTCGAGTGCATCGAAGATGAAAGTGTAAAATTAACCATGTTATTGAATAATACACTTGGTTTATTATGAAACGAAATTCATTGAATTGAAACAGAGATTGTAGTTAACGAAGGTTGTACATCATATCATATTAGTAATATGAATTAACAGAGTAGTTAAGTTTCATACATAATAGCTTAGCACAGAAAGATTTATTAGGGTTTAAAATTTATATATATATAAGATATACATATAATTTCTTCGGAGGGAATGAGTTATTATTTTATAACTCGTTGATTCAATATACGCGTTATTGATTCGTAATGATGTCCACGGTAATTCTTGACCTAGAGGAGCTTGTGATGTTAGAGGTGCTGACGATTCTAACGATATTGACAGCACTGACTGTGCTGGTGAGGCTAAGGGTATTGTTGTTATTGTGATATAACAAGTCTAACTTGTAAATCATTCACTATTCCGATCAAGGTTTCTAATCTATCTGATTTATGGTTAAGGCTTGAATAGATAATCTCTAAACTTTAGAAATTACATAATCACCGTAGAATGTTTCTCCGATGAAGTTATGAATCAATACTTCATCGTTTATTGTTGTTGATACACCTTGGTATCTATGGTGCGTATGATGTTGATATCCGAGGTACAGATCGTGATGTTGAGGCGTGTGATGTGGATGTTGTTGGTGGTGGTAATGGTACTGTTGGTGTTGTTGTCAGTGGTACTAGTGCTGTTGGTGCTGAGGATGGTGATGTTACTGGTGTTGGTGATACTGCTGGTGTTTGTAAATTGTGTACCGTGCTCTCTAAAGTTAACACTCGAGCTTGAAGTTCTTTAACTTCTTCTACTAACCCTGGTTGGTTATCGGTGTGAGGTCGGATATCTTTTCTGGTTCCGTTAATGGTAGCTTCAAGATGAAAAATTCTCGCAAAAAGAGTATAAACGGTGTTGCGAACAGGTTCGCCAGTAAGTGGATCGAGTACTCCGACGTTAGGCGGTAGGTTCGGCTCGTGGTATGGAGTACCTTCTTCATTTCTCCATAGGGTAAGTATTTCGCTAACCCATCTCCACTTTCTAAAGAAATCACGGTAGTTGATCGGTCGATGCGGTCCCGTCACGCTGTCTTCGGAGTTGGAGGGACTTGGTCTATTCGAGGAGGCCATCTTACGTGTTCACAGAAAGTTATGAAATGATTCTTGGTATAAATTGAGGGTTGAATACTGGATGATACCTTCATCTTCTCGCATACGTATATATAGTAAAAGGATTCCGTAATTTACGGAGGAAATTTCGAAAAGCGCCAAATAAGATTCACTGTAGTAGATATGATAGGATATGATTTGTATATACACCGTGTATGCAATAAATGCAAAAACACGTGTCAAGACGTAAGATTGATAAACAGGTAATTTCCGACAAGAAATGATAAGCAAAACTTTTTACATGCAGACACGGTCAAAGTCCAGACTTACGAATGCATCCTAACATCTATCAGTTAGACACATTAATGCAAGACCTGATTCACTAAGACCAACGCTCTGATACCAACTGTGACTATCGCTCCAAATCCATATGGACGAACACGTCATTCGTTGATTTCATTGCGAGGTATTTGACCTCTATATGATACGTTTTGTAAACATTGCATTCTTTTGAAAAGGAACACCATAAATGTATATTTAAATCAAAGGTTTTCGACAACTGATGATTTCTACATATAGACAATCACCGTATATAATAGTTTACAATAGTGCTTTCGTTGACAATACAGTCAAATAAGGTACATGGTGATGAATTGGTGAATGCAACGTTTTCTTGAAAAATATGTCAGGTAAGACTCCATGCACATAGCTTGTATATCATATAAGCAAACAGCGGAAGACTTCTAGGGAACCTGAGAATAAACATGCTAACAAGTGTCAACACAAAGGTTGGTGAGTTCATAGTTTATATGTTTCGCATAATCTGTATATAAAGATGGATCACAAGATTTCAGTTGTTTCTTCCATAAATGGTTATCAAAATATTCTACAAGAATGAGCACCCTGGTAACTAAGCTTTAACGTCTATATAATAAGTACCCCTCGTTTAACATGCAACCAACATGTACAATACACTCAAATAGCATACGTCTATTTTATAGTTCAGGATAGGATTTCTATACCTGGAACAGACGGGGATGTCAAACCCTATGGATCCATATACTACTACTCGCGCCCACCAGTTCTTATAACTGGCAGTTAACAGTTACCAAAGCTAAGGGATTTTCGGTTCAAACTCGGTGTAGAATTTAGTATGTACTTGTATCCATTATGTTTAAAATAAAGTGCATGCATTCTCAGCCCAAAAATATATATTGCAAAAGCAATTAAAAAGGGATCGTATGAAACTCACCCATATAAATATTGTAAATCAGTTAATAAAGCATTTGCATGTATTCTCAGCCCAAAAATATTGAGAGAAAAAGGGTTCTTATGAAACTCACATTACAATATTGTGGTTCAATATTGTAGGCAAAATATGTAGATGCAATGACAACAACGAATGCATAGTTGGTCTGAGATTCACGAACAATACACCCGAACATTATCCATAACCTCCTTAGCTATAACCCACTTGAAACTCGTTTTCAAAATCACCCGAACATAACCCCGTCGTTGTATTTTATGTATATTATTATTTTTGTATCATAAAAATAATAATACTAATAGTAATAAAATTGATAATAATAATATTAAGTATAATAATAAAATATTGATACTATGAAGTAACAAGTGTGTTTTATAAAAAAAAATGATTGAGTGTAATCCATCTATCTATCCATATGCGTATATATATAGAGATATAGATGTAGATATTTTAAATTTAATAATATAATAAAACATTAATATAATATAATAAAATAATAAAATAATAATCATTTTTGTTGTTTTCCTTGTCGACATATTTAAATATAATATATATAATAATATAATAATATTAAAATAAAATATAATAATATAATAATATATTTAGAATCAAATTTGAATCGTAAATGTTTAAAAAAAATCGTATTTATTAAATACTTCAGGGTTATATTATGTAACTTATAATTAATAATTTCTATCATGTCGCTTTCATGTGAATAGTAAATTAATTAATTTCGTTTCATTTACTATTCAATGAATAGTAAATGAATTAATTTAAATTCAACTATTTAAGCTACACGTTGTTGTACGTTATGCTTTACAAATTGTACATTTTTAATTTAACTTCATTTCTTAAAAAAAATTACAAAAATTATATCATAAAAATAAAACGACTTAATACGTAAAATTTTTAAATAGAAAAAGCATCGTTTAATAGTAAATTTTTATCATTTCATATATAAATATTATAAAATTTAGTTTTCTAGAACTAATTATATTCAATATTCATAACCACGTTTTAAATATACGTCGCAAGTTATTCATACAATTACTATTCCAACTTATCATATATATTCAAATAGATATATAAACCAATAAGTTCAATGTACGGTATCATACAATTAATACCTTATTACGCTTTCAGGTTATAGTATATATAGGTATCTATTTACATATAATTGTTCGCGAATCATCGAGAACAGTCGAAGGGTAATTGTATAGTTCAAAATTTTGAGATTCAAATTCATAGACTTTGCTTATCGTGTCGGAAACGTTAAAGATTAAGTTTAAATTTGGTCAGAAATTTCCGGGTCATCACATAGTCCCACTTTTAAAATCTAATATTTTTGGGATGAGAATACATGCAGGTTTTATAAATGATTTACAAAATAGACACAAGTACGTGAAACTACATTCTATGGTTGAATTATTGAAATCGAATATGCCCCTTTTTATTAAGTCTGGTAATCTAAGAATTAGGGAACAGACACCCTAATTGACGCGAATCCTAAAGATAGATCTATTGGGCCTAACAAACCCCATCCAAAGTACCGGATGCTTTAGTACTTCAAAATTTATATCATGTCCGAAGGAGGATCCCGGAATGATGGGGATATTCTTATATATGCATCTTGTTAATGTCGGTTACCAGGTGTTCACCATATGAATGATTTTTATCTCTATGTATGGGATGTGTATTGAAATATGAAATCTTGTGGTCTATTGTTACGATTTGATATATATAGGTTAAACCTATAACTCACCAACATTTTTGTTGACATTTAAAGCATGTTTATTCTCAGGTGAATACTAAGAGCTTCCGCTGTTGCATACTAAAATAAGGACAAGATTTGGAGTCCATGTTTGTATGATATTGTGTAAAAACTGCATTCAAGAAACTGATTTCGATGTAACATATTTGTATTGTAAACCATTATGTAATGGTCGTGTGTAAACAGGATATTTTAGATTATCATTATTTGATAATCTACGTAAAGTTTTTTAAACCTTTATTTATGAAATAAAGGTTATGGTTTGTTTGAAAAATGAATGCAGTGTTTGAAAAACGTCTCATATAGAGGTCAAAATCTCGCAACGAAATCAATTAATATGGAACGTTTTTAATCAATAAGAACGGGACATTTCATAATGTGGGCCTCCAATTCCTTTACCTTTTCTCGAGTTTCTTGTAATTGACTTTCTAGCTGATGAACATATTCATCTGGATCACTTTCGGGACTATGTTCCACTGATGGCGCTATAAATATTCCGGGTCCGGGAGTCACAGGGGCATTGTTATTTCTGGTCTGGTCAGCCATACCTGTCTGCAAACACATCATCTCACAAAAGCTTAGTTGATAACCTGTTAGCACCTATCACTAAGCACAATCACCTAGACACATATCTCTACATTCACTTATTCCCCACTCGGATGTTTCACATGACACATTCATAAGTTTGGGAGTAAGTTACGTACACAGTGCACATACTGCCAAACCTATGCTCTGATACCAAATTGTAACATCGTACTTTTTACATACACATTTTTTTTAAACACTCACAGCCGAAGACTTTAAAGTTTACACATCATATATTACTACATAGTAATATGATTACACGAAATCACAGGTGTTACATTATTAATACAAACCAGTTGACCATATAGATTATTACAAAACATCAGAGTTATACACTGTGTCAAACATCTTCACTTGCCTTGCAAAACTTACCAAAAGCTGCTAATACGCACCTACAGGGCAAAACACTGTGGGGGAATTAGCATAACGCTAAGTGAATGACAATATCTAGTTGGACATCACTACAAGCATCAAGCACAGCTTAAAGGCACTGGTCACTAATCACTTAAAGCCATAAACAAGAGGACCAGCAACCCGTAGCTGATCAAGCTGGAATATACCGATAGCCCCCATTACTGAATCACTGGTATAGTCTTCCAGACGTGACGCACTCCTCATTCACACTATATCGACAATCAGTAACGCTTGGACCCAATACTACTACCCGACACCAAGGTAAATAGCATTGACCTCTTACGTCGCACAAAACACCTCAACGCACGTCGCACAAAACACCTCGACGTTCACTGGGTGCGCACATAATCACATATAGTCACTGCACTGGTCACATACTCATTACACAGTCTAATTAAGCATGACACGAATCACTATACTTGTCACTGTATAATCACATTCATAAAGATAATCCCACTCACCTGGAAGCACAAGCACTCAGTTGTCTTATATCACTGAGCCTTCACCTTTTCGTTTATCACCTGAGAATCACCACAAAATATCTCAAGTTAGTATAGTGTACAAGTGTTGAATCACGCTTCATATTTAACAGAAAATATTCACAAAACATATATACACATATTCCTTACTCAAAATCACTAAGATCTAATACTTATACACAAGATTTAGGATCAAAGTACTAAAATCCCCAATTTATACAAACATGAACCCTAAAACTATCATTTCAACATGTTTATCATAAGTTAAGTATACATAAATCATGTATACATCACAAAACAAACATTCAACAAGCTAACAACACTTACAAACATGTATCATACAAGATTGGTCATAATACACAAAATACCGAATTCTTAACAAGAACCCTAGAATCACCATGTTCTTAATTTCAGCATCAATCAAGCATATCACAATCATGTATTTATCATAATCAAGCTATAAGGACAACTAATTTTAACATATAATTATCATATAGCACAATTTAATCACTACCCTATATATATAAAAAGAAACAAACTTATAAAAAAACATAATCAATTTAAATCACAATAAATCAAGTGCTAGTTACCTGATTTATGTTTAAATCGCGATATAGATTAAGTACCATAGATGGCTTGCTAAAATCAAGGATTCAAGAATTAAATGTTGAGAGAAAAGTCTGTGTTTGTATGCGCAGATGTATGTGTGTAGATAATTCTACCTACCAAAAAGGGAATAAGGATTAAAGCAAAGAGTTTAATCCGTTAGTCATTAGATTTAATATGAAATTAAACCACAAGACACCACGTGTATTTAGCAAAAGGAGTAGTCACTTTATTCAAAAGACACGGGTATTTATTTGTTATCTAAAACAAAATGTATTCGTTAGGCAGTCCTAACGAAGTCCAAATCACAAAAACAGATATTTTCTATGACCATCGTCACAAGCACATTAATTTAGTCACATAATAAATTATCAACTCATAATTTATTATTTCACTCCTTATAATTAAATCATATGAATTACTCATAATTTAAATATCATATTTAAATTATAATAATAAAATAACACAATATACCTATTTCATTTAGGCCCATACCTAGGTGTTACATAACCAATCAAAGAGGGTTGGTTTAAAGAAGAATCCATTAAAAAACCAACGAATAGGTATTTGAGAGGAAAGACCGTAACAGAAAATGAGACATCTGGAACGGAATAGAGGCTACCATAGATAATAGAAGCAAGGGTACTTTGGCCAATCTCCCTTAAATTACTGTTCATGAAACTCTATGTTTTAGGAAGAAGGAGAATAGTACTCACAATAATTGTCACTTGTAACTTAACGGAATTTTAACGCAATCATAGTCTTAATTTGATTTGGTAAGTTTGGAATATGATACGATTTAATTTATATAACATTGTTAATTGTTAATTTGATGATCAACTTGATATGTTTTCACTTCTAATCATATTGTATATAGTTTGAACGACATAACCAATTATAAAGCTAAGTTAGAAATTACAAAGATTTAAAGGGATTTGCGGTCATAAGGATCAACTAAGTCTAGCTTTGCAGAATTGGCGATATTATGTACGGCGTACATGGTGTCTACATTTTTTTCAAATAAGTTCGTTATAACGATAATTATTGTACATTTTTTTCAAATAAGTTCGTTATAACGATAATTATTGTAAGTGAAAATTCAAGCAGTGCTTCAGTGGTACCCGGCCCAAATGATCCCTAGGCCCCACGCATGTAAAGATTGTAGCAATAACGATGCAGGTTCGATTCTCGTTCCTGACATGCTGTAGGGGCATTTAGTGATGGTGTTTCGCCAGGCTCCAGTGGGCTACGGGGGACCGCTGGATGGGTTGACATAGTCAACACAGGGCTAACATGTCCCTGCCGATACACATGTTTTTTGTAACAAAGAACTTCAAATTGGATTTTAGATGATTGACAATTAAAACATCACCTGCATCTTAACATATAATTATGGTTTCTACGATGAAACTAGTTGGAACTAGAGCTTATTGATGTAGCTGGTAGCCGGAGCTGATTTTTCTTTATGTGTGTTTGGCAAAGTAGCTAGAGCTGGAAGCTTATAATTGTAAATTGACACAAAAAGACAATAAAATTTATAATCATTAATTATATGACGATTCATGATCTACTTCTCCATTCCATAAGTTCAAGAGCTTATTTTATAGATTCTTTTTCTAGAGCTTATTTATTTCATAAGCTCTAGAATTTTTGTCACCCAAACAAAGCTTCTAGCCTGAATTTATTAAAAAATAAGCTTAAGCTCCAATAAGCCACCATCAGCTTGTAGGTCAAACATACCCTTATACAATATCTAATAAAAGTTTAGTGCTCATATGTTTCAAGTGAATTGTAACAGACAGAAACCTATGCTAGACGTAAGATGACTTTTGTGTCCTTAGGTTTGTATTTGTGATTATTTATGTTTCCATTTTAACTATGTGTTTATAGTTAATTAATTGTATAGTTAAAACCAATTGGTGACAAGGGTCACAAAACATGTTTGTGTATTTAATTTGGACACTGTTAGGGCCGCTTAACGAAGTGCGTATGATATCAGATAACTAGTAAATGCCTGTGTGTGATGGGATATGAGTTTAGAACTCACTTAAGTTAGGGTGAGCTGCTCATTTCTTTTTTTCCAAAATTACACACACAAACACCGTACCTAACCTTCACCTCTTTGAAACCCTAATCTCTTAATCTCGTTTTTGTGTTGTTTTCAAGTGTGAAATCTGTTCCTTGTGTTTTCAGTAATTCAAACAAGGTAAGAATCGCTTGATTTCATGTCTTAATTCGAGATTAAATGTGTTTTTGTGTTAGGTTTTTGGTAAAAGTGAGTTTTGGATCAAAATCATGCATTTGAAGTGTTTTTTTAACGAATCTGATTTAGAAAATGTTTATGCATGCTAGCTATGTATTTAATTTCTACAAGTTGTTTTGTGTTAAAACTGGTCAAAACACGAGATTTGAGGATTTTTGGCTCGAAATCCAAAAGAAACTGCTCCTGCCTCAGATGAACTGCACCTGTACAGATGCAGATTGGATTCGTACGAATGAGTCATGGAACCATACGGATGGAGTTGAAATCGTACAAATGTAACTTCCTTGGATCCGTACGGATAGGAGCTTGATCCGTACGGATGGGCCTGAATCCGTACGGATGGGGCCTTATCCGTACGAATGTGTATAAATAGTGTGTATTTCTGTGTTAGTTGTTTAAGTGTCGTTTCTAAGATGTTATGCCTCCCGCGTGTCTAATTTTATTAGAACACTATACTGACTTTGTAACGACCCGGATTTTTCCAATCGTTTTATACTTATGAGATTAATATTTACATAAATTAAACCTTACCAACATGATAAGCAATCCAAATTGTTGAGACTTGTGTTTTTGAAAAGAGTTTTACACAACGTTTGACTGTCCAATTTGACCAATGATATCACGAACTATATAACATACGATAATTATACGTTGGTGTATATATATGTATTTATATATATTTAACATGATCTAAGGATGGTTTAACATCTCATTGTGTACTAATGACAATGAGTTATAAGTATATTTTGAAACTACTAACTTAAGTTTTCAAAACGATAACTATACGTAACATTCTTTGATATATATACTTATAACCTATAATGCTTATACATGTATCGTATATATAATGTATCTAATCACTTTTTAAGGACTTAAATACATAAAACAATATAAGTATATTCACAAAAGATAGCTATATTTGAATTCTCATTCCGTTTCCTCAAGATTTCTATACGTATATCTAGGGTATATGTACCCGTATCATATCCAGCTTCTATATGTATTTACTATCGGTATATACACATCAAATCAACATCCTAATCAACATTATTACTGCCCTAGATATGAGGTAACTAGGATTTGTCAAGTAGCATGAATTATTAGTAAGAAAACAAAATTAGGAATCCTTTTCTTTCTTTATAAACTAAAAACGTTTTTATGAATGAACACCATTTCTTCACTCCATTTTCTCATACCTACACCCTCATTTCTCTCTCAAAATACTCCTAACTTCATACTTGATCATCTCCAAGCATTTTCCCCATCATTTAGCTTCAATTACAAGCCTTAAACACCATAAGAAAACTCTTTCAAGAACATATCAAAATAACCATCCATTTGAAGAAGTATACTTCCAACCTTTTGATCTAACTCCACCACTCTTTGATTCCAAGATTTTTTCTTATCTCTTACAGTAACTTTGTCCAAGTAATTTGAGGTAGTAACCTTGTTCATAATCTTGTTCGATTCATAATTATATAGCTATCTTATTTTATGTTGTAAAATTTTAACAACAAGAACATAGTTTGAATGATTTCAAACTTGTTTGCAAACTAAATAGATCCTTCCAACTTAACTTTTAAAACACTTCAAGACCTGTAATATATCATAATGATATGCTAACTTAACAAGATATAACTTAGTTTTACAAAGAACACCTTAAAAACTGAATATACGTCGTCGGAGTGCAACCGGGGGCTGTTTTGGGTTGGATAATTAAAAACTATCTTGAACTTTGAATTGGAAGTTTATGTTCTGTAAAAATGATATTTCTTATGAATATGTTAACACATAAAAATTTCATGGTTTAACTCAAAGTGTAAGTATTTTTAGAAAAATGATCATTAAATGTTGTTTTTATGATGGAAAATGATCACTTTCATAAGTTTCACCAAAGTTTGACCTATAACATGTGATTTCGAATACAAACTAAGGTATTTTCAGTTTATATTCTTAAAATTTGACTCGATCCAAGGAAGTGGCAAGTTGAACCAACAAAAACGGAGTTGTAATGAAGAAACTACGACTAAAACAAGATTGGGTATCCGAAGCTAGTTTAGTTACGAAAATATTTGGAGATAAAGTAAATTAATCATATCTTTTCTAATTAATATGATATTTTATATATAATTACATATGATTTGATTTTATATATTTCAGGACCACCCTTAAACAACACGAGAAGATTAATCATAAGACCTCATGATTGTACGCAACACGTCATTTGACAACACGGTACTTTATGTACGCAACACGTCATTTGACAACATGGTACCATGGGTCGAGATTAATTCTGATCAATACGAATATGATGGGGTCTTTATTTATTTTATTGAGCAACTAATTGTGGACCACTAACATCGGACTGCTAACTACAGACTAAGAAAATATTAAAAGTATTATAAGTATGTATATATATATATATATATATATATATATATATATATATATATATATATATATAACGATTACTTGAAAAGAAAATATGTTGATATATTATATATATGGTTAGGTTGTGATATCTATCGGAGACCAAGTCGAGTTAAATACCTTCAAGGCAAAAGTGAGTATATAGTCCCACTTTTAAACTCTAAATATTTCGGGATGAGAATACATGCATTTTATGATTTACGTTATGGACACAAGTGATTAAAAATATATATTCTACGTTGAGTTGTACCACTGGCATACTTCCCTGTAACTTGGTAACTACTATTTACATGAGGTATTGTAAACGCGAATCCTGTTGATAGATCTATCGGGCCTGACAACCCCAACCGGACTGGACGACCAGTATTCAACGGTTGCACAGTATTTTGTTTCGGTGACTACACTTGGTACAGTGTAGTGAGATTTCATAATAAAGGGAATATGCGACGTTGATTAAATGTTAAGTATGGTTATCAAGTGCTCAACCACTTAGAATATTTTTATTAAAACGTTTATGTATATGAAATCTTGTGGTCTATATTTATAACGCTGCTAGCATTAAACCTATATCTCATCAACTTTATGTTGACGTTTAAAGCATGTTTATTCTCAGGTTCCTAGAAGTCTTCCGCTGTTTGAATATATGTTAGAGAAACCATGTGCATGGAGTCATACATGTTTTATTCGAGGAAGCATTGCATTCACAAAATCATCACCGTGTATTTATTTTGACTGCATTGTCAACGGAAGTATTCTTGTAAACTGTTATTTACGATAATTGTCTATATGTAGAAATTATCAGATGTCGAAAACATTGAATTTTAAATATTCATTTATGGTATATCTTTTTAAAAGAATGCAATGTTTATAAAACGTATCATATAGAGGTCAAATGCCTCGCGATGTGATCATATGTTATTGTATTCGTCCCTATGGATTGGGTCGTTTCATGTGGTATCAGAGCGGTGGTCTTAGCGAACCAAGTCTGCATTAGTGTGTCTAACTGATAAGTCGTTAGGTTGCATTAGTGAGTCTGGACTTCGACCGTGTCTGCATGTCAAAATTTTGCTTATCATTTTGTGTCGAAAATCATCTACTTATCATCTGTAGGAAATTACCTGCTTATCATCTTAAGTCTAAACGCGTCTTACTGCATTCATTGCATGAATGGTATATAGACAAAATTCATATCTTAGCGTATTTGCTAATTCATATCTACGCGTATCTGTTACTGTAAACTTTGTCTGACATATTCCGTAAATCTCTCCGTAATCTACGAGATCTTTTGTTCTATATATGTGGATATTCAATATAATTAGAATACCACCCGATAGCCAGAAAATCATTTCATATCGAAAAATCCTTTATTCAATCATACGAAATGGAACTCGTCACTAGTTGAAGTCCCTCGGATTCCGATATGGAATACCACTCAAGCTCCGAAAGCAGTGTGACCGGAATAGATCAACCAATCAGTCATCATCTATTTTGGATGGATTGGGGATGGGTTCGTAGCCTCCTCAATCATTGGAGACAAGAAGAAGGTGATCCCTTCCATCCACCAAATTGCCCTCTTGACGATGAACCTGAAGCACTTACCGGCGAACCTGTTCGAGAAACCATTTTCTCTCTCATTTCCAGAGTATTTCGTCACGATTATATACTACATCAAATTCTAGATTTTATTTATCCGCTCGTCCGAACCGACAATCACCCCGGTGTAATAGAAGAAGTCAACGATCTTCGCACTCGGGTAGTGGCTTTGGAGAATACGGTACGAAGGTTACAAACACCATCAGCAGCATCAGCAGTATAACCAGTACCGTCAATAACATCAACATCGCAAGCCTCAATACCCTAAGCACCAGCAGCATCACCAGCATCAACGTTATCACCATCATCAACATCAACAGGATCATTACCACCACCAACAATCACATCCGCATCACACACCTCAATATCACCATCCGTACCTCGGATATCAACGTCACACGCACCATAGATACCAAGAAGTACCAACAACAATAAACGATGAAGTATTGATTCATAACTTCATCGGAGAAACATTCTGTGGTGATTATGTAATCTCTAAAGACATAGAGATTACCTATTTCTGCCTTAACCATAAATCAGATGAGTGGACAGAAATGATAAAAGGAAGAGTAGAAACCCCTACAAGAATGATGCATAAGGTACAAGCTAGACTTGTTTTACCAACAGCATCAGCAGTACCCTTAGCCTCACCAACACAGTCAGTGCTGTCAACATCGTTAGAATCGTCAGCAACTTTAACATCACAAGCTCCACCACTTCAAGAATCACCGTGGACATCATCAATAACGCGTATATTGCATCAACGAGTTATGAAGTATTAACTAATTCTTTCGAAGAATTTATATAAATATTTTATATATATGAATTCGGAAACCAAAATAAATCTTTTCGTACTAAGCTATTAAGTATGAATTGAAAAAGGGTAGATACTACTCGTTTAAATTCATACTACAAATATGTAATGATGTACGTCCTTCGTCAGCAACTTAATCATCGTTAACTACAATCCCTGTTTCAATTCAATGAATTCCGTTTTATAATAAACCAAGTGTATTATTCAATAATATGTTTGATTTTACACTTTCATCTTCAATGTACTCGAAGCTTACTGGGAAACAACATTCATATCTTGCGAAGTTAGCAAGAGTTCAATGAGTATCAGCATGATTCACTAAGGAAATATATATAAGAATAAATAATGAAGTATTGATCCATAACTTCATTAATATTCTGTGAAGAATATGTGGTTCTTAATCGTTTTAGAGATTACTTATTCTAGTTCAAACCGAAAATCAAATGAGTCTAATATTATATTGACTTATTAAATTTATGATTACATCTGAAGAAGATATATATGTACATATATTTTCATAAAGATTGTAATAAAATTCTCTGGTACAAAACATTACTTGTGAAATTTTTTTTTAACGGGTAGGTAACACCCGAGAGATATATAAATTCACAATTAATATTATTATATTCTTCGACTCTGATTCAACAATCATCAACTATACTCACTACCTTCACAATAATATACATTCTTTCATAGAAATCAAAACAACTATTCTCATCCAAATTTGATTATGACAAAACGAAATCCAAGTCAAGACTTAACAGAAGACATCACTTAGGACTCTTACATCTTTCAAAACTATTCTTTGACTTCAAAACTATGCTAGAACATCATTCGATTCTTGGAAACCAGAAAAATATTTGTATCATTCAAAGTCCTAAAACATCATATGTATATTAACAATTACAATCTATGATCAAACCCTTCGAAATTCCTGAAGACACTTCAAATAATGGACAATCGAGATGATGATCCAACCACACATTACCCGCAGTCTTGCACCTGAAAAGCTCTCGAAACCAAGGACATAATTTAACACGTATCTGCGTTAAATCTTTTAGCATTTATTAGCAAAAATAACTTTGCGATTCCTTTTCAAAATAGCAAATTTTGTCACAGTTTCAGCAAGTCAACCTCGACTTTCCATTCGAAGTAGCCTTATTATAACCTGTAATACATACGATTACCCTTTTGTTACCAGGGAACCTTTTATATTCCACGACATTATCAGCAGATGTACCAGCAACTCGTTACCCCTTTGGCGAAATCAACAATTGGTATTTTGAAATCTCGCAGCATTTCTATTTCGGCAGTTATATATATATATACAACGTCTATCCACAAGAATTACATATTTCAAATGTGAAGTTTCTGAAAAATGCTCCAGTCTACGAATTAGTGCTATTAAGTTTTGGAAAAGACTGATAAAGTGGTAAAGACAGTAGACAACAATTACGGTCAGAAGTTTGACAATAAAGAATAATAGATTGGAAAAGCTCGAACGAAAAATTTGGTACTGGAAAACGGATTGAGCAAAGTATAAAGGAGGTCGTGGACAAATCACAATGACGAAATCTACCTTCAAAGGATTCAAATGATTCAGTGTCTGCTGAAACCGTTAGTAAGAACCTTACTCCTTATTCTAAACCTTCACAGACAAATTTTCCGCGTCATTCCCTGATCTTAGATATTCTAAGATATCATCGTATCTTTCATTATAAATATCTTCGATATTCCTGAAGATATATTCCCAACTATCCTCATCAAAAATCATTTATCTCTTCACAATATCTGCGTTACAACATAAAAGAAACTGTGTTAGTTTCTAAATTCTGAAAAATTCGAGTTTAAAATATGGATGTTTTGAAGTAGTGTTGGAAACTGAAGCATGAATTAGTATAATATAATGACACTTGATCAATGTGATTATATTACAGTAATTCATGCTGAGTTTCTAAATGGAACATAATGATTCACAGATCATAACATCATCATGTGCCATGTTACACAACTCTTACATTCTACCCAATCTCCAAACATATTAAGAACATATCTCCTTGATAATTCTATCTTTTTGGACATTCTGGTAACTTACCAAATCAAGATCGTGCAATTACTATTTCCTTCTTAGAACATTAACTATGTTTATTTCAAAATCCATACCTACGAATTCCGGACCATTATTAGCTTGACTCGAAGTCGGGAAGAGAAAACAGAAGTATGGAACTGTTGAATATAAAAGAAAATATAAAGCTCGACAACAACAAATAAATTACAAACCGTGTATATCAATACGTATTGCAACGTAAAGACACGGGAGAATTAATAATACTATAACCCCAAGGTAATAGTAGAAATAAATAAAATCTTCCGGTGGTAGATGAAAAAAAAGAATGACAGAGATGAAAGTTAAGAGTATATCCAGGATCAGTACTGGATGAAGCATACTGATAAATGTTTTAAAGTATGGATTGAGGGAGGAAGAATAGAAGGTATGAGTTGTAAGAAAATGAAGGGAGGTAGATTTATAGTAAAAGATCCGACAGAGCATTCAAAATAGATGATCGCATTTAAAGCGGATTCTAATTTCCTTGATTATCGAAGAATCAAATCTCATTATGAAGATTTTACTCCAAATCTCTTGAACTTGGAAATCAATCCTATTTACGTCAAAAGATATGACGAATCTATACCTACTCATTTCACCCTTTGGTGATAGCCTCACTCGTACTCTTCACAAAAATCAAATTGCTTTATCAATATTACTTGATGATAATAAAACTCTAATTTTCAACTCGTATACGTCATGAAAACATACTTATTGTCAGGCATGACCATCCCATTCAAATTTCGGGACGAAATTTATTTAACGGGTAGGTACTGTAACGACCCGGATTTTTCCAATCGTTTTATACTTATGAGATTAATATTTACATAAATTAAATCTTACCAACATGATAAGCAATCCAAATTGTTGAGATTTGTGTTTTTGAAAAGAGTTTTACACAACGTTTGACCGTCCAATTTGACCAATGATATCACGAACTATATAACATACGATAATTATACGTTGGTGTATATATATGTATTTATATATATTTAACATGATCTAAGGATGGTTTAACATCTCATTGTGTACTAATGACAATGAGTTATAAGTATATTTTGAAACTACTAACTTAAGTTTTCAAAACGATAACTATACGTAACATTCTTTGATATATATACTTATAACCTATAATGCTTATACATGTATCGTATATATAATGTATCTAATCACTTTTTAAGGACTTAAATACATAAAACAATATAAGTATATTCACAAAAGATAGCTATTTTTGAATTCTCATTCCGTTTCCTCAAGATTTCTATACGTATATCTAGGGTATATGTACCCGTATCATACCCAGCTTCTATATGTATTTACTATTGGTATATACACATCAAATCAACATCCTAATCAACATTATTACTGCCCTAGATATGAGGTAACTAGGATTTGTCAAGTAGCATGAATTATTAGTAAGAAAACAAAATTAGGAATCCTTTTCTTTCTTTATAAACTAAAAACGTTTTTATGAATAAACACCATTTCTTCACTCCATTTTCTCATACCTATACCCTCATTTCTCTCTCAAAATACTCCTAACTTCATACTTGATCATCTCCAAGCATTTTCCCCATCATTTAGCTTCAATTACAAGCCTTAAACACCATAAGAAAACTCTTTCAAGAACATATCAAAATAACCACCCATTTGAAGAAGTATACTTCCAACCTTTTGTTCTAACTCCACCACTCTTTGATTCCAAGATTTTTTCTTATCTCTTATAGTAACTTTGTCCAAGTAATTTAAGGTAGTAACCTTGTTCATAATCTTGTTCGATTCATAATTATATAGCTATCTTATTTTATGTTGTAAAATTTTAACAACAAGAACATAGTTTGAATGATTTCAAACTTGTTTGCAAACTAAATAGATCCTTCCAACTTAACTTTTAAAACACTTCAAGACCTGTAATATATCATAATGATATGCTAGCTTAACAAGATATAACTTGGTTTTACAAAGAACACCTTAAAAACTGAATATACGTCGTCGGAGTGCAACCGGGGGCTGTTTTGGGTTGGATAATTAAAAACCATCTTGAACTTTGAATTGCAAGTTCATGTTCTGTAAAAATGATATTTCTTATGAATATGTTAACACATAAAAATTTCATGGTTTAACTCAAAGTGTAAGTATTTTTAGAAAAATGATCATTAAATGTTGTTTTTATGATGGAAAATGATCACTTTCATAAGTTTCACCAAAGTTTGACCTATAACCTGCGATTTCGAATACAAACTAAGGTATTTTCAGTTTATATTCTTAAAATTTGACTCGATCCAAGGAAGTGGCAAGTTGAACCAACAAAAACGGAGTTGTAATGAAGAAACTACGACTAAAACAAGATTGGGTATCCGAAGCTAGTTTAGTTACGAAAATATTTGGAGATAAAGTAAATTAATCATATCTTTTCTAATTAATATGATATTTTATATATAATTACTTATGATTTGATTTTATATATTTCAGGACCACCCGTAAACAACACGAGAAGATTAATCATAAGACCTCATGATTGTACGCAACACGTCATTTGACAACACGGTACTTTATGTACGCAACACGTCATTTGACAACATGGTACCATGGGTCGAGATTAATTCTGATCAATAGGAATACGATGGGGTCTTTATTTATTTTATTGAGCAACTAATTGTGGACCACTAACATCGGACTGCTAACTACGGACTAAGAAAATATTAAAAGTATTATAAGTATATATATATATATATATATATATATATATATATATATATATATATATATATATATATATATATATATATATATATATATGTAACGATTACTTGAAAAGAAAATATGTTGATATATTATATATATGGTTAGGTTGTGATATCTATCGGAGACCAAGTCGAGTTAAATACCTTCAAGGCAAAAGTGAGTATATAGTCCCACTTTTAAACTCTAAATATTTCGGGATGAGAATACATGCATTTTATGATTTACGTTATGGACACAAGTGATTAAAAATATATATTCTACGTTGAGTTGTACCACTGGCATACTTCCCTGTAACTTGGTAACTACTATTTACATGAGGTATTGTAAACGCGAATCCTGTTGATAGATCTATCGGGCCTGACAACCCCAACCGGACTTGATGACCAGTATTCAACGGTTGCACAGTACTTCGTTTTGGTGACTACACTTGGTACAGTGTAGTGAGATTTCATAATAAAGGGAATATGCGACGTTGATTAAATGTTAAGTATGGTTATCAAGTGCTCAACCACTTAGAATATTTTTATTAAAACGTTTATGTATATGAAATCTTGTGGTCTATATTTATAACGCTGCTAGCATTAAACCTATATCTCACCAACTTTATGTTGACGTTTAAAGCATGTTTATTCTCAGGTTCCTAGAAGTCTTCCGCTGTTTGAATATATGTTAGAGAAACCATGTGCATGGAGTCATACATGTTTTATTCGAGGAAGCATTGCATTCACAAAATCATCACCGTGTATTTATTTTGACTGCATTGTCAACGGAAGTATTCTTGTAAACTGTTATTTATGGTGATTGTCTATATGTAGAAATTATCAGATGTCGAAAACATTGAATTTTAAATATTCATTTATGGTATATCTTTTCAAAAGAATGCAATGTTTATAAAACGTATCATATAGAGGTCAAATGCCTCGCGATGTGATCATATATTATTGTATTCGTCCCTATGGATTGGTTCGGGTCATTTCAGACTTTGTTTATGTTGTTCTCAGATGATAAGAACAAAGAAACCGCTCAGTAGATAGGTGTCTGAGCTTTTGCTGGTAATCCGTGAGTGGGTCTTTTTCTGGATAGAGTTTAAGTAGCGATCCATGCTACTATTGTTTACTCTGATTATCACGATTATTATCAATGCCATGCATTGTTAGATAATTGCTATGCTTAGTTAGTTGATGCAATGCTTAGTTAGTTGATGTTTGTTGTTATATGATATATGTGTGCACTGTGTAGGCATGAGGAGGCTAGGAATTTTCAACCGAGCCCAAGGAGGTTGAGGTCCATACGAGGTCAACTGGGCTGAGGAGGTTTGGTCCAGGTCCTGCTGTCTAGGCTGTATAGCATATAAGGACGCATGCGTTGATTATGCAGTGGATTCAGCAAGAAGGACTATCGTTAGACCGTAGCTAGATCAGCTAGTGGTTGAAGGCTTATAGAAGCCGCCTATCCTCGTATTGTCATTGTTGGTGTTTGTATGCTAGTTCATGACTTTAGAATGTTTATATGATTGTTGCATGATTGATGCTTACGATTGGTCTGTTAAATAGATTCCATTCACTTAGTTTCATGCTAATCCCTCACATTCATCCCTTGCAGATTATGTATGTTGCATGGTAGATGAAGAGAGCATGACTGTGAAGACATGTTTGACAGACATAACTCTGATGTCGGTTTTTGCAATAAATGATTATATGTTTTAAGTAACACCAGTGTTGTAATAATTAAGACTTAAATCCGTTGTCGTGGATTTATGTAACTCGTGTAATTACTGTTATGTTTTACTAAGATTACTTCTGTTGTGATTTAAAAAATAAAAAAATAGCCGGTGTTACATGAATTGTCGTTTATAACCTTCATGAGACCACCCAAACAACCTTTGAACAAAACCAACCAAACACATTTGCAACAAAACATCAAACATCACAATTAAATAACCAAACACCAATCTTTGATTCAAGCCAACTAAAGAAACTTTAAGTCCACAAGCTTGAGAATTGAAACACAAACACATCCTTTGAAACTCACGGTAACTAGCGACACCCTTCATCAAATGAAACTCTGACCACCCGTATTCCAGGATAAAAATAAATTAAAATGAAATCATGGAACCCACTGAGACATAACCACCAACTGCAACACAGAACACCAAATCCAACCATGATGTTCGTCGCATGCGAACGTCGGTAATTACCGGAGCAAAGTGATGAAGAATGAAATGCGAAATCGAAAAAGAAGACGAACCGGTTCCAAAGGAATGAACAACCATCCAATCAAACCAAACTACCAACAAAACTCAGAGTCCAATATGCCACCAATGGACTCGCCGCCTTAGCTCGACGGTGGAGGCCGAAAGAAGACTAATGCTCTGTGTTCCATAGCATACCATATATAATTTGATTCCATATTTATAACTCAAACATTTCATGAATAACATTAATATCAAACTTATATAAGGAAAGTACACTGCAACAAATTTATTGATTCCTCACACATTTTTCTTCACACTTGCTGTAAGCGTGTAACGAATGCTCACAATTCGAGGTGTGTTTAAATGTATACACATTTACAAGTGTGAGGATACATTTTTCATAAAAGAGGTTCACTTTTATGAGTACTTTTATGAATGTGAGTAAAAATGCACAATCCTCACACTTTGGTCCATGAAAATGATGTGGTCCTTATCATACAAATATAAAAAAAATTCTTTTTTTTAATTAAAATATATTAATAATTTAATAATATATAAATTATAATAATAATATTAATATTCTTATTATATCATATTATTTTGTATCCGTATTTTTCATATATCTCTGTAATCTAGCACGTAATACATCTCTATCACCACCTAGACCTGAAACCCCAAATTCAATTCTAGGGATTATTTCTTACAAATAAATTGGAAGAAAACATCATCAATTGATTCGCTCATGAGGGATTACAAATAGTTGAGCTCTTCAAATCATCCATAAGTTTCCTTGCGATTATATTGTATCAAGCCCTAATCTGTCAAAATTCCGATTGGCTCACGTTAGGTAAATTGATGAATTTGTGCGTTGATTTAATGATTCAATTATACAAACTTATATCATTGATCATCAAACTTGTTGTTAACTGCTAATATCATCAGCGACAAAGATCTACTCAACTTTCAACGATTCACCGAGTGACATAAAATCGACTCTCCGATAATTTTCAGTGATTTTAAGGTATGATGATCACAAACTTTCATTGTTAACCTCTATCTATATCACTATGAATTATCCATGATTCTATTAAAGTTTTGATACTCGTGTTTTGTAAGTGTTTGAGTTTGTTAGTATATATGTAACTGTGTGTATTTGTATACTTATACAGTATTAATTTTTTAATTAGTGACTTTTATTTGATAAGTAGTCATGATAGCTCTAGGTTTGGCTTTTGATTTTGTTGATACTGCTGAAATTTGTGAGGTTTTTGATGCTATAAGTAACAAGTAAAAGAACATATGCTGATGATTTTGTTGCTACCTGCTTAGCTTATTCACGGCCTTTTATGATACATACTACTGAGATAAGAACCATTTAGGTGGGGTATATTGACTCAAAACAGGAATAGATTGACATCTTGGTACAATAGTACACTAATTCAGTCATAGTAATTTGATCCCGTGATTTTCCATACTTTTTTCACTTAAATTTCTACCTCACATTGGCCATTAAGTACATACGATTTCTAGTTTCATCAATGCTAGTTGCTGAATTTGCAGACTAAATTGGTTTACATGGTTTTTTTCAAAGCTAATGCTCAAAAACCTTTACAGCTGCAAAATTTGTTTAGGTTTAATAGGCTCCTTCCTGAGTCATTGGTATTTATATTTCTCACTTCATACATCTGCAAATATCACGAACTGTGAATTTATTATTATAAGCTTGCTGTTGCTGACTGACTGAGAAGGAGGGACGGTAAAATATTCATTTTGAGAACAAGCCTAAATGTCACAAATAGGCTTAGAATATAATAGAAGGAATAAGATGAATTCATAAGAGTACAACACTAGAAGATGTTTAAAATTGACACTTTCACATGGAGTAGTAGAGCACTGGAAGGTGACTAAATTATGTAATTCCTAAATTGGTATCAATTTTTTTAAAGGTGGAAGGATGCATCTCAAAAGCCAACATCCCAAAGAAACACCAAATAAATGAATAAAAAAATAGAGGGATTCGAAAGAAAAAAGAACTACGGTAACTGATAAACAAAATGCAAATGACAAAATGTAAATAAAATAAACGGTACTAGGATATTCACTATCACTCATGTCCTAAATGATCAACAACTATAGGTCTTTCTTAAAGTATTGTTTGTATCTGTGTCTGCACACATGAAAACTAATATGAATTATGTTATGTAGTTAAATTTATATATTTGTTATGTAGGTAAATTTAAATAATGGATAGAAGTTGGATTGGTGCTCATAGAACAAGCAAAACTTTTGTAGATGGAGTCAAGTCCTTTATTGATTTTGCTTATATTGGAGCTATAAGAGGGTCGATTTCAAGTCCTTGTCTTCGATGTTGTAATAATAAATGGTTAAGTTTAGATATTGTACATGTGCATATATTGAGGTATGGGTTTTTACCGGGTAACATTTTAATGATGGGCACATTTTAATGCAAAGAAATCATAAAAACGATTGGCGAGAAGTTAAAAAAGGTTGTGGTGTTGATCTTATGCAGCATATTCGGGTAATATTTTTATTCAAACATATTTAGTTTTTATATTCCATTTGATATTTGTTGTTTTTACTTTGTCTTTTTTTAATGATATATATATATATATATATATATATATATATATATATATATATATATATATATATATATATATATATATATATATATATATATATATATATATTCTGTTCCTGATTATTGGCAGGAAAAATTCTTGTTACCTGAAAGAGATAATGTCAATACACAGAAGAACATATTCTTGAAGGGCTCGACTTGGTAGAAACGCCCGCTGACATTAATGATTACGGGTGGAACTTGTATAAAGATCATCTTACATCATCTGAGTTAAAGGTACCTTTATCTTTCTTGAAGTTGAAAAGCTTTTTGAAGTAATCTTTGAATATAAAATTCAAAGCCTGCATTTCACAAATTAACTCACATACACTTAAAAGTTTATTTAAAAGCTTATCAATCAGAAGTCAAATAAATACCAGGTCTTTTGTGCAGTAGAGCACGTAAATCCCTGTATTTTTTTTTAGCATTTGCTTTACTTTGTAAGTTGTTTGAAGCGCTTGTAGATATCTAAAACATGTAGCAAAACAGGAAATAAGAAATCACTATCCATTTTGACCGATAACCTAACTCCTTGGTTCTGGAAAAAGTTTCTTTAACTTCTAACTGTTTGTTATATATGGTAATTGTAATTAAAAAAGAATATACAATGTGCTATGTATGATGAAGATAAATTAACCACTTGTTTATTGTGAGGCCATCATGATGAATTTGTGCATATTCCAAGAGTTTTGTAACGATGTTAACTGCAGCATGTTCTAGTTTACTAATAATCTCATTCACTCGAAATATAGAAATTATCAGAACGCGGGAAGAAGGCACGAGGCGAGAAACTTCATGTTCATACGACAGGATCTCGTAGCCATGCACGAATAAGAGATCAATTTGTGAGTTTTACTAAGACTTTTCACTACCATGTTTGTATTACAATAATATATAATATCTTTGATAATTGTCTCTTTATTAATAGGTGATGAAAAACAATAGAGAACCATATCCCCTTGAGTTTTATGATATTATTCATAAAACGAAAGAAGGAGCATATGTTGAAAACATATCCAAGGAATTTATGGTATGTTTTAAGCTTTCGGTATGGGGTTATTTTGATTTGATCCATGTTGATTAAATTTATTTGCTTTTAGTTGTAGTTTAGGAAAGTTTTAGTTTGTTGCCACTGTTTACAGTACTATTTTTTTATCTTTAAGTTTATAGCTAGTAATTCAACATGCATTTAATGCACCATTTGGTTGACTTTATATTAGGATAAGGCAAATGAGGAAGTTAAACAAAGGATTCTAAAGTTAGATGATCCTAAATGTTTTGATAATCACAAGAGGTCAAAAATTGAGAGAGAAGTTGTGATGAAGCTTATTGGTCCGGATAAGCCCAGGCGAGCTCGATTTTATGGAAAAGGAGTAACAAAGTCGCAAGTAACAGATTTTAGTTATGACCTAAAAAGAAGGAGAAAAGAACACTCTACAGATAATCAAGTTGGAACTCTGTTAGTTCAACTTCAATCTCAAGAAAAACAGATAGAGTCTCAAAATCAGAAAATTGAGTCTCAAAGTCAGAAAATTGAGTCTCAAGAAAATCAAATCAAAAGTTTGCTACAAGCTGAAAATGACGTTAAAGGAAAGCTTAGAGTATTCCAAACAGCATTCTGAGGCTCATACAATGATATGTCTGCGTGATTAAATAGGTAAGTTGTGACGACCCAGAAATTTCCTACCAAATTTAAACCTAATCTGTAGTTGATTCTGGCCCGATAAGCAAAGTTTAATAAACCGAGTCTCAAGATGTTTGAACTATTTTTCATGAATGCATTTACCCTGTGACTATTCCCGACGATTCACGAGCAATTATTGTAAATAAAAAAGGTATATATGTATATAAATGTAAGGATATATGATAATTGAAAATAATAAAATATAATTAAAAATGTAAAACAAAATACAAAATAAATATGTCGTAATTTAAAATGAGTCTCTATATAAATAGATATAATTTCTATGTATAACTATTATTAAATGTATATTGTAATATATATATATATATATATATATATATATATATATATATATATATATATATATATATATATATATATATATATATATATTACATATCATTAGTAAACATTACATAAGTAATAAATTGTAACACTAATACATCAAAAGTAATTACAAATTAAAAATATAGTTGTTATACTAAATACTTTCATTATTATTACCAATATATATATTAATATTAAAATCGGTATTATTAATTATATTATTTTAAATATATGACTTATAGATACGAATTTAAGATATGTATAAATTATTGTAGTACAATTACTAATATTATTACTATATACTATATTGATATAAAAAAATGAAACATGTAATTTGTTATATTTTCATTATTAATTGTATTATGATTAGATGTTATTATTATTAAAAATCATTAGTAAAGATACCATTATGCTTATTATAAAATAATCTAAATTAGTATTATTAACATTTTTACTACATTTATTATTATCCTTATTATTATTGATATATCTATTAATGATTAATGTTTATTAATATAAAACAATAAAAATTAAAACAGATATAAGTAACAGATCTATTTCCTTTCATTATACCTATTATTTTTTTTAGGATTCGAATTCAGCAAAATCCAACTACACGTCCCTATCCAACTTTTTAAATTTTGATTATATCGCTAGAAGCTGTACAAGAACAAAATTGAATTCAGTAATATCCAAAATCAGTTACGAGTCAATATCTGCTTTATTATATTTTATTCTTATTTCTGTCTGATTAGAAAATCCCGTCGATTTCAAATCTCTCTTTATAATAAACAATCATCTAAATTGTTGATGCATCATTCAATTTACTCACCATTATATCCAATTATTAATTTTACAGCTGTTATACGAAAATTAAAATAGAAAGTAAAGAAGAACCAACGGTTTCCCCTATACGTGTAAATGTTTTTGAAAAATCTCGATTTCTAATCAATTTTCAAAATGTAAGAATGAAATCCTATTAGGAATCTTCAGTTTAATCTATTTGTAAAGTTTCAAAACCCAATTCCTAATATCGAGTACGAATTTACGAGTCAAACTTTAAAAGCAAAAAGTCAAACAACTGTTCTACGATTAAATTTGAGTTCTATGTTGTAATCCAGGTTAAATTGAGGATTTGGGAAGTTTACATGAATGATTTCTAACATATTTCATGTTGTAACTATGGTCTAAAACGTTCACGTTTATGAAATCAATAAAATTTTTTTTTGTTTTGAAACCGTAACAGCGAGCCTGTTCTTATATTATTATTTTTTATTTTTTTTATTTTTAAACTGATTAATCGATATTCGTTTATGTATCATTTATAAACCTAAAAAATTAATTATGAAACCCATTATAAGTTAGGTTTGATCTTTGGTCGATTTAATGTAGAGAAGAAGAAGAAAGTGGGAACAGAAAAGGGTGGAATAAA
The DNA here is from genome assembly GCF_046630445.1 of Rutidosis leptorrhynchoides. Taxonomy (NCBI): domain Eukaryota; kingdom Viridiplantae; phylum Streptophyta; class Magnoliopsida; order Asterales; family Asteraceae; genus Rutidosis; species Rutidosis leptorrhynchoides. Next base: position 150,403,347 of record NC_092335.1, on the reverse strand, counting down.
TTAAATCGGGTCTGTAGTTAAACAGAAAAACAAATTAGACTGGATGGTTTGTGGTGTTAGTGTGTGGGCGGGAGGTCGCGGGTTCGAGTCCCGGCTCTGACGATTTATTTCTTTTTAAGCCTTTAAAGGTAGTTCTCATATTTATAATTATTATTATTATTATTATTATTACTATTGTTGATTGTTATTAATCATTGTTGTTATGATGTTAAGTAAGTATTGGTACTAATGTTAATAATATGATTATTATTATCATTAATTTAATTAACATTATTATTATCGTTACTACTAGTATTAAGTATTATTAGTATCATTTATAATTATTAGTAATATTATTATTATCATTACTAGTATTATACTATTAGTATTATTATTAATATGATCATTAAAATACCCATTAAAAAAACTATAATTATTATTTAACGTACCATTATTACTAAATATATTATTTTTTGCTAAAACTATCATTTTTACTTTATCATTATTAGTAAAACTATCTTTTTATTAAAATTATTATTGTTACTATCATTATTATAACTATTAGTAAAATCATGATTTTTAGTATTATTATGATTGTATCATTATTGTTATTATTAATTATTACGATTAAGATTATGGATAAGTTAATTATTGTTAATACTAACATAATATTATGAATATAGTTATCTTTAAAATAAGTAAAATTATTATTATCATTATTATTAAGACTAGTATTAATATTATGCATTAGTTGTATTATTAAATTTTGGTATGAACATAAGAGATTGTATTAAAAACATTATTATTATATCATTTCTAATAATATTACTATTATTATTATTATTATTATTATTATTATTATTATTATTATTATTATTATTATTATTATTATTATTAGTAAATCATTAATATCATAACTATCATAAACAGTAAAATTAATATCTTTACAAGTATTATTATTAGTATCATTGTTATTAGTACTAATAGAGTTATTATTAACATAAGTATATTATTAAAGTTATTATTATTATGTTTAAAAATATTAACTTAGTATAATTAGAACTACTGTCTTGATAAACAAATGAAATACACAAATATATATATTTAACACATATAACATAACAAAATTTAATATTTTTATATACAAAATGAACATAAAAAACATATATATTATTAACATAAAAATGATATAACTAATACATATATATATATATATATATATATATATATATATATATATATATATATATATATATATATATATATATATATATATATATATATGTGTGTGTGTGTGTGTGTGTATGTGTGTGTGTGTGTGTGTGTGTTCAATTACAATCATGAATATTAATAAATATACAAATGATATAGGTTAGTGAATCCGAGGCCAACCCTGCATTGTTCAGTTTCGTCATATGTATTTTTACTACAAAATAGATTATGGTGAGTTTCATTTGATTCCCTTTTACTCTTTACATTTTTGGGACTGAGAATACATGCGCTGTTTTATAACTGTTTTGTTAAATGCTTTTGAAATATATTTTGAACTGCGAAAACATGAATTAATTTTATAACTGTTTTACGAAATAGACACAAGTAATCGAAACTACATTCAATGATTGAATTATCGAAATCGAATGTGCCCTTTTTATCATGTTCGATGTTTTCCCGGAATGATGGCGAATTTATCATGTCCGATGTTTTCCCGGAATGATGGCGAATTTATCATGTCCGATGTTTTCCCGGAATGATGACGAATTTATCATGTCCGATGTTTTCTCGGAATAATGGAGATATGTCCGATGTTTTTCCGGAATGATGGCGAATTTATCATGTCCGATGTTTTCCAGGAATGATGGCGAATTTATCATGTTCGAAGTTTTCCCGGAATGATGGCAAATTTATCATGCCCGAAGTTGTCTCGGAATGATGAGGATATTCTATATGCAACTTGTTAAGGTCGATTACCAGGTGTTCAATCCATATGAATGAATTTTATGCATGATGTTTATGGGAAATGGGAATATTAAAACTTGTGGTCTATTAAAATGATAAATTTTATTGTTTATGATAAACTTATGAACTCGCCAACCTTTTGGTTGACATTTGAAAGCATGTTTATTCTCAGGTGTAACGACCCTGGAATTTCCAACATTTATTTATTAATAATTACTATTATTAATACGTGTGATTAAACGAATGTATGTTATTACATTTACATGTTGCCATGACTATACGTACTTGACTTTAATTGCCCGAAACGTCTTTGTGACACCCGAAACTTTCACGAATAATATTTTTAGATATTATTTGCATTCATGATTAAGTTTATTAATCATTTTAATTAACTATAGTGATTAGTTAGTTACTTGGGCTTTAACTGGGTTTAATTGTTAATTAATTGAACTTGGGCTTTGATTAGTTAATGGACTCATGAATTAAGACTTGTAAGCCCACCCTACCTTTAAGTGGGCTTAGTTAGCCCACTCTTTCAAAGTGTAAGTATCAATTATATGGTAACTAGTTGGTTAACTTGACTTGGAATCTAGTTTGTCCATAATCCCCATGAGACTACCTCCATTAACCAACTTTAATGAACTTTACAAGCTATTAACCAACAAACTTCTCCCCCTCCCCTCTAAATGCTGCTGGCCGTAGGTTTTGATCCCATACAAGGGAGGTTTAGTTTCATTTTTCACATTACTTCATCCATACTTCTCTAATTCAAACACACACAAAAACTTGCAATTACTTTCCTCTCAACTTTTCTCTCAAAGTGTGAGTTTCTTTCAAGTTCTTTCTCTCATCTTTTTCTTGTTAGAACCGAATCTTAACACCCTTAAATCATCATCATTCTTTGATTGTTATCATCTTTTGTTAGTTGTAGTTGTTACTTGATTATTGTTACTTACTTACTAGTTATTATCTTTCTTTACTTACATACTTACAAGGATCAAACTTCTTAGTTTAATTCTTCTTTTATCTTGAATCTTCAAGAACATACAAGACATAAACTCTCTAGTTTATGATCTTCACTTAATACTTGTTCAAAGTTTATAAAGTTCATGGTTGAAAGACACACTTGAAGTTCATGAAGTAAACTTTAAAGTTTACTTTCTAAATATCAAACTTTGGTTTGAATCTTTAAAGTATGAACAACAATGAACTAATTACTTGTTTACCTAGCTTATTTACTTCATTTACTTGCACTTTAATTTCATGTAATTAGTTTAAATGGTCAAGTACTACAAGTTAGTCTTGATCTCATTAATCTTGGACTTAAAGTTAACTTTAAAGTTCAAGAACATATAAAGGAAACTTTTTAATTATAACTTTGTATACTTATGCTTGATCTAGACTTTTGAGTCTTGGATCTTCAAGATCTAAATAAGAACTATGTTCTACATTTTAAGATCTTGATTTCATAAGTTCATTTTCAAGTTTGTAACTTATTATTAGTCTTATAGTTCATGTAAGTGTCAAACCTAAGACTTTGATGTAATTTTGGTTCATCAAACTACATGCAACTCTTAAGTGAGTTGTGCTTCATGTCTTAGACTTGCACTAGGGTTATGATGGTCAAGACTTGGTTAAGATGATGTAGATACATCAATGAGTTGTACACTTGAAGCTATATGCATCAAGGACGAGAACCATGATGAACAACAAGCACCAAGACCACCGGTACCCTTTTAAACTTACTGTTTCTGTCCAAAACCTACTGACCTGCTGTTTCTGTAACATACCAGCAGACCTGGGCTGTTCTAACCATGATTTTTAGATAGAACTTTTTGAGTAGATAACTTTTCATATAGGATTCGTCTTAATCCGAGTTACGGTTTAGGATTTATGGCCCTCCGATTGTTACTATGTCCTTTAACGTTGTGCAGAAATTTCTGACCTACTCGCACTTAGACCGTCGCCACGGTCAAACCAAGACGAGTTTGCTTCTGTAAATTTTACCACACTTAAGGGACTCATAGATGGAGCCATGGCCACTGGTCTCACCTTAATTCAGTAAGGGTAGAGGCCGTGGTGACTGACTGAAGTCAGACTTTGTTTTAAACTACTTTCATAAACGAAACCTACCTTACGCCTTTTGTTTAATGATGAATGATGATGACCCTTAAGACCTTAAATACATACTTTTAAACCTATTAAGACGATTTACTGACTTAGTACTATTTGACTTAGGTTGGGGACCTCGGACCGTTTACTTGCACACCTTTCCCGACTACTACTTTACCGCTACATATCATTGTGAGTTATAGCATTCCCTTTTTACTTTAACTTATTTTGGGAACTGAGAATACATGCGCATTTTATGTTTTACATACTAGGCACGAGTACTTAAACTTATATATGTGTGGGTTATACAACGGCATAAACATTCCCTTTAGCTCGGTAACGTTTAATCATTGGTTTTTGAACCGTGAACGCGAATCTTAGATATGGATCCATAGGGTTTGACATCCCCACTCGGGCTAGTAGCGCTAGTATTTAACGAGTGTTTAATACTTCGTAGACATACGCACTTGCCAAGTGTACTTTCAGGGGGTATAAACGTTAAGTTAGTTACCAAGTGCCCACGGTTAATATATACTTTATCATACTGTTTTGAAACGCTCTTTGTAGCACTGAAATCTCGTGGCCTACCTTACATACTGTTATACTTAAACTATAGCTCACCAACCTTTGTGTTGACGTTTTTAAGCATGTTTTTCTCAGGTGCTTGAGGTTAGCTTCCGCTGTGTACTAGTCGTGCTGTAGACACCCGCTGCTTAGAGTTGTCATCGCATGAACTACTTTATTTTGCATTCAAACATTCGTACTTTTGAACTATGACTTGTAACGACCATTGTGGTCACATACACTTATTATTTGCTTCTACTTAGTGAAGCATGCTTTTGAAATGTAAAACATTTTATGTCGGTTATGACATCACCTTTTTATCGTGAATGCAACTTCTTTAATTACAGCATATAGTACTTAACCTTGTAATGATCCTGTTGTTGATGATTCGTACACGATGGTTTTGTATGGGGTATCACATCAGGTATGAAAGAAATCTTCCGTTGTGCATTTGCTCATTTGAGAGATATTACTTGGAGTCATTCATGGCATATTTCAAAAGACGTTGCATTCGAGTCGTTGAGTTCATCAAGAATATTATTAAGTCGATTATAGTTGGATATATTATGAAATGGTATGCATGCCGTCAACTTTCGATGAAATGAAAGTTTGTCTTTCAAAAACAAATGCAATGTTTGTAAAATGTATCATATAGAGGTCAAGTACCTAGCTATGTAATCAAATATAATGTATTCGTCCAGATGGATTAGGACGGGTCATTAGAGTTGGTATCAGAGCGGTGGTCTTAGTGAACCAGGTCTTGAATTAGTGTGTCTAACTGATAGTTGTTTAGATGCATTAATGGGTCTGGACTTCGACCGTGTCTGCATGTCAAAAGTTTTGCTTATTATTTCGTGTCGAAAATTACCTGCTTGTCATTCTTAGGGATTCACTTGCTTATCATTCTTAGTCTAGACACGTCTTACTGCCTCTATTGCATAGACAGTGTATAGGTAAATTCATATCTTAGCGTATCTATTATTGTTACCTTTGCCTGACAGCTTCCGTAGATTCCTCCGTAACTTATGGGATTTTAGTATTATATATGCATATATAAATTATGTATTGAAGGGTACTAATCTACATCCTATAATCTATTTCTTATCGAAAATCCTTCATCTGATCGTACGAGATGAATCCCTCAACCGGTTTGAGTCCCTCAGATTCCGATAGCTATTCCGATAGTTATTCCGACAGCTATTTCGACATGGATATTCACCTAAGCTCCGAAAGCAGCGTCACCAGAATGAATCAACCAATCATCCATCCCCAATTCATCTGATGGGTTCGTAGCCTACATAATCATTGGAGACAAGAAGAAGGTGATCCCTTCCATCCACCATATTGCCCACTTGGTAATGAACCTGAAGCACTTACCGGCGCACCTGTTCGTGATACCATTTTCTCTTTCATTTCCAGAGTATTCCGTCACGATTATATACTACCTCATATTCTAGATCTTATTCATCCACTCGTCCGAACCGACAATCATCCTGGTGTAATAAAAGAAGTTATCGAGCTTCGCGCCCGAGTTGTAGCTTTGGAAAATATGGTGCAAAACATACCAGCTTCGGCAACATCACCGGCACCAACAGTACCATCAGTAACAGCACCCGTACCATCAACAATCCATGCCTCAACATCTCATTCTGTACCTCGAGTATAATCATCATTCTACGTATCGTTCTACATCAATTATCTTCGCTCTTCATGGTGATTATGTAATCTCTAATGTTTTAGAGATTATGTACTCTAGTTCTAACCGTAAATCAGATGAGTTTAATATCATATTAACTCATTAAATCCATGATTACATCTGAAGAAAATATATATGTATATATGTTTTCATAAAAGATTGTAATTAAAAATTCTTTTGTACAAACTGTTAATGGTGAAAATATTTTAATGGGTAGGTAATACCTGAGGAATATTTAGATTTCACATTAATAAGTTACACTGTACATTCTTCGAATCTGATTCAACACTCATTACTATCCTACTTACTTCCACAGATATACGAATCCGTTCATCACAGAATAACCATTTTCATTCAATTTCGTATTTGGATTTTGATCTATCAGAATTCAACAAGTGGCATAATGAAGAAAACATTGGACAAAATAAAATTTGTTAGAAACAAACAAATTAATTATGAGAAATTTTGTTAAGAATCCACGCTAACTATTCCTAGCTAACTGTTAATTCCGTATTACATTTTATTTATCACAATTTATTTATCGCAATTTAATTATCGCAATTTAAATTCTCGCAATTTTATTTATCGTCATTTAATTTCTGTTATTTATTTTACGCACTTTAAATATCGGGACACGTATACAAGGTTTTGACATATCATATCGACGCATCTATATATATTATTTGGAATAACCATAGACACTCTATATACAGTAATGTTTGAGTTAGCTATACAGGGTTGAGGTTAATTCTACAATAATATATATACTTTGAGTTGTGATCGAGTCTAAGACATGTATACGGGTCACGATATGTATTAATTAATTCAAATATTATATATTAAACTGTATATGAATTATTGGACTGTTAACTGTGGACTATCGACTGTAGACTAATAACATTGGACAATTAAAATGAATTAAAATATTGATTATAACATATGAAACTAAACAATTCTTCAAGTTTGTCACTTGATTTCATCTTAAATCTCATTTGTATCTTGACGATTACAATCTGTGTTCAAACCTTTCGTAATTCTTGAAAACACTTCAATCGAGAGGATGAACCAACCGCACTTCATCTACGGAAGAAAAGATCGATGCATATAGTTATACACCTGAAAACTCTCGGAACCTGAGTAAACGTTTAACACATGTCTGTGCTAACACCTTTGGCGTTGTTATTAACGAAAATAACTTTATAATCCCTCTCCAAATTAGCCAATTTTGTCACAGCTCCAGCAAGTTAATTTCGACTATTCGTTCGAAACAATTTTATTATAACTTTGATATATGTTTGCCCCTTCATCATCGTTACCGGAGAACCGTTTATGTCCCACTACATTAGTAGTAAACTTACCAACAATTTTATTGATCCTTAATTTTTCTAAAAATCATTATCTTTATCGAAACCTTATCATATAATCATCCATATCTTATAACGAGAATTACCATACCAATTACCGAGAATCAGCAATCAGTAATTTGAAATCTCGCAGCATGTCTACATCAACAGTTATATGTATACATATAACATTTATCTCTTCGAATTATGATCTTCCATTCTGAAATTCTGAGAAGCACCCGGTCTACAAATCAATACTTCAAATTCTGAAAAGAAACAAAAAAAAAACCTGAATACAGCAGGAAAAACTGTACACGACTTTAACGGTCGGAAGTTTGATGATAAAGAATAGTGTGTTGGCAAAGCTCAGAAAAGTTAAAACTGGAAAACGGATTTAGCAAACCAAGAAGATGGCTGTAGAAAAATCACAAAGAATAAATCTGCCTTCAAAGAATCCAAATAATTCAGTATCTACTGAAGTCATTAACAAATACCTTACTCCTGACTCTAAACTCTTGCGGACAAATTTTCTTCATCAACCTTCGATCTTAGAAATTCCAAAATAACGTCATAAATATCTTCGATATTTCTGAAGATATTTTCATAACAATTCTTATCTGAAATCAGTTATCTTTTCATGTTATCTGTATTACACCATAAAGGAAACTGTTTAGTTTCTAAATTCTGAAACCTTCGAGTTTAAAGTATGAATGTTTTTGAAGTAGTGTTGGAAATTGATGCAAGAGTTAGTATAATATAATGGCACTTGATCAACGTGATTATATTACAGTAAGTCATGCTGAGTTTCTAAATGGGACGTGATGATTCACAGATCATAACGTCATCATGTGTCATGTTACACGACTCTTACATTCTATCTAATCTATAAACATATCAAGAACATATTTTCTTGATAGTCCTATCTATTCCCTTGAATTCTGGTAATTTGACCAATCAAATCGTGCTACTAACTTTCCTTTCTACCTTGTATATTATGATAATTCGAAACTCCATACCTACGAATTCTGGGCCATTACTTGCGAAAAGAAAACAAAAGCATGAAGCTCCGAAATAGAAAGGGGGTATAAATCGCAGCAAATAAGAGAGAGCATTAACTGTGAATGACAATGATTATAGAAGACGGAAGTAGGAACTCCGAAATATAAGGAGAATATAAAGCCCGATAACAACACAATAAATTACAAACCGTGTATATCAATGTTTATTGCAACATAAAGACACGGGAGAATTAAAAATGTGATGACCTGGAAATTTTTGACCAAATTTAAACTTAATCTTTAATGTTTCCGACACGATAAGCAAAGTCTATGAAGTCGAATCTCAAAATTTTGAACTATTCAATTACCCTTCGATTGTTTTCAATGATTCGCAAACCATTATATGTAAATAGATACATATATATACTATAACTTGAAAACGTAACAACATTTTAATTGTTTAATACCGTACATTAAACTTATTGGTTTAAATATTTATTTAAATATATATGATAAGTTGGAATATTAATTGTATGAATAAATTGCGACGTATATTTAAAACGTGTTTATGAATGTTGAAAATATATATTAACTTGGTCATAAAACGATTTGTTATTATATATCAACAAATAGCGAGACAATGATTTATATAAGTAAATGACCAAAACACTCGAAAGTTTAAGATACACTTTAAATGATAGAGTTTATTGATAATTTAAGACTATATTTTGACAAAGGTACGAGTCACAAAACGTAAATTGCGAGTTTTCTAAGCGTACGAAAATGCGTTCGAGAAACTGGAACCGGGACATAAGTCGAGTGACAACGTACGAGTCATCGAAACGAAAATTACAAGTCAACTATGCATGTGAATTTAATATAATATATAATTAATTATATAAATTAAATATATTATATATATTATATAAAATTATGTCGACAAACAAAAAGTTAAAAGTTTGTGAGCTGGATCAGATGGCCATGCGATCGCATGGCCTTGAAGCACAAATCCCATGCGATCGCATGAGGTACTTTTTCAGAAAAGGTTCTATAAATTGCTCAGTTTTCACACTTCTTTCTCTAAATTATATATTACTCCGTATTTATTTTATTTATTTATTATTATTATTATTATTTTTATTATTATTATTATTAAGATTAATATTATTATTAATCTTATTATTATTAATATTATTAATTAGTATTATACATAAAATACTACGACGAGGTTATGAGCGTGTCACTTTCAAAAATGGGTTTTTGAGCGGGATAAAGTTAAGGAAATTATGGGTTATAGCTATGGAGGTTATGGGTAATGTTCATGGGTATTATTTACAAGTCAAACCTACTGTTATCATCTATGTTGCGTCTACGTACTTTTCTGCAATATTGAATCACAATATTGATACGTAAGCATTTATATTTTATCTTTTATACATTAATTGTGTATCCATGTCTAGTGCTCGAGTATATATATTTATACATGTTTGTATGCTAAATTTCGTCGTTAAACAGTTTATAATGAATCACGAATTAAATACATATATTACTGGTAAAAGGTATATGATATACATGTTTTCGGAAAGCTGGCGAAAAATCAATAACTTTTCATTTAGACACCGAATAGTTTCGATGAACGGATTAAAAGATATGATCAACTGAATTATGATTGACGTTAATTGAAATTGCTTTTGAATCTGCAATTAAGATTTAAACAACTTGTTTACGAGATTGATAAAGTGAACTTTTAAATATTACCAACCGAGTAAATGAATCCTTATATAAGATACGTCTCGTTTTGTTGAACTATTGTCAAAATTGACTTTTTGAAACAACTTTGGATAACTTTTGTATGTCGATCTCGAGCATTAGGATTGTGATACACTATGACCTGACCTAACTTGATAGACATTTATTGACCAACATATGCTCTCTAGGTTGAGATCTAAGGTTATTTGGTAATCCGTGTTTCGGTCACATTTTGGTGAACGACTTTACATGCTGCTAAGGTGAGTTTCATTTGCTTCCTTTTTAATTGCTTTTGCAATATATATTTTTGGGCTGAGAATACATGCACTTTATTTTAAACGCAATGGATACAAGTACATACTAAATTCTACACTAAGTTTGAACCGAAAATCCCTTAGCTTTGGTAACTAGTAACTGCCAGTTATAAGAACTGGTGGGTGCGAGTAGTAGTATATGGATCCATAGGGCTTGATATCCCCGTCTGAGCTAGAGCACTAGCCTTTTAACGGACGTATGCTATTTGAGAAGCGTACACGTTGGTTTGCGTGTATTATTAAGATGATTATACAAAGGGTACAAATTATATATACGTTAAGTTTAGTTACCAGGGTGCTCAATTTCGTAGAATATTTTGATAAGCGTTTCTGGATGAAACAACTGAAATCTTGTGATCCACTTTTATATACAAATTATGCGAAACACTAAAACTATGAACTCACCAACCTTTGTGTTGACACTTGTTAGCATGTTTATTCTCAGGTTCCTAGAAGTCTTCCGCTGTTTGCTTATATGTTAGACAAGCTATGTGCCTGGAGTCTTACATGACATATTTATCAAGGAAATGTTGCATTCACCAAATCATCATACCAAGTATCTTATTTTGACTGCATTGTCAATGGAAGTATCATTGTAAACTATTATATTACGGTGATTGTCTATATGTAGAAATCATCAGATGTCGAAAATCTTTGATTTAAATATTCATTTATGGCGTGCCTTTTCAAAAGAATGCAATGTTTACAAAACGTACCATATAGAGGTCAAATACCTCGCAATGAAATCGATGAATGACGTGTTCGTCCATATGGATTTGGAGCGATCGTCACAGTTGGTATCAGAGCATTGGTCCTAGCGAACCAGGTTTTGCATGAGTGTGTCTAACTGATAGTTGTTAGGATGCATTAGTAAGTCTGGACTTCGACCGTGTGTGCATGTCAAAAGTTTTGCTTATCATTTCTTGAAGAAAATTACATGCTTATCATTCCTAGTCTAGACACGTTTTACTGCATTGATTGCATGAATAGTGTATAGACAAAATTCATATCTTAGCGTATCTGTTACTGTAAACTTTTCCTGACATCTTCCGAAAATTTCTCCGTGATTTATGGAATTTGGTATTATATATACATATGTAAATTATGTATTGAAGAATACCAAACTAAATTCTATAATCTAATTCATATCAAAAATCATCTCCCTAATTATACAAGATGGATCCCGTATCCATTTCAAATTCCTTAAATTCCGACAGCTATTCCGATATGGATATTCACATGAACTTCGAAGACAGTGTAACCGGAATGGATCAACCAATTAGCCATCATCTATTCTGGATGAATTGGGGATGGGTTCGTAGCTTACTTAGTCATTGGAGACAAGAAGAAGGCGATCCCTTCCATCCACCACATTGCCCTCTTGGCGAAGAACCTGAAGCACTTACCGGCGAACCTGTCCGTAATACCATTTTCTCTCTCATTTCCATAGTATCTAGTCATGATTATATACTATCTCACATTCTAAATCTTATTCGTCCGCTCGTCCGAACCACCGATCATCCCGGTATAATAGAAGAAGTCAACGAGCTTCGCGCTCGGGTAGTGGCTTTGGAGAATATGGTGCGAAGGTTACAAACACCAGCAGCAGCACCAGCAGCATAACCAGTACCACCATCATCAACAACAACAGTACCATTACCACCATCAACAACCACATCCGCATCCCACACCTCAATATCACATCTAAAAACTGTACTTCAGATATCAACATCATACGCACCGTAGATACCAAGGAGTGCCAACAACAATAAATGATGAAGTACTGATTCATAACTTCATCGAAGAAATATTCTACGGTGATTATGTAATCTCTAAAATCTTAGAGATTATTTATCCCAATTCTAACCGTAAATCAGATAAATAGAAGGAAGAATAGAAACCCTGACAAGAATGATGCGTAAGGTACAAGCTAGACTTGTTTTACCAACAGCATCAATAGTACCCTTAGCCTCACCAGCACAGTTAGTGCTGTCAACATCATTAGAATCATCAGCACCTCTAACATCACAAGCTCCGCCAGTTCAAGAAAGCACCGTGGATATTATTACAAGTCAACAACGCGTATATTTGTATCAACGAGTTATGAAATATTAACTCATTCCCTCTGAAGAATTTATATGTATATCTTATATATATAAATTTTAAAACCATCGTAAATCTTTTCGTACTAAGCAATTCTGTATGAATTGAAAAAGGGTAAATATTACTCGGTTAAATTCATATTATTAATATGCTATGATGTACATCCTTCGTTAACAACTTAACCTTCATTAACTACAATCTCTGATTCAACTTAATGAATTCCATTTCATAATAAACCAAGTGTATTATTCAATTACATAATTGATTTTACATTTTCATTTTCGATGTACTCGAAACTTTCCAGAAAACATCATCTGTGCCTTGTAAGGTTCACAAAGATTCCACAAGCATCAACATCCTTCACCGAAAAATAAGAATAAATAATGAAGTATCGATTACATTAGCGAAATACTCCGTAAAGATTATGTAATCTTTAATGTTTTAGAGATTAATCATTTCTAAGTCAAGCCGAAAATCAAATGAGCTTAATATGATATTAACTCATTAACTCTGTATTACATCTGAAGAAAATATACATACATATATTTTCATAAGGACGGTAATAAAAGTTCTTTTGTACAAAGTATTAATTGTGAAATCTTTAACGGGTAGGTAATACTCGGGAAATATATAAGTTCACAATTAATATGTTACACTGTACATTCTTCAACTTTGATTCAAAAATTATTAACAATGCTCATAACGATATACAATCGTTTTCATATAAATTCAATTACATATTCTGATATTGACGGATCAGAATCCAAGTCATAACTCTGAATCGGTGACATCATTCTTAGATCTCTACATCTTTCAAAGCTATACTTTGACTTCAAAACTGTGCAAGATCCTTTAATGTTGTTAATACCGAAAATAATCTTGAAATTCTTTTCAAGATATCAATTTTCATCACACTTCCAACCAGTCAACTTCGACTTTTCAGATTAACTTTATTGTAATCTTGACATATACGTTCTTGTTACAAGGGAACCTTTCATGTCCCACCACATTAGCAGTAAATTTACCAACAACTTCATTGATCCTTGACCTTCCGAAAAATCCTTATACTCATTGAAACCCTATCATGTACTCATCTACATCTTCTAACGATAATTGCCATACCAACTACCAGGAATTAGCAATCAGTATTTCGAATTTTGCAGCAATTCTACGCCAACAGTTATATATAAACATATAATGTCTATCTCCTAGACTTATTTACTCCGAATGTGAAGTTTCTGAAAAACACCTTAAACTACGAACTAGTTCTCGAAATCTTGAAAAATGCTGATGAAGCAGCAAAAACTGTAAACGACCTTAACAGTAAAAAGTTTGATGATAAAGGATAGCGTGCTGGCAAAGCTCAGAAAAAGAGAAAGTTTGGAACTGGAAAACGGATTGAGCAAAGTATGAAAGAGGCTGTGGATAAATCCCAAGGACGAAACCTGTCTTCAAAGAATCCAAATGATTCAGTATCTGCTGAAGCCATTAACGAATACCTTGCTTCCGAATCTAAACCCTTGCGGACAATATTCTTCATCATCCTCTGATATTAGAAATTCTAAGATATCATCGTATCTTTCATTATAAATATCCTCCATATTTCTAGAGATAATTCCATAATCATTCTTATCGAAAATCAATTTTCTCCTTACGATATCTGTGTTACACCATAAAAGAAACTATTTTAGTTTCTAAATTCTGAAACTTTCAAGTTTAAACTATAAATGTTTTGAAGTAATGTTAGGAATTGAAGCATGAGTTAGTATAATATAATGACACTTGATCAACGTGATTATATTACAGTAAGTCATGCTGAGTTTCTAATGGAACGTGATAAATGTTCACAGATCATACCCTCATCATGAACCATGTTACATAACTCTTTCATTCTATATAATCTCTAAAAATATCAAGAAAATATTTTCTTAATGATTCGGTCTTTTTTGAGGTATTCTGGTAATTTGACAAGTCAGATTGTGCTATTACCATTTCTTTCTTAGAACATTAGTTATGTTCATCTGAAACTTCATACCTACGAATTCTGGACCATTATCCGCTTGACTTAAGGTCGGGAAGAGAAAACGGAAGCATGAAGCTCCGAAATATAATAGAGAATATAAAGCCCGATAACAACCCCGAAATTACAAACCGTGTATATCAATGCGTATAGCAATATAAAGACACGGGAGAATGAAAAACACTATAACCCCAAGGTAATAGTAGAAGAAAATAACTTCCTCTGGTGGCAGATGAAAAAGAAGAATGAAGGATACGATAGCCAGGAAAATATCAAGAATCAGAACTGGATTAAGCATTTTCACAATCTATTGGGATGTATGAAATAAGAAAGAAGATTATAGGAGTGTTGAAAATAAATGAAACGGAAGAGGTCAATTTATAGCGAAATATCAGACATAGAAATCGAGGCAGATACGCATTTAATCAAAGAAAATCCTAATTTCCGCAAATTCCGAAGAATCAAATCTTATTTAGATTATGAAGATTTTCTATTCCTTAAATTCCGGAAATCAATCGTAACTACGTCAAAAGTTAAGACGAATCTCTATTCTTTCATTTCACTCTATTACGATAACTTCTCTCATACACTTCGAGTAATTGGATTGTTTTATCCATATTATTCAACGGTGATAAAAATTCTATTTATCAACACATATTCGTCATGAAAACATTTTTATTGTTAGCCATGACGACCTCACTCAAATTTCGGGACGAAATTTCTTTAACGGGGAGGTACTGTGATGACCTGGAAATTTTTGACCAAATTTAAACTTAATCTTTAATGTTTCCGACACGATAAGCAAAGTCTATGAAGTCGAATCTCAAAATTTTGAACTATTCAATTACCCTTCGATTGTTTTCAATGATTCGCAAACCATTATATGTAAATAGATACATATATATACTATAACTTGAAAACGTAACAACATTTTAATTGTTTAATACCGTACATTAAACTTATTGGTTTAAATATTTATTTAAATATATATGATAAGTTGGAATATTAATTGTATGAATAAATTGGGACGTATATTTAAAACGTGTTTATGAATGTTGAAAATATATATTAACTTGGTCATAAAACGATTTGTTATTATATATCAACAAATAGCGAGACAATGATTTATAGAAGTAAATGACCAAAACACTCGAAAGTTTAAGATACACTTTAAATGATATAGTTTATTGATAATTTAAGACTATATTTTGACAAAGGTACGAGTCACAAAACGTAAATTGCGAGTTTTCTAAGCGTACGAAAATGCGTTCGAGAAACTGGAACCGGGACATAAGTCGAGTGACAACGTACGAGTCATTGGAACGAAAATTACAAGTCAACTATGCATGTGAATTTAATATAATATATAATTAATTATATAAATTAAATATATTATATATATTATATAAAATTATGTCGACAAACAAAAAGTTAAAAGTTTGTGAGCTGGATCAGATGGCCATGCGATCGCATGGCCTTGAAGCACAAATCCCATGCGATCGCATGAGGTACTTTTTCTGAAAAGGTTCTATAAATTGCTCAGTTTTCACACTTCTTTCTCTAAATTATATATTACTCCGTATTTATTTTATTTATTTATTATTATTATTATTATTTTTATTATTATTATTATTAAGATTAATATTATTATTAATCTTATTATTATTAATATTATTAATTAGTATTATACATAAAATACTACGACGAGGTTATGAGCGTGTCACTTTCAAAAATGGGTTTTTGAGCGGGATAAAGTTAAGGAAATTATGGGTTATAGCTATGGAGGTTATGGGTAATGTTCATGGGTATTATTTACAAGTCAAACCTACTGTTATCATCTATGTTGCGTCTACGTACTTTTCTGCAATATTGAATCACAATATTGATACGTAAGCATTTATATTTTATCTTTTATACATTAATTGTGTATCCATGTCTAGTGCTCGAGTATATATATTTATACATGTTTGTATGCTAAATTTCGTCGTTAAACAGTTTATAATGAATCACGAATTAAATACATATATTACTGGTAAAAGGTATATGATATACATGTTTTCGGAAAGCTGGCGAAAAATCAATAACTTTTCATTTAGACACCGAATAGTTTCGATGAACGGATTAAAAGATATGATCAACTGAATTATGATTGACGTTAATTGAAATTGCTTTTGAATCTGCAATTAAGATTTAAACAACTTGTTTACGAGATTGATAAAGTGAACTTTTAAATATTACCAACCGAGTAAATGAATCCTTATATAAAATACGTCTCGTTTTGTTGAACTATTGTCAAAATTGACTTTTTGAAACAACTTTGGATAACTTTTGTATGTCGATCTCGAGCATTAGGATTGTGATACACTATGACCTGACCTAACTTGATAGACATTTATTGACCAACATATGTTCTCTAGGTTGAGATCTACGGTTATTTGGTAATCCGTGTTTCGGTCACATTTTGGTGAACGACTTTATATGCTGCTAAGGTGAGTTTCATTTGCTTCCTTTTTAATTGCTTTTGCAATATATATTTTTGGGCTGAGAATACATGCACTTTATTTTAAACGCAATGGATACAAGTACATACTAAATTCTACACTAAGTTTGAACCGAAAATCCCTTAGCTTTGGTAACTAGTAACTGCCAGTTATAAGAACTGGTGGGCGCGAGTAGTAGTATATGGATCCATAGGGCTTGATATCCCCGTCTGAGCTAGAGCACTAGCCTTTTAACGGACGTATGCTATTTGAGAAGCGTACACGTTGGTTTGCGTGTATTATTAAGATGATTATACAAAGGGTACAAATTATATATACGTTAAGTTTAGTTACCAGGGTGCTCAATTTCATAGAATATTTTGATAAGCGTTTCTGGATGAAACAACTGAAATCTTGTGATCCACTTTTATATACAAATTATGCGAAACACTAAAACTATGAACTCACCAACCTTTGTGTTGACACTTGTTAGCATGTTTATTCTCAGGTTCCTAGAAGTCTTCCGCTGTTTGCTTATATGTTAGACAAGCTATGTGCCTGGAGTCTTACATGACATATTTTTCAAGGAAACGTTGCATTCACCAAATCATCATACCAAGTATCTTATTTTGACTGCATTGTCAACGAAAGTATCATTGTAAACTATTATATTACGGTGATTGTCTATATGTAGAAATCATCAGATGTCGAAAATCTTTGATTTAAATATTCATTTATGGTGTACCTTTTCAAAAGAATGCAATGTTTACAAAACGTACCATATAGAGGTCAAATACCTCGCAATGAAATCGATGAATGACGTGTTCGTCCATATGGATTTGGAGCGATCGTCACAAAAAAACATTATAACCCCAAGGGCAAAGTAGAAGAAAATAGATTCCTCTGGTGGTAGTTGGAAAAGGAGAATGATTGTTGAGATAGTCAGAATAAGGACAAGGATCAGAACTGGATTAAGCATTTTCACACACTTTTGAATTTGGGAATTGAGTATAGAAGTGGTGAAAACTAATGGAACCGAAAAGGTAAATTTATAATGGAAATATCAGACGTAGTAATCAGGACAGATCATCGCATTTAATTATAGAGATCTTAACTTCCTTACTCGCCGAAGAACCAAATCTTTTAGATTTCGAAGATTTTCATTAAATTCCTTGAATTCCGGAATTCAGCCAAGACAACGTCAAAAGTTAAGATACACCTTAATTTCTAAATTCAACCAGGACTACGTCAAAAGTTATGACGAAACTTATTTTCCTCATTCCACTATTTTGTGATAGCTTCACTCGTACTCTTCACATAAACGATTTGTTTTATCCATATAACTCAATGATGATAAAACTATAAATTCCAGCTCATATGAGTCATGAAAAACATACTTAATGTCAACCATGACCATCCCAATCAAATTTCGGGACGAAATTTCTTTAACGGGTAGGTACTGTGACGATCCAGAAATTTCTGACCAAATTTAAACCTAATCTGTAGTTGATAATGGCCCGATAAGCAAAGTTTAATAAACCGAGTCTCAAGATGTTTGAACTATTTTTCATGAATGCATTTACCCTGTGACTATTTCCGACGATTCACGAGCAATTGTTGTAAATAAAAAAGGTATATATGTATATAAATGTAAGGATATATGATAATTGAAAATAATAAAATATAATTAAAAATGTAAAACAAAATACAAAATAAATATGTCGTAATTTAAAATGAGTCTCTATATAAATAGATATAATTTCTATGTATAACTATTATTAAATGTATATTGTAATATATATATATATATATATATATATATATATATATATATATATATATATATATATATTACATATCATTAGTAAACATTACATAAGTAATAAATTGTAACACTAATATATCAAAAGTAATTACAAATTAAAAATATAGTTGTTATACTAAATACTTTCATTATTATTACCAATATATATATTAATATTAAAATCAGTATTATTAATTATATTATTTTAAATATATGACTTATAGATACGAATTTAAGATATGTATAAATTATTGTAGTACAATTACTAATATTATTACTATATACTATATTGATATAAAAAAATGAAACATGTAATTTGTTATATCTTCATTATTAATTGCATTATGATTAGATGTTATTATTATTAAAAATCATTAGTAAAGATACCATTATGCTTATTATAAAATAATCTAAATTAGTATTATTAACATTTTTACTACATTTATTATTATCCTTATTATTATTGATATATCTATTAATGATTAATGTTTATTAATATAAAATAATAAAAAAATAAAAATTAAAACAGATATAAGTAACAGATCTATTTCCTTTCATTATACCTATTATTTTTTTTTTAGGAT
The DNA here is from genome assembly GCF_046630445.1 of Rutidosis leptorrhynchoides. Lineage (NCBI taxonomy): Eukaryota > Viridiplantae > Streptophyta > Magnoliopsida > Asterales > Asteraceae > Rutidosis > Rutidosis leptorrhynchoides. The sequence goes on along the minus strand of NC_092335.1, from coordinate 150,383,645 downwards.
TCGAATTCAGCAAAATCCAACTACACGTCCCTATCCAGCTTTTTAAATTTTGATTCTGTCTCTAGAAGCTGTACAAGAACGAAATTGAATTCAGTAATATTGATGTGGTAGCACGGGGTTACGAAATAGTGTATATTTTTAATACGGAATGCTACAAAATTTAACAAGTTTTAATTAAATATTTACAAAATGGATATACCAAAACCTTGCTACAACACAATAGGCAGTGTACCTAGTCGCGAAGTAGTATAGTTTTTAGTAAGTCCGGTTCGTTCCACAGGGAGACGGGCTTATGAAACACTTTATTTTTATATAACAATATATAAATATAAATATAAAAATGGGGGTTTTACCGTTTAATGACCGGTTTGTCGATTTTAAAACTTTAGTCGCAGTTAAAACCTAATGTAAAATAAATACAAGACTTAAATTAAAGCGTAAAGTAAATAACGATAATGAAATTGCGAATAATAAAAGTGCGATAAAATAAACTTGCGATAATTAAAAAGTACGATAATTAAAAGTGCGATTAAATAACAATAAATAAAAGTGCGATAATTAGAAGTGCAATTAAATATAAAATAAAGAAAATTAAATATGAAATAAAAGAATTATGCTTATTTAAACTTCCGTAATCATGATGTTTGACGTGTTGATTTTAGTTTTATGCCCATGGGTTAATTGTCCTTTGTCCTGGATTATGTAATATGTCCGTCTGGTTTTTGTCCATAACAGTCCATCAGTCATAAATATAAAATGCGAGTGCCCTCGTCAAATTATTATTATACCCGAAGTTAAATATTCCAACTAATTGGGGATTCGAATTGTAACAAGGTTTTAATACTTTGTTTAATGAATACACCAGGTTATCGACTGCGTGTAAACCAAGGTTTTACTACTTTGTTAACAATTACACCAATTACCCTTGAATGTAATTTCACCCCTGTTTTAATTATTCTAGTGGCTATTAATCCATTCCCGTGTCCGGTTAAATGAACGATTATTCGTACATATACCCCGCCCATCGTGTCCGATCGAGTGTATATGGTAAATTATAGGGACGCCCAATTGTAAATCTTTATATTAACATTAACAAACTATCATTTAGTTAAACAAATATAAAGCCCATTAATAGCTCATAGTCTAATTTCCACAAGTGTCGTTCTTTTGTCCAAACCCCAATTATGGTACAAAGTCCAATTACCCAATTTTAGTAATTAGCCCAACATCATGATTACTTCGGCTCAAATAAGCATAATAATAACTTAAGTACGAGACATTAATTTAAAAAGAAGAACATAGCTTACATTGATTATTTATCGCGTAGTGTTACACGGACAGAGCTCCGACTTTAAAACCCGTAAAATAACCTTTACATAACCCGAACTAATCTAATATAACACTAATCTATACTATATATATATATATATATATATATATATTTATTATCTTATGGAGTATTATTATTATTATGTGTGTGGTTTTTTAAACTCGGACGAAAAATGGCAAATTTATAGACCAGGCCTGATTCTGATCCTCATGCGACTCGCATGGGAAATAGCCGTCTGGCCATGCGACTCGCATGGCCACCAGAATCCAGCTCAATATTTTTGTTTTCTTGTTCGTCGACATAATTTAAAATAAATATAAATATATAAATAATTAATATAATTATTTATATATTATATTTTATTCTTGTGCATAGTAGACTAGATATTTTTGGTCCGTTGCGTCGGGCGTTTCTTCTTGGCTCGGGTCCCGGTTCCGGATTTTCGGACGTCTTCGCGTATTATTTTATATCGTGTACTTTGCGTTCCGCAACTTGTACTCTTGTCATTTTTAGACGTTCTTCATCAATAATTTGAACCACTTTAATTGTATCTTTGTACATTTGAGCATTTTGGACCTTTCCGTCTTCAATTCTTCGTTTTCGCCTTTTGTCTTCGCACTTATTAAATATAAACGAATATTACTTGAATATGGAACAATTACAACTAAATAATTTACATATTGGGAGGATATTGCTACTAAATATATGTTCATTTGGAGCACTATCAAATATCCCCACACTTGATCGTTGCTTGTCCTCAAGCAATACATAACTTGAAATTATAATACATCACACGAATCACTTCTTTATTCTTCACACTTTGTACATCAGTGATTTTGATATGGCGGTATAAATAATGATAGTAACGATAGAACCATGGTTAAAGGTGGGTGTGTCATCCACAGTTGCCTCGGGTTTAGGTCAACGACACTTGCAATCAAATAGCCGATTTACTTTCGGTTTCCAAAGCAAAGTGCACATTTGAAAGGCGGTTTACAGTCCCACATGACTATAAAAATGTAGATCCTTAAGGAAATTGGATCTTTATGAAAACATTTGATCTTTTGAAAATTCAAGCTAGATTTTACCCTAGACAAGTTTTCTGATTTAATCCATTCTTTGGTGTTGCAAAATATATTTGTGGATCAATATTTTGGCTTAAAACTTTTAGGTTCGTGTAATCCACTGCTATCCTGGTATCGAAAAGCACACATCCAGTTTACTTGTTCCGTATATTACCTTTCGGTAAACTACCGTCCGGTTGTAAAGGAAAGCGATGAACAAGAAACTGTTAAGGCAATGTCTAATGACATGCATTTGTTCATGGTCTAAAAACGTGTCGGATGCTAGAACTATCCTTGGTAGGAGCAATAGTAAAGATCATCCTATGATTTTTCGGTCTGGCACAAGGTCCTGTCTCTGACCATGCTATGCAACCACCGTTCTTACGGTTGACACCCGATTTGGTTCCGGTGACCTAATGAATTCTAGGTGAATTCCTAGGATTTTACGTTCAATGGTAATGAACGCATTGAAAATGGGTTTTCAGAAAACAAATCGGTTTGTATTTTTGATCAAAATATTTTCTCGTTCAAGCTCGAGTTTAGATATCATCGAATTCCATGAGTTTGTAATTCTCAATCTTTAAGGTCAATCTCAAGGATTGAGTAATATCAGGCTTAAAAGCTGATTTTTAATCTTTTAAGGAGATTATCCTTTCTGGGGATCTGATTCATTAGTCTTATCAAGCTAATTTGCACGGTGCCTCCCCATTGTACGAGATAAATCCTTCTCATGGTTAGGATAAATCTGACCACTTGGCGACCCTGTTTGATGCTGAGGTCCGTGGATTTCCTGCTGATTTTAGAGATGACTTTTCTAGATTTTTCGTCAACCTACAGCTGGTCTGGACGACAACTTCTTGACCTAAATCAAGAAGCGCGTGTCTTTTTCGGAAGACTTTACTTCCTTTTAATGATGGAATTGATTCATCGTGTAGATCCATCTTTCTTTCAAATATATTACAGTAAACCGGGTAAAACTGATTAGTATCATCCAAAACAAAAGTACCTGCAATAATCTTGTACAAAGATATGTGATAGATAGTTTTTAATTGAATAACTTGGTACATTCTCCCCACACTTAGTTTCTTTCTTTGCCTTTTTATTCTCCTTTATTCCATTTTAAATGAATTCAAGCATTTTAGGTTGTTTCTCAATTTATGTCCTTTCCGATGTAACGATAATTTCGGTATTATCACCTAGTTTTCACCGTTCATAAATATGTATAAACATGATTTTGACTTCATTTAATTGAAAATTTTTCAAATTTTCACAAAATTTGGCAAATAAACCAAGTATAAACCTGAGAGAATTTATAACCCTTCCCCACACTTAAGATCATGCAATGCCCTCATTTGCATGAAATCAGACTATAATTATAAATTCATGAGGGTGGTTAGTGTAGAAAAGTGATTAAGAATACCTAGTTTGTACTTACAAAGCTCGTCGAATGATAGATGGCGCGCCTCACCGTTCATTCCTTCTTGTTTTATCACACATGTTTTTCTTCAAAAATGGTTGCTTTTCTGAACTGTTTGCTAATTTTTGAAAATGCGTATTTTACCCTAAGTTATCATGCATGTTTATTAACGAGTTATGCACTAACCCGAACCCCTAATTTAACGTTAAGTGGGGTTAGACTTCCCCACACTTAGCTGACGACATGTGAAGTCGGTGGAATAAGTTCCTCGAATTAAAATAGTGAGCCAGTTATTTATATCTCGGGTGGTGTATAATATATCAATGGGTTTAAAGTTTAGACTCACCCGTTGATCGTCACTACTTAATTTTTTTTTAAGTGTAGCTTTTAGTAAATGGATATGTCTCTTTTCTGGTTCTTGGTCAAATGGATCGTTATACACTGACATACATATTCCTATAGGGTGGTCAATTCCTAACATTTCCTTCCGTTCATTCTCGGGTTCAAAGTTTTCACCTCTATTACCCATTTGGGTAAAATTTGAGGTGTCATTATCTATTACAGTTCTTAGTTCATCTTCGGTAGATGATTTGTCTATTGAGAATATTGGGTTGGAAGGTTGTGGAATGGTGAATTTCGGGATCGAAGTAGATTCTTCTTCATTAATGGTACTTATCGGTCCCACCACTTTGGTCTCGGGGGTAAAATTTTCAACGTTATCGTTTTCCCAAGAGTACCAATTTGTCACCCTTACTTCTTCTTCATCCATTGGTGGATCGATGATTTCGTCGGTAGAGGCTAATGTGTCGATATGTTGTGAAATTGGTAAAACTGAATAAAAAGTATCATCGGGATAGTTGGTGATTTCGGAGCTCCCGAATTCATCAAAATTCGATGATTTGAGATTTTCTTGCACACGACTCCTCAGATCAACAGGTGTGTAATCTGATAGAGTTTCAGCTTGCCGGTTTACAAACTCTCTCATTTGTTCCTTTTGAGCATCAAGTTCTTCGAGTTTGATTTTCATATTGTCTAAAGAATTTTCGGACACGTAATTTTCCTCGTCTTCTGGTTGTTGAGTTTGGATATATTCTTGGGAATAATCCCAGTTTGAATTGCGTTCTTCATAATCGTTCCATTCAGGTTCTGTGGGTACGTAATTTTCCATAGGAACGTAATAATAACATTCCCATGTTGAGTGATAATCTCCACAGATTTCACAACCAGTTATTGTTTCGTCATTTGTGATCCAAGATTGACTGAACGAATTGTCATCAACACTCGGTTGAGAGTATTGATTTAATTGATTTTGGAGTTCAAAAAGAGTTTCCAAGGCCTTGTTTTCAAAATTTTCCATTTTATTGCGACGGCCAAATTTTAGCTACATTCACAAATGATCCTATTAGTTATAAAAATAGAAAAACTTATATAAGTTGTCCAATTAATAGACTTTTCTGATTTTTGCCCACGTTTCGAATAGCCAAAAGATGCAGCAGGTAGCCAGGACCCTTTAAATCGGAAGCCCACAACTAGCCACTAACAAATCCAACTATTACTACGAACCAGAAAAATGTCAACGTCCATTAATTTAACCGCTTAAATAATTTTTCTTTCTGTTTGAGATATTAGATAAGAAATAGAGAAAATTCTAGGTCCTAAAAACTAGAGCGTCGAGAAATAAGAAAGAAATAGATTGCGCGTCGAAAAACGTCGAAAAATAAAAATAAGAAAGAAAAACGTCGAAACTTAAAAGTCTAAAAACTAAATCTAAAAAGTTGCGCCTAAAAGTCTAAAGGTAAATGCAATTCTAAAGGAAAAACGGCAATTACGTTATTTAGGCACTAAAATCTATTTAAAACTAAAGCGAAAAACGGCGTCGCAAAATTCTAAAGCAACTAAATCTTAATCTAAAGAAAAAGCACTTAAGAGATTTTACGGCAAAGCCTAAAAATCTAAAAATAAAAATAACAACAGCAAAAACTATGACTAAAAACTAAGTACGAACGAAAATTACGCTAAAAACGATTAAAAGGTACAAAAATAGAAATAAGTTTAAAATTGATAAAAATATAATTTTTATAAAAATATTATTTTTATATTATATTATATTAAAGTATTAAGTTTTATATATAATAAAACTAAATATAAGTAAATATAAATTAAATAAACTTAAAACTTAAATATAATAATAATAATAAACTAGGGTTTATAAATAATAATAATATAATACACCGTATTAAATGCGAAAATAGGGTAAAACCTGGCCTGTCAGTTGACCTCATGCGACTCGCATGGGTTTAGGCAGGGGGTCATGCGAGTCGCATGACCTGTTTGGCCAGTTCAGATGACAGTTCAAATAAAGGTTCAATTCGTTTTATTTTATATTTATATTATATTTTCTGTTTTAATATATATAACATAAAATATATATAATTTAAATAAAAACTTAATATTTTTAAAACTAAAATAAAAAGAAAATACTTTATAATTTTATAAATATATAAAAAAAACTTAAAAATAGATTTAAAAATATATTTTTTTTTCGGTTTTTAAAATTTTAAATTTTTTTTTTATTTTTTTTTTAAGTTTTTTAATTTTTAGGATTTTATATTGTTTTTCTAAAAATAAAATATAAATATATTTATAAAATAAAAATATAGAGTTTTGCCGACTTCCCCGGCAGCGGCGCCAAAAACTTGATGTGGTAGCACGGGGTTACGAAATAGTGTATATTTTTAATACGGAATGCTACAAAATTTAACAAGTTTTAATTAAATATTTACAAAATGGATATACCAAAACCTTGCTACAACACAATAGGCAGTGTACCTAGTCGCGAAGTAGTATAGTTTTTAGTAAGTCCGGTTCGTTCCACAGGGAGACGGGCTTATGAAACACTTTATTTTTATATAACAATATATAAATATAAATATAAAAATGGGGGTTTTACCGTTTAATGACCGGTTTGTCGATTTTAAAACTTTAGTCGCAGTTAAAACCTAATGTAAAATAAATACAAGACTTAAATTAAAGCGTAAAGTAAATAACGATAATGAAATTGCGAATAATAAAAGTGCGATAAAATAAACTTGCGATAATTAAAAAGTACGATAATTAAAAGTGCGATTAAATAACAATAAATAAAAGTGCGATAATTAGAAGTGCAATTAAATATAAAATAAAGAAAATTAAATATGAAATAAAAGAATTATGCTTATTTAAACTTCCGTAATCATGATGTTTGACGTGTTGATTTTAGTTTTATGCCCATGGGTTAATTGTCCTTTGTCCTGGATTATGTAATATGTCCGTCTGGTTTTTGTCCATAACAGTCCATCAGTCATAAATATAAAATGCGAGTGCCCTCGTCAAATTATTATTATACCCGAAGTTAAATATTCCAACTAATTGGGGATTCGAATTGTAACAAGGTTTTAATACTTTGTTTAATGAATACACCAGGTTATCGACTGCGTGTAAACCAAGGTTTTACTACTTTGTTAACAATTACACCAATTACCCTTGAATGTAATTTCACCCCTGTTTTAATTATTCTAGTGGCTATTAATCCATTCCCGTGTCCGGTTAAATGAACGATTATTCGTACATATAAATACCCCGCCCATCGTGTCCGATCGAGTGTATATGGTAAATTATAGGGACGCCCAATTGTAAATCTTTATATTAACATTAACAAACTATCATTTAGTTAAACAAATATAAAGCCCATTAATAGCTCATAGTCTAATTTCCACAAGTGTCGTTCTTTTGTCCAAACCCCAATTATGGTACAAAGTCCAATTACCCAATTTTAGTAATTAGCCCAACATCATGATTACTTCGGCTCAAATAAGCATAATAATAACTTAAGTACGAGACATTAATTTAAAAAGAAGAACATAGCTTACATTGATTATTTATCGCGTAGTGTTACACGGACAGAGCTCCGACTTTAAAACCCGTAAAATAACCTTTACATAACCCGAACTAATCTAATATAACACTAATCTATACTATATATATATATATATATATTTATTATCTTATGGAGTATTATTATTATTATGTGTGTGGTTTTTTAAACTCGGACGAAAAATGGCAAATTTATAGACCAGGCCTGATTCTGATCCTCATGCGACTCGCATGGGAAATAGCCGTCTGGCCATGCGACTCGCATGGCCACCAGAATCCAGCTCAATATTTTTGTTTTCTTGTTCGTCGACATAATTTAAAATAAATATAAATATATAAATAATTAATATAATTATTTATATATTATATTTTATTCTTGTGCATAGTAGACTAGATATTTTTGGTCCGTTGCGTCGGGCGTTTCTTCTTGGCTCGGGTCCCGGTTCCGGATTTTCGGACGTCTTCGCGTATTATTTTATATCGTGTACTTTGCGTTCCGCAACTTGTACTCTTGTCATTTTTAGACGTTCTTCATCAATAATTTGAACCACTTTAATTGTATCTTTGTACATTTGAGCATTTTGGACCTTTCCGTCTTCAATTCTTCGTTTTCGCCTTTTGTCTTCGCACTTATTAAATATAAACGAATATTACTTGAATATGGAACAATTACAACTAAATAATTTACATATTGGGAGGATATTGCTACTAAATATATGTTCATTTGGAGCACTATCAAATATCCAAAATCAGTTACGAGTCAATATCTGCTTTATTATATTTTATTCTTATTTCTGTCTGATTAGAAAATCCTGTCGATTTCAAATCTCTCTTTTTGATAAACAATCATCTAAATTGTTGATGCATCATTCAATTTACTCACCATTATATCCAATTATTAATTTTACAGCTGTTATACGAAAATCAAAACAGAAAGTAAAGAAGAACCAGTGGTTTCCCCTGTACGTGTAAATGTTTTTGAAAAATCTCGATTTCTAATCAATTTTCAAAATGTAAGAATGAAATCCTATTAGGAATCTTCAGTTTAATCTATTTGCAAAGTTTCAAAACCCAATTCCTAATATGGAGTACGAATTTACGAGTCAAACTTTAAAAGCGAAAAGTTAAACAACTGTTCTATGATTAAATTTGAGTTCTATGTTGTAATCCAGGTTAAATTGAGGATTTGGGAAGTTTACATGAATGATTTCTAACATATTTCATGTTGTAACTATGGTCTAAAACGTTCACGTTTATGAAATCAATTATTTTTTTTGTTTTGAAACCGTAACAGCGAGCCTGTTCTTATATTTTTTTTTATTTTTTTATTTTTAAACTGATTAATCGATATTCATTTATGTATCATTTATAAACCTAAAAAATTATTTATGAAACCCATTATAAGTTAGGTTTGATCTTTGGTCTATTTAATGTCGAGAAGAAGGAGAAGAAAGTGGGAACAGAAAAGGGTGGAATAAATTAAATCGGGTCTATAGTTAAATAGAAAAACAAATTAGATTGGATGGTTTGTGGTGTTAGTGTGTGGGCGGGAGGTCTCGGGTTCGAGTCCCGGCTCTGACGATTTATTTCTTTTTAAGCCTTTAAAGGTAGTTCTCATATTTATAATAATAATAATAATAATAATAATAATAATAATAATAATAATAATAATAATAATAATAATAATAATAATAATTATTATTATTATTATTATTATTATTATTATTATTATTATTATTATTATTATTATTATTATTATTATTATTATTATTATTATTACTATTGTTGATTGTTATTAATCATTGTTGTTATGATGTTAAGTAAGTATTGGTACTAATGTTAATAATATGATTATTATTATTATCATTAATTTAATTAACATTATTATTATCGTTACTACTAGTATTAAGTATTATTAGTATCATTTATAATTATTAGTAATATTATTATTATCATTACTAGTATTATACTATTAGTATTATTATTAATATGATCATTAAAATACCCATTAAAAAAAATTTAATTATTATTAAACGTACCATTATTACTAAATATATTATTTTTTGTTAAAACTATCATTTTTACTTTATCATTATTAGTAAAACTATCTTTTTATTAAAATTACTATTGTTACTATCATTATTATAACTATTAGTAAAATCATGATTTTTAGTATTATTATGATTGTATCATTATTGTTATTATTAATTATTACGATTAAGATTATGGATAAGTTAATTATTGTTAATACTAACATAGTATTATTGATAAGGCTAAAAAGGAACATATATTTCATAGCAAAATCCCCCAAGAAAGACAAGATTTTAGTTGCAATTGTTCCATTTTCAAGTAATATTCGTTTATATTAAATAAGTGCGAAGACAAAAGGCGAAAACGACGAATTAAAGACACAAAGGTCCAAAAAGCTCAAATATACAAGATACAAATAAAAAGGTTCAAATTATTGATGAAGAACGTCTAAAAATGACAAGAGTACAAGTTGCGGAACGCAAAGTACACGATATAAAATAGTACGAAAGGACGTCCGAAAATCCGGAACCGGGACCCGAGCCAAGAAGAAACGCCCGACGCAATGGACCAAAAATATCTAGTCTACTATGCACATAAATATAATATAATATATAAATAATTATTAAAATTATTTATATTTTATATATATTCAATAAATATGTCGACGAACAAGAAGACAAAAGATATGTGAGCTGTCCAGCGTGGCCATGCGAGTCGCATGGCAAATAGGCATAAACCCATGCGAGTCGCATGGCAGTAAAAATCTGGCCAAATGCCTATAAAAAGGCAGTTTATGCACGAACTCAAACACATCTTTTTCTTTTCCTTCTCTGTAAACATATAACATAAATAAATAATTATAATTTTAATTATAATTTTAATAATTATGATTTAGTTTAGTATTGTAACAAATGATTTACGGGTTTTAAGTCAAGACTCTGCCCGTGTAATACTACGATATTAATACCCACTGTAAGTTATGTCTTTCCTTTTTAATTTAATGTCTCGTAGCTAAGTTATTATTATGCTTATTTAAAACGAAGTAATCATGATGTTGGGCTAATTACTAAAATTGGGTAATTGGGCTTTGTACCATAATTAAGGTTTGGGCAAAAGACCGACACTTGTGGAAATTGGACTATTGACTATTAATAGATGGGGGGTATTGTCTAATTGAGTGACAACTCATTGGAGTCTGTCGAACCTATCTTCAAATTAATTATCCTAATAATTAATAATGATTATGGTTGTCCTATTTAGTGACGTTCATATGGAATCTATTATAATCATTTAATTAATTATTCGGGTTGGGTAATTGATTATTCAAACCGATCAAGTGGGTAAATTAATATTCATATCTAATCAAAACAGGGGTAGATTACATACAGTGATAACTGGTGTAATTGTTGACAGAAGTGATAACTGCGTCACAGTTTAAATCCTTAATTAGTTGGAATATTTGACTTCGGGTATAAGGGTAATTTGACGAGGACACTCGCACTTTATATTTATGACCGATGGACTATTATGGACAAAAACCAGATAGACGTATCAAATAAACCAGGACAAAGGACAATTAACCCATGGTAATAAATTAAAATCAACACGTCAAACATCATGATTACGGAAGTTTAAATAAGCATAATTCTTTTATTATATTTCTCATCGTATCTTTATTTACTGTCATTTTATTACTCGCAATTTTATTTACTGTCATTTTATTTATTGTCATTATTTTACGCACTTTAATTATCGTCATTTATCTTTGCGCTTAAAATATAGAATCGACAAACCGGTCATTAAACGGTAAAACCCCCCTTTTATAATAATATTACTACTTATATATATATATATATATATATATATATATATATATATATATATATATATATATATATATATATATATATATATATATATATATATATATATATATATATATATATATATATATATATATTTATATAAATATAGTTTTATAAAAATATAGTACGTAATCACTAGCTCCCTGTGGAACGAACCGGACTTACTAAAAACTACACTACTCTACGATTAGGTACAATGCCTATAGTGTTGTAGCAAGGTTTAGGTATATCCCATCCGTAAATTAATAAAACTTGTGTCATATTTTGTAGTATTTCCTAGTAAAAATATAGTACTATCACGTACCCCTCCGCTACCACATCAAGTTTTTGGCGCCGCTGCCGGGGAGCACTAAAACGCTATATTTTTAATTTATATTTGCAAAAAAAAAAAAAAAAAAAAAAAAAACGTAAAAAAAAAAAAAAAATTATAAAAAAATATATTTTTAAGATTTTGTCTATAAAAAAAAAAAATTTTTTTTTTAGTTTTATTACCGTTAGATTTTTAGACTATATTCGCAACTTTTAGTATTAAGTTTAGTTTTGCCATAGTTATTTTTACTTCTAGAATTTTTAGTTTTGCCGTAAAATCCCTTAAGTGCTTTTTCTTTAGACTAAGATTTAGGTGCCTTAAAATTTTGCGACGCCATTTTTCGTGCTATTTTCTTATTTCGTATTTTTCGACGCCTTTTACCTATGTATCAATTACAATTCCAATTAGTGATCTCCATTTGTAGCTTTAATTTTAAGATAGTGATCGTTATAAGGTTGGATTAACCGCGTGTTTACAAACCACTCTTCATCTTTTTCATTTTTCGACACTTTTCGACGCGCAATCTTTTTCTCTCTTATTTCTCGCCATTCTAGTTTTTAGGACTTAGAATTTTTTTCTACTTCTTATCTAAATTTCTTAAAATTACGAAAATTTATTTTAAGTGGTTAAATTGATAGACATCAAAATTTTCTGGTTCGTAGTAATAGTTGGATTTGTACGTGGACCGGGTTATTGGAGCCAAACAGTACTCAATTATATTGAGACCAAACGAATCCTGCCCCTCTGCTGCATCTTTTGGCTATTCGAAACGTGGGCAAAATCAGAAAAGTCTATTAATTGGATAACTTATTATAATTTTTCTTTCCTTTTTAAAAACTAATAGGATATTCAGTGAATGCACCGAGCAAGACGTTCGCCGCCGGTCATACGTTCACCACCTGTAACTCGATCAAGACATCTAGCAAATATTGTCGCCGTTGATTTTTCTTTAGAATCGTCATCTAGTCGAACAAGAACTCCAACTCAAATTTCCGATAATCCATCTTTTGAACCCGACTTCACAATTAAGAACCCGGAGCATATTCAAGGACAATTCCAAGATCTTGAACCACTAATTATTCCTCCTGAGCCACAAACCATTAAATCAGAATCCTCTAGTGATTCGTATTCAACAAATTCAAATATGGAAGTAACGGAACTTCTAAGTATGGAAGATCGAATGAGAGCCACACGCACGGGCCAAGGTCACGCCATTATTAAGCCAGAAGTTAATGCGCCAGATTATGAAATCAAAGGACAAATTCTACACATGGTAACTAACCAATGCCAATTCAGTGGTGCACCGAATGAAGATCCTAACGAACACCTTCGTACGTTTAAAAGAATTTGTACACTATTCAAAATCCGAGAAGTGGAAGATGAGCAGATCTATCTCATGTTGTTTCCCTGGACTTTAAAGGGAGAAGCCAAAGATTGGTTAGAATCGTTACCTGAAGGGGCGATTGACACATGGGATGTTTTAGTTGAAAAATTTCTTAAACAATTCTTTCCGGCATCTAAAGCCGTGAGACTTCAAGGAGAAATTGTTACGTTCGCGCAAAAGCCAAATGAAACATTATATGAGGCGTGGACAAGATTCGGAAGGATGTTGAGAGGATGTCCTCAACACGGTTTAGACACTTACCAAATAGTACAAATATTCTACCAAGGTGTCAACGTTGCTACACGAAAAGACATCGACATAACAGCTGGTGGTTCCATCATGAAGAAAACCGCAACTGAAGCTTACAAAATTATTGATAATACAGCCTCCCACTCGCATGAGTGGCACCAAGAAAAAGATATTTTTCGTTCATCTAAAGTGGCTAGAGCCGATTCTAGCCATGACTTTGATTCCGTTTCCGCAAAAATAGATGCTTTCGAAAGACGAATGGAAAAGATGAATAAAGATATTCACGCAATACGAATCAGTTGTGAGCAATGCGGTGGACCACACTTATTGAAAGATTGTCACATTGAACCAACGATGGAACAACGAGAGAATGTTTCCTATATGAACCAAAGGCCGGGAAATAATTATCAAAATAATTATCAACCGCCAAGGCTAAACTTAAATCGAAATCAAAACATTCTTTACAATCCAAAAGGACCCGAAAATAACTGGTATAACCAACAAGGTCCGAATAACCAACCAACTCAAAACAACACTTTCAATCAACAAAGACCTGGCTTATATAAACCACAACAACAAACCGAAGAGAAAAAGTCAAATATGGAAGATGTGGTATTCAAGCTAGTTGAATCTCAAACACAATTTATTGAAACTCAAACCCAAACGAACGAGAGATTTGATCAGTCATTAAGAACTCAACAAGCTTCCATTTTGAATCTAGAAAAACACGTAGGTACTCTTGCTAGCATGATGAGTGAGAGGGAACAAGGAAAGCTACCAAGTAATACTGAAGTAAATCCTCGGAATGAGAATGTTAATATGGTCTCAACGAATTCTGAAAAACCAGCTCCAGAAAATGGGAAGGTTTTAGATGAGAGTAACAATGAAGAAGTTACACCACCACCACCCGAGTATGTAAAGCCAATGGTGGCACCATACAAATCACCCATCCTGTTTCCAAGAAAAGGAGTTGAGTATGAGCAAGTGATAGGTAATAAAGATTGTGATACCTCTGGAAAGAAGAAGAAGAAAAAGAATAAGAAAGTGCAAGAAACAAAAGCCGTAAATATAAACCCGGTGAAGACAGTTCCACCAAAACCTCCACCTAGGGTAGGTGATCCGGGTGAATTTATTGTTCCTTGTCTACTTAGTGATTGTGTCATGTATGATGCACTAGCAGATTTAGGTGCAAGTGTAAGTGTTATGCCTCTTTCCTTATATAAGAGATTAGGTGTAGGTAAGTTAAGTCCAACGGATATGAGTGTTCGACTCTTTGATCAAACCATTAAGCACCCAGTTGGAATTGCTGACAACCTACCCATTCAAGTAGGCAATTTAACCTTTCTAGTCGAATTCATTGTCATTGACATAGAAGAGGACCCAAACGTTCCTCTAATTTTAGGTCGACCATTCTTTGCGTCCACCGGGGCATTATTTGATGTAGGAAATGGAAGAATGACACTTAAAAGTGGTGACAAATCGATCACCTTTATGATTCGAAAGACTAAATCTCCACCAACCAAAACCGTTGAACCAGCAAAAACGATTGGTAAGAACCATGTTGTTTTACCAACTCCAACGGTAATACTTAGCAATAATGAAACGCCTAAGTGTGGGGAAAATGAAGTAACACCTAATGATGACATGATAACAAAGAACCCCGTTGTTGATACGAAATTAAATGATCCCGTTATTAATAGTTCAATGAAGAAACTTATTAAACGGATTCGCGATGCTAAAACCAAGGGGAACTTTAAGTTATGTAACCGGTTAGTATCCAATCTATCACCTAAAGAAAAGGAGAAACTAGTTGAAATTGTGGATATTACACAGGAATCCGACCAATGGCTTAAAGAAAAAGTCACGGATATGCAAGTTGATTATGGACCAAGAGAAATTAACGATGAAGTTAATCACAATTTTGACACCATGGCTACCTAAGTGTGAGGAGATTCAAATATTCTAAAAAGAAAATGCTGTTTGGAGTTAGTTGTTCTGTTCTCGTGTAGTTCCGAGAATGGAACCCGATTGGTCTTTTCCGCTAGCAGACACTAAAGAACTAGTTTTCTCCCTCCATTCTGAATTTTTGTTTTGTAGTTTTTTTTTATGAAATTAATATGCATTTTAATTTAAGTTTTTAAAAACAAAATTTACTTTAATTCATTAAGTTTAAAAAATGATTTCTAAAATTCGTCGTGAGTTAAAGACTAGGTCGTTGAGCCGAAATTGCTTTACCCGAGAGCGGGGCGAAAAATTTTGTTATCATTATTTTTAATTTTATTGATCTAAAGTATGCCAAAAAAAATATTATATTTTATAAATTTTTGAACGTGGGGAAATATACCCAACTTCAAAAATATGTATATATGTTTGTAGTTTATATCATGAACACAACAGGGTAAAACAACGCACTTTCAAAGACTGTCATTAAAGTTCAGCAAAAGGTACCAATTTTGACGACAAGACGCAAAATAACAAATGTTATATAACAAATGGAGGAATGAACGATGAGGCGCCATCAATCATTCGACGAGCTTTGTAATTACAAACTCGGTATTTTTAATCACTTTTCTACACTAATCACCCTCATGAATTTATAATTATAGTCTGATTTCATGCAAATGAGGGCATTGCATGATCTCAAGTGTGGGGAAGGGTTATAAATTCTCTCGGGTTTATACTTAGTTTAATTGCCAAATTTCATGAAAATTTGAAAAATTTTCAACTAAAATACTAGTAACGCAGTAGTTGTATTAGAATCTAGTGCTCTCTGATAACAAGGAACAGCCCTAGTCTTATATACTGACTACCCACTTCTAGTAAAATTTTTCAAAATTTTCAATTAAATGAAGTCAAAATCATGTTTATACATATTTATGAACGATGAAAACTAAGTGTTAATACCGAAATTATCGTTACCTCGAGGACATAAATTGAGAAACAACCCAAAACGCTTGAATTCATTTAAAAAGGAATAAAGAAGAATAAAAAGGCAAAGAAAGAAACTAAGTGTGGGGAGAATGTACCAAGTTATTCAATTAAAAACTATCTATCACATGTTTCTGTAAAGTTATTGCAGGTGCTTTTGTTTTGGACTTAATTAACAGTTTTACCCGGTTTATTGTAATATATTTGAAAGAAAAGATGGATCTACACGATGAATCAATTCCATCATTAAAAGGAAGTAAAGTCTTCCGAAAAAGACACGCGCTTCTTGATTTAGGTCATGAAGTTGTTGTCCAGACCAGCTGTAGGTTGACGAAAAATCTAGAAAAGTCATCTCTAAAATCAGCAGGAAATCCACGGACCTCAGCATCAAACAGGGTCGCCATGTGGTCAGATTTATCCTAACCATGAGAAGGATTTATCTCGTACAATGGGGGGGGCACCGTGCAAATTAGCTTGATAAGACTAATGAATCAGATCCCCAGAAAGGATAATCTCCTTAAAGATTAAAAATCAGCATTTAAGCCTGATATTACTCAATCCTTGATATTGACCTTAAAGATTGAGAATTCAAACTCATGGAATTCAATGATATCTAAACTCGAGCTTGAACGAGAAAATATTTTGATCAAAAATACAAACCGATTTGTTTTCTGAAAACCCATTTTCAATGCGTTCATCACCATTGAACGTAAAATCCTAGGAATTCACCTGGAATTCATTAGGTCACCTGAACCAAATCGGGTGTCAACCGTAAGAACGGTGGTTGCATAGCATGGTCGGAGACAGGACCTTGTGCCAGACCGAAAAATCATAGGATGATCTTTACTATTGCTCCTACCAAGGATAGTACTAGCATCCGACACGTCAAAAGACCATAATCATCTGCATGTCATGGGACATTGCCTTAACAGTTTCTTGTTCATCGCTTTCCTTTACAACCGGACGGTAGTTTACCGAAAGGTAATATACGGAACAAGTAAATTGGATGTGTGCTTTCCGATACAGGGATAGCAGTGGATTACACGAACCTAAATGTTTTTAGCCAAAATATTGATCCACAAATATATTTTGCAACACCGATGGTGGGTCAAATCAGAAAACTTGTCTAGGGTAAAATCTAGCTTGAATTTTTAAAAGATCAAATGTTTTCATAAAGATCCAATTTCCTAAAGGATCTACATTTTTATAGTCATGTGGGACTGTAAACCGCCTTTTAAATGTGCACTTTGCTTTGGAAACCGAAAGTAAATCGGCTATTTGATTGCAAGTGTCGTTGACCTAAACCCAAGGCAACTGTGGATGACACACCCACCTTTAACCATGGTTCTATTGTTAATATCATTGTTTATACCGCTCTATCAAAATCACTGATGTACAAAGTGTGAAGAATAAAGAAGTGATTCGTGTGATGTATTATATTATTTCAAGACTGTATTGCTTGAGGACAAGCAACGCTCAAGTGTGGGGATATTGATAAGGCTAAAAAGGAACATATATTTCATAGCAAAATCCCCCAAGAAAGACAAGATTTTAGTTGCAATTGTTCCATTTTCAAGTAATATTCGTTTATATTAAATAAGTGCGAAGACAAAAGGCGAAAACGACGAATTAAAGACACAAAGGTCCAAAAAGCTCAAATATACAAGATACAAATAAAAAGGTTCAAATTATTGATGAAGAACGTCTAAAAATGACAAGAGTACAAGTTGCGGAACGCAAAGTACACGATATAAAATAGTACGAAAGGACGTCCGAAAATCCGGAACCGGGACCCGAGCCAAGAAGAAACGCCCGACGCAATGGACCAAAAATATCTAGTCTACTATGCACATAAATATAATATAATATATAAATAATTATTAAAATTATTTATATTTTATATATATTTAATAAATATGTCGACGAACAAGAAGACAAAAGATATGTGAGCTGTCCAGCGTGGCCATGCGAGTCGCATGGCAAATAGGCATAAACCCATGCGAGTCGCATGGCAGTAAAAATCTGGCCAAATGCCTATAAAAAGGCAGTTTATGCACGAACTCAAACACATCTTTTTCTTTTCCTTCTCTGTAAACATATAACATAAATAAATAATTATAATTTTAATTATAATTTTAATAATTATGATTTAGTTTAGTATTGTAACAAATGATTTACGGGTTTTAAGTCAAGACTCTGCCCGTGTAATACTACGATATTAATACCCACTGTAAGTTATGTCTTTCCTTTTTAATTTAATGTCTCGTAGCTAAGTTATTATTATGCTTATTTAAAACGAAGTAATCATGATGTTGGGCTAATTACTAAAATTGGGTAATTGGGCTTTGTACCATAATTAAGGTTTGGGCAAAAGACCGACACTTGTGGAAATTGGACTATTGACTATTAATAGATGGGGGGTATTGTCTAATTGAGTGACAACTCATTGGAGTCTGTCGAACCTATCTTCAAATTAATTATCCTAATAATTAATAATGATTATGGTTGTCCTATTTAGTGACATTCATATGGAATCTATTATAATCATTTAATTAATTATTCGGGTTGGGTAATTGATTATTCAAACTGATCAAGTGGGTAAATTAATATTCATATCTAATCAAAACAGGGGTAGATTACATACAGTGATAACTGGTGTAATTGTTGACAGAAGTGATAACTGCGTCACAGTTTAAATCCTTAATTAGTTGGAATATTTGACTTCGGGTATAAGGGTAATTTGACGAGGACACTCGCACTTTATATTTATGACCGATGGACTATTATGGACAAAAACCAGATAGACGTATCAAATAAACCAGGACAAAGGACAATTAACCCATGGTAATAAATTAAAATCAACACGTCAAACATCATGATTACGGAATTTTAAATAAGCATAATTCTTTTATTATATTTCTCATCGTATCTTTATTTACTGTCATTTTATTACTCGCAATTTTATTTACTGTCATTTTATTTATTGTCATTATTTTACGCACTTTAATTATCGTCATTTATCTTTGCGCTTAAAATATAGAATCGACAAACCGGTCATTAAACGGTAAAACCCCCCTTTTATAATAATATTACTACTTATATATATATATATTTATATAAATATAGTTTTATAAAAATATAGTACGTAATCACTAGCTCCCTGTGGAACGAACCGGACTTACTAAAAACTACACTACTCTACGATTAGGTACACTGCCTATAGTGTTGTAGCAAGGTTTAGGTATATCCCATCCGTAAATTAATAAAACTTGTGTCATATTTTGTAGTATTTCCTAGTAAAAATAATACTATTTCGTACCCTCACGCTACATCATCAATTATGAATATTGTTATCATTAAAATAAGTAAAATTATTATTATCATTATTATTAAGACTAGTATTAATATTAAGCATTAGTTGTATTATTAAATTTTGGTATGAACATAAGAGAATGTATTAAAAACATTATTATTATGACATTTCTAATAATATTACTATTATTATTATTATTATTATTATTATTATTATTATTATTATTATTATTATTATTATTATTATTATTATTATTATTATTATTATTAGTAAATCATTAATATCATAACTATCATAAACAGTAAAATTAATATCCTTACAACTATTATTATTAGTATCATTGTTATTGTTATTAGTACTAATAGAGTTATTATTAACATAAGTATATTATTAAAGTTATTATTATTATGTTTAAAAATATTAACTTAGTATAATTAGAACTACTGTCTTGATAAACAAATGAAATACACAAATATATATATTTAACACATATAACATAACAAAATTTAATATTTTTATATACAAAATGAACATATAAAACATATATATTATTAATATAAAAATGATATAACTAATATATATATATATATATATATATATATATATATATATATATATATATATATATATATATATATATATATGTGTGTGTGTGTGTGTGTGTGTGTGTGTGTGTGTGTGTGTGTGTGTTCAATTACAACCATGAATATTAATAAATATACAAATGATATAGGTTAGTGAATCCGAGGCTAACCCTGCATTGTTCAGTTTCGTCATATGTATTTTTACTACAAAATACATTATGGTGAGTTTCATTTGATTCCCTTTTACTCTACATTTTTGGGACTGAGAATACATGCGCTGTTTTATAACTGTTTTGTTAAATGCTTTTGAAATATATTTTGAACTGCGAATACATGAATTACTTTTATAACTGTTTTACGAAATAGACACAGGTAATCGAAACTACATTCTATGGTTGAATTATCGAAATCAAATGTGCCCTTTTTATCATGTCCGATGTTTTCCCGGAATGATGGCGAATTTATCATGTCCGATGTTTTTCCGGAATGATGGCGAATTTATCATGTCCGATGTTTTCCCGGAATGATGGCAAATTTATCATGTCCGAAGTTGTCCCGGAATGATGAGGATATTCTATATGCAACTTGTTAAGGTCGATTACCAGGAGTTCAATCCATATGAATGAATTTTATGCATGATGTTTATGGGAAATAGGAATATTAAAACTTGTGGTCTATTAAAATGATGAATTTTATTGTTTATGATAAACTTATGAACTCACCAACCTTTTGGTTGACACTTGAAAGCATGTTTATTCTCAGGTATGAAAGAAATCTTCCGTTGTGCATTTGCTCATTTTAGAGATATTACTTGGAGTCATTCATGGCATATTTCAAAAGACGTTGCATTCGAGTCGTTGAGTTCATCAAGAATATTATTAAGTCGATTATAGTTGGATATATTATGAAATGGTATGCATGCCGTCAACTTTCGATGAAATGAAAGTTTGCCTTTCAAAAACGAATGCAATGTTTGTAAAATGTATCATATAGAGGTCAAGTACCTCGCGATGTAACCAAATGTAATGTATTCGTCCAGATGGATTAGGACGGGTCATTAGATAAGTAACACAAGTTGAATTATTACCTTGGTATATGCATGTTGCTGTAACAAGTACCATCCTTTTAATGGAGTTATACAAGATGCAGTTTCAAATTATGCTAATTTCATGTCCCATTCTTTTATAAATAACACAAGTTGTTTTTGCGGCTTTATTTTTCTGTTCATTCTTCACTTTATATCCAAGTTTAAGATTTTGATTGTTTTTGATGTTTTTAGACTATAATCTCATATGTTACTCATATTTTTCAATTGTTGCAGATAATATTTTTCTTTTTTTTGTTGTTGCAGATAATATGATATGGTAGAGAAAGTGTGGCTTTAAAGAACAAGATGAACAAGAAATATATATGGCGCCAAGAAGATTATACCATCTACTATCACTTAAAAGTATCTTTTGATCCATGTCTGTCATATTATATGCATACAATTCAACAATTTCTCTACTGTATTCAATGATGTGGACAAATATGATATGGTAGTACTTTTTAATTTTTAAGAATTGGATAGATTTTGATGTAACTGAATCAAGAAATATATATGCCACTTGAGTTTTATCTTCTTTTGGCTTTTGCTTCAAATTTTTAAAATTCAATATTTGTATATCTATGGGTTTGTACGTAATATAAAATCCTGGAATCCTCATAGTGGTGAAAATGTAAAATACTAATGCTGGAATCCTCACACTTCATAGTGTGGAAATTTTATGTTATGTTAAAAACTCTCACATTTGAAGACGTTAAGATTTTACTAAAATGCTCACCTATATAAGTGTGAGGAATCTGTCAAGGTCCACACATGTAAAAGTGTGAGGAAATGCTTCATATGCTCACATGTCATAGTGTGAATATTGTCTTAAATTTTGTTACGCATATCCTCACATTTGGGCAAAATGTGAACATCACTATTTTACACATGTGGAAGTGTGTACATATTGCATAAAAAACGTGTAGATTTAACTAATTTGCCGTAGTGGTACATATTATATTTATCTTTTTTAATTAAGTAAACAAAGTTTATAAAATTTAAAATATGGTAATATTTAAGGGGGATGATTCTCACACATACTTTTTTGATCCTCACACACCAATTGAGTATTATTAGAAGAGTAAAATGTTAAAATAGGTGTGTGAGGATCAAAAAAGTGTGTGTGAGAATCATCCCCCAATATTTAAATATAGCTCCAATAACAACGATTAACATTTTCATTAAAATTAAAATTAAAATATATAATAAAAATACTAACAATAATATACTGTAACATTTATAAAGTGGGCTTTTTATAGGTCCTAAATATTAGAAAAAAGCCTGGCCCCAACAACCCATATGAATCACATTCAGAATATCATGGTTGGGGCCACATAAACACGGAACCAAACAAGAATAATTACGAACATACATCAATGGAGGGCAAAACAGTAATATACGGGTACAATGACGACCCGAAACATCCTGAAGAAACCGAAATCATATTATTATCAACAAACCAATCCAAATCCACAATCAAACGTTATAAAGGTGTATGGAAGAAAAATGATAAATGGATAGCTCGAATCCGAAACCCTAGTACCAATTCCCGTGAATTTTTGGGCCAATTTTCCTCATCTAAATCTGCTCTCGCTGCTTATTTTGATAAAAAGCGCAAATTCGAATCTACAATTAGGGTTTCAAACGCTTCAAGTTCGGTCATGATTGATACTGATGGTCGTTTGATAGGTGATTTTAGTCGATTGGATGATGATCTCAGAATTTGTGATTAGCAATTAATTCATGTATGTTGCCTGCAAATTAGGGTTTTAAAAATTGGGTGCATTGTTTTTAATCAGTTACAGTATATGTGTTGAGATTAGTAATTTTCGATTTTTTTTTCCGTACATTTATACTAGTTAAAGCATTACTAACATCAGCTGATGTTATACATTGTGAGATTTTATAGTTTATTCGATTCGATTGAAAACTTATAGCAATGTACTGTTCTTAATAAATTATTTTAATTCAATTTGCAGTTTCTGATTGTGAAATTTTGTGGTTTGTTTCTTGTAGATATATTCTGTATATTTATGACATCAGTACCTATGACTTTATGCTTTGTTATTGTGATTGTGCTATGCATATATGTATTGAACATTTTGAAGACACGCTAATTTCGCAAGTTTTTGGTTTCGTGTTTTGTATTTGAGAAAACTTGTAAATTATGTGAATGTAAGTGGTATGGGTGACGAAATGGGCGGGTTGGGTGAAGTTTGTCTGTTGGTATCACCGTGATCCAGAAATCGTTAATTGTTAAATGGAAGAATGAGTAAATTGTGTGTCCGATGGTAAATACATTGGCTTGTTCGAGTAAACTGTATGATATGGTTTTCTATACATTTATCACATTCTTCTGTTGTCATATATCTCCTAATTTTTTCAGCATAAGCGTAAGTATGACATTGGTAATTATCGGCAATTGCAGAAATACGTTATGATATGATTACTAGATCCCGGTTTCAATTGTTTGTAGAATGTTGCAGGTTGATTAGCAGGGTATGAAGTCGTTGGGCATGTTGATCATATCTATGAGGTGAGCATCATCTTCACGGTCACTGATCGTTTGCACGAGGTTAGGATATTTATCACTTCTTATTTATACAACAACAACAATACCCAATCCCACATGTGTGGGGTATGGGGTCATCACTTCTTATTTATGTGTCAGTTAAAAGTTTTATCTCGTTAGAAATGATTATGGAGTAAATTCCAATAGTCTGATGGTTGTATATTTTTTTTATGGATTTTGTTAACAACAGCCTTTAGGGTTGTCGTTAATGTGCAAAAATTGCGTGTACATAACCGCCATTAAAAATTCAACAATTATAATAGTTCGAATCCTATTAATTTCTCATACTAAAATATTGAAATTTTAAAACGGAGTAGAATGTTATGTGTATTTTATATGATTCTTCAAGATATAGTCATTATTTTGAGGAAAACGTTTCAACAATATTTAAATCCACATCTGTAATTTATTGCCTCCTAATTGGATAATTCAGTACCGAATGCTGAACCGTTTAGTGTTCAACCCATTTGTTTGTGGCATAAAAAAAACACGTGTTGAATCGCTCCCTCTTAACCATTCAAGAGCTCTATTTTGTTAATATATTACTTAAATTATATCCAGAATACTTATTAAACAATTATGTTTCTTTATTTGTTCATTTAAAAGGTTAATACGATAATCTAATATCATATATAGTATTTATATTTATGCAGAATGATTATCAAATATCAATAGTTAATAATTGGAGTATGTTTTTTCAAACATCAGTCTAGTCTAGTCTGTATATAGATTTGAATTATTTTTTCAAGGTAAAATAATATATATTATCCTTATATACTAAACCACACCCGGTTTTTGGTCGTTTGCTTCACAAAAACCCCCAAAGCGACATACCCCTCGCCTATATAAAAAAAAAACCTGTTCGTCCCTTCATGTCCTCTTTCCTCATCTGCGCGATTTTGTGTAAATCTAGGGTTTCTGATTTCGTTGCAACCCATGCGAATTGCTCCTTCGATTCTTCGATTTTGTGGAATAACCATTATTTTACCCGATGGTTTGGTGGCGACGGTTTCGGTAGAACCGTAGGGTTTTGGATTTTGTGGCTTTTTATCTCTGCGATTATCATCTTACCTTCGTAGTTTTGATTCCCTGGCAGCGATTGATCTTTAATCCTATTAGCTACCTGATTTGTGGTCGTTTCCTTCACAAAAAATGTCCAGGACGCCATTTGTTTACTTAGTGGTCCGATTGTTGTTACATACCGTCGGATTTCACAACGTAGCTGTTAACAACAGGTATATTTCCCAAATAATTTTTCTTTGTTCTTATATTTTCGAATTTTGTGCATGAATTTTTTTTATGTGTTTTTTGTTGTTTTATGGGCTATTTGTTGTTGTGTATGTCATATTTGCTGTTTTGGTTTAGGTATGAAAAGATATTGATAATGCTTCCTAAAAAATGAGTTTATAATTCTGTAGATGATGCTATGCGTTCTGTTTCTGATGGTTTGAAAGATCTAATTGTCTTAGAAGAAAAAGAAAATGTAGCTAATCTCTTTTCAGTTAGTGATGTTTGACATTACTATTCTAGATTAATGTGTTTGCTCTTTGAGATAAATGTTGTTCGTTTGTCTTCAGTATTCATTTATGTATTAATTATTATTAGAATGGAAGTGAGAACACTAATTTTGGAAGTAATTTTTTATAGGTATTTTATTTGTTGTTGCATTTTCGCAGCTATCTAAATCTGTGTGCCTCAGTCACCTGTTGGCGAGGCAACATATTAGTTGCAGCCATGGTGACTGATTACATGTTTCTGATGCAAGCATTCTGCTTATGTTGTTGTTTTCGGAAATGCCAGCTACAACACGGAGTTTGGTTGCCGTCTTAGGACATGGTAGCCTCTTTGTTGCTTGATGATTATAGCAAAAAAAAAATGCTTTACCATCATTTGCAACACCGTTGTTCAGTTGGAATTTCTAACAGCGACAACATCTTTGGCACTCACAACTCAAAAAGGTTTAATAATATAGGCTGTGATGATGTAAAAGTGGGAGTTGGGTCGATCAACGAGAATAAATGAGTTCGTATCTTGGCGAGGCAATCTAAAAATTTGCAGTCATGACGATTCATGTTCTCTTGCTTGATTTTAAACACGGATCTGAGCCTCATTTCTTCTTTTTTTTCTTTTTCTCCTTACTATTTTTTCCCCCTACTGGTATTTTTTTACATTTTTGTACGTATCATTTTCTATTGAGTCGACATCAATCGTCGATTTATTGGCGACTTGATTGACTCTTAGAGCCTAAATTAAATTTCAGGCAGGATTTCAAACCCATGGAAATTTGATTCTACCATTTTCATGGCGTCTATTATTATTTTTATTTTAGTATTTTTATTATTTTTTAAAAAAAACTTTTTCCTACTTAAAGGTCGGAGGTCCTCTCGGAAGCAATCTCTTTATCCTTCGAATAAAGAATAAAGAGAGGGATGAATTTCTCTACTCTTGAGAGTGTTTTCACTCTGGGTGGAGAAATGACTTGTCTTTATTCTCGGATAGGGGAAGGATTGTCTACATCTCACCTCCCCCATACACCACTCATGTGGTATTGGGTTTTGTTGTTGTTGTTGTTGTTGTATTTTCTATGATGTTTGTTGTGCAGAACATAAATGTCGGAGTTGTAGCGCTATATTAGCGATTGTAGATGTACCGACTGTAATGTTGTTTCTTGGTTTCATAAGCGGCTGAAATTTCATTCTAAAGAAGCTATGCTATTAGTCACCCGTTTTTTTTTTTTTTTTTTTTTGTCGTTTTATGTTATTGGCTGTCATTTTGAACGTGCTTTATTACATTGACTAATAGAAAGAAACATTACAAATAAAATTAGAGGAAAACCCATGGTAAGATCCTAGAACAAAGAAAGGCTACCTTTTGGCATAACGCCACTTTCACTTCGTTGGTAACCATTTAGAGCAGATGCAAATGAGGATTCCGGAATAACAGTAGAGCGATAGGTAGATGGATACGTAGTAATAGTTTAGTTGAAGTTGCTGATCATGGTAAAGATGACCATTATGTTTAATTGTGTGGGTTGTGGACTTTGTATGCACTTTGTGAAGTTTCTGACCAAATGGGTCGAAAAGAATTTTGTTCACGAGTTTAATCATTTTGATTAAATCTGGTCAAACTGGTGGGAATGGGTTGACTTTTAAAGTCAAATCTGGAAGGAATCTTTTGTAAAGGTTTTGTATTTTTTGATGTGCTGGACTGTTGTATCTGTTTTAGGTCAGAATTAGCACATCCAAGTTACTTTCAAAGAGTTGGCAAATGCTGGAAGCTAGCATGTACAAAGGTTGTGCATATCGCTGAAGGTATTTTTCTGTTGTCATTTGGGTTTTTTTATTTTTATAATGTTAGTTCTGTTTTGGGTCAGAATTAGCACATCCAGGTTACTATAAAAGAGTTGGAAAATGGTGGAAGCATGTACAAAGGTTGTGCCTATCGCTGAAGGTATTTTTCTGTTGTCATTTGAATTTCTTGATTTTTATAATTGTGAGTTTTGACTAGGCTTTTTACATTTAATTGTAATAACATCAGACCAGGAGCCCGGTTCTGTTTTAATGTGTATGTGTAAGTTTAAATTTATGTTTATTTTTCTTTCTTTTTGTGAATCAAGGTTAGCGTAATATTTCTTAAACAAACTGGGTAGCACAGGGGTGACAAGTTATTGTAAGGACATTGGTGTCAAATAGTTTGTGTTTGAACCGATGTTGTGAGAATGGTCGTGTATGTGCCTTGAAAAAGTATTTGGCTTTTACGTTGTTCATCTTTTACTGAATACCAAATTAGGGGTCCATCTGTTATGCTAAAAGACTTTAGAATGGCATGTTAAATGAGAATGGCACCACAACAAATCCAACATTGTAAGCTGCTGGCATGGTACTTTAATATGCACGAATATCGTAAGTGGCTGTTGTATTCTCAGTAGTGACTTCTTTCACTTAAATAAAAGAATACTTGGTAGTTGAAAGTTTTCTTATGTTTATTAAATTGCTATACTAATGATTTCGAGTATTTGTTGCAACAAAAAATCGTTTGCCATGGAAAACAGTCTACTTTCAACTCAAGGACACACAAGTTTTTTAAATCCGCTAATATAGATTACTTTATATATTAATAGACAAATTATCATATTTTTGCCAACCACAATCATGATTGTAATAACTGTTACCGACCCATAGATCTACACAGGCGGTAGTACAGTTCATGATCCGTTGCAAACGATTTTAGGTAATGTTATTTAAGGTAATGACATGTAACAAAAGACCAAATAACAATTTGAGGTAATGATATGTAACTCCGCTTTTCATTTCAGGAAGATGGGTTGATTTTAAATGTTTAATGTTTGCGTCTACATCATACACAGATAACTAACACTTATATGATTTACACTGTTGCAAAATGGAACAGCAAGCTGAACGGGTATTTTCATAATCATCCTTGCGCACAAGAGTGTGCAGTTTTTAAAGCCTCCGATATAGCGTTGATGCATCTATGGTGAACAATTCATCAATATCTACAAGTTCTAATTGTCAAGGTAATTTTTATTTCATATTTTCTTCTATAGGTATACAAAAATTTCGTCATTTAATTTTGATATTTAAGTAGTCTGTTTTGATGTAGCATATGGTGTTTCGGATGCCGGGATTATACATTCTGATTGCGATACTATACATCATTCATTCACCTCAGGTTATGTTCATACTATTTTTTGCTTCAATGATAGTAGTATTTAATCTTATATTGTCCGTTTTTCATCCATAGCGTAAATTGTTATTGTTACTTATTTGTAACTTGGTATAGTATATAAATGTTGTTTGATATAATATTGGTCTTTTAAGTATACAAATTGTGGTCTTATTTATACCATAGGTCTTATATGTTGCAAATAACGACTATCTTATGTATACTTTTTTAGATATGATAATGTTGACCCATTTGAATATGAATGGGTCATTTCATGTTGGTCAAACAAGTTTAAATGAGTAAAAACAAACACGAAAATTGTGTCGAAAGTGCTCGACATGTATTTCCAAGGATAAATATGCCGAAGAGTATTATTAATAAAAATAAGATTAATACAAACACTATTGCTGTCAACCTTACTATGCGCATTATTTAGATTAGTTAATATCATGTTGTTGCTACAATAAAGATACTTGATAGCAAAGGCAACATAGTCATTGGTTGTATGCTCATGTGTTGGTCTCTATCATGTTTATGCTGCTCTGATTGCAACTGGTGGTGGTATAGTAGTCATTTGTTATATGCAAGTAGTTGGATCTATTAAGTTATTATACTTTGATTACCTACAAGCGTTAATGAAATAATCTGACTGAGGATCTAATTTGCTGTTGAATTTTGTGTGTGTTTCAAGTATGATATTGGATTGGGAACTGTTTGGTGCCATTTCTTTTCACAACTGCAGTCACCTATATATAAGCAAATTGGTGGTGTATATGTAAGCAATCATTGGTAGCCATTTGGTTCTACTATGGTTGTCCTTCATGAAGAAAAATATTGAAAGGTGCCTTACCATACCTACAGTGGCCTAATCATGACACAAAAGGTTCCTACATATAAGGTAACACACACAAAAATAACAGTCAGTATTGAAATTGAAAATTGCATACTATAACCAAGATAAAAACAGTCAAATACATAGTTCCGCATATTATGTTAGAACCTTTTGTAAGCTTATTTATTAATTCTGTTGTTTCTGCCAGGTTTGAAGTATCACTATTACCATACTAACACCAGTACCTATGATAACAAATAACAGTTATTCCTTCAAAGGAACCTTCTTTGACGACTCTGGAACAACGATATTCACATTCTTTCGAACTCTGCAGACCATTTAGTAAACTTTAGTTACAACGATGAGATACGACAACCGAAGAGAATTGCCGCTGAAAATCAAAGCACTAGGAGGAACATGCCAACCATTGCAATTCAAGTTAAGCAAAAACAAGATGGAACCCCCAGAATTTATCCATCACCACCATTTCCCGCCACAACCGCTACTAGCGGAAACAACAAAACGACAGCAACCACAGGAACCAACAACCGTACCAATATCACTAGGTAAGCATAAAACACAATAAAAACACTGTAAAAAAAAAAAAAAAATGCTAAAATAACACACTTCACTATGCAGGTGAAACACATGAAGAAGACACACCCAGCATTCCAACACCCAGCATTCCAACTCCAAACAATGAAAAAGAACGTGAAGGAATTCCATCCGCAATGCGATCACCGTTCTCTGAAGTGGAAGAAAAGAACAAAAAAAATCTAACCATCTCGCACATCTCACCCCCCTGCAAAACGGCTGATATCAGCTAGGCATATAATTACAAATAAACGTTATTAGGTACGTATGTAATTACTAAACAATTTTATTAGGTATGCACGAAGACTAGCTATGTAAACAGACATTGCCATCAACAGAAACCGCCACAACCGCCACAACCGCCGCAATGCGCGGTTCGAACTTCAACTAGTTATTATTCAAAACCAAACATTTACAATCAAGCAAAAACAAAGGGAGTCACTGCCCAAACTAACATTTAAATAAACACAAAACACATCTAACTGCAACAACCTAAACTCAAGTTCACTGCCAATGCAATGCAAGTAAATATAATTTTTATTATATTATCAAGTTGTATATATTACCAGATAAATATGCCTCGTTTTTTTAATAATTTTGGTTGATGAATATTTGAGAATCATCGATCCACAATCAGATTTCCCCCTAATATGTCCTTCCTTTTTACATCTCCGTAGGCAAAACGTTAAATTCATTTGTTAATTTGTTTAGATGTTAATCGTGGCTTCTCTATTTGTCTTTAGATTTATTCATATCGAGGCTCTGCAGATGTACAAACACAAATTTTTTAAGTTTTATGTATTTCTACTGTTCCATTGTATTTACAGAACCTTGGTGAATGAAATATGTGCAAAATGTTGAATGGTGGTTGTACACATAACACATGTTCTTATTAAGTACACCAAATAGGCACATCTAATAATTTTTTATAGTTAATACAAACATTGAAAACTACAGTGGGACCGTGTAGTATCACTGTATTAGTAATGGTACCAGTCGAGCGGGTTTGTCTAAAACATAATTCAGTTCCCGTTACTTCTTGTTTCTCTAGCTAAGTTAAAAGCCGATTGTCATTGTGGCTGGATAGGTAACTAGTTCCGGTTTCAATGGTGCAGACTGAGTTCTGCACATCCCTATTCAAAAGTTAAATCATATAAACGTTCTCAAATTTTTTATTTTCACGAATCATTATGGTGAGGTTGGGAATCTGTTTCGGTTGTTAAATATCTAGAAATGTGTCTAACCCTTGGTTCGAGAAATCGATTTTTAGGATGGCTGGGAGCTAACTGTCGTCGAGTGACCGGAATCACATGGCGGATCCCCAAAAAAATATTGTATAGTAACTAATAACAGTACAAGTAAAAACCTGAATGAAAAAGAGAGATCGTGTGAGAGAGAGGTCCTTTAACCTTAAGGTTTACGCTTTTATTTTTATCGGAGGGGATTAGGATTTTTCTAAGGTGAGCTTATAAGCTAAGTCCTCATAGGCATATGTCAAAAAGATCATCCTCTCTCATCGCGTCACCTTTGATGAAACCAAATTTCTACGGTTTTAAGACACTAAACCAACCACCTTCTTATACATTTTTGATCCTCCACCAAACATCTTCTCTCACACCCTCTTTCAGCCCATATTCACCCTTCCACTCCTCCCGCACCAACTGCACCTCCCGCACCAACTGCACCTCCCGTACCACATGCACTTCCTGCACTGCGTGTCGCATCCCAACCTATGCCATCAACCTCTTACTCTCTCGCCTTAAATGACCCACATTGGCTTCTTGCTATTACCGATAAATACAATGCGTTAATTAACAATAATACTTGGACACTTGTGCCACAACCATTGGATACGAACATTGTTCACTCCATGTGGTTGTTCAAATACAAGTTTAATGCATATGATACGTTGAGTCGATACAAGGCTCTACTAGTTGTTAATGGTCGTAGTCAGTAGCCCGGTTGTGAAA
The DNA here is from genome assembly GCF_046630445.1 of Rutidosis leptorrhynchoides. Classification (NCBI taxonomy): domain Eukaryota; kingdom Viridiplantae; phylum Streptophyta; class Magnoliopsida; order Asterales; family Asteraceae; genus Rutidosis; species Rutidosis leptorrhynchoides. Next base: position 150,351,517 of record NC_092335.1, on the reverse strand, counting down.
CCGATCACGATTTGCACTGTCCTCAGCTTGCCATTTCTCGACACTGGCTTGTTCATCAGCTAGATATTAAGAACACTTTTCTTCACGACAACCTATCTGAGGTAGTATACATGCACCAACCTCATGTTTTTCGAGACACTCGACATCCTGATCATGTATGTCTTTTGCAGAAGTCTTGCATGGCCTGAAACATGCTCCTCGAGCCTTGTTTCAGAGATTTGCAAGTTATGCTTAGCGGCTTGGATTTCAGCACAGTCGTTGCGATACATCCATATTAATTTACAGGCAGAGATCTGACAACGCATATCTATTATTAAATGTTGATGACATCATTCTTACAACTTCGTCTTCGACTTTCCTTAAGCGGGCCAAAGCTTCTTTGCACAAGGAGTTCTCGATTACTAGTATTCGACTGTTGAAAAACTTCTTAGGCATCTCTGTCACCCGTACTGCTTCTGGTTTATTTCTCTCTCAGAAAAAGTACGCCTCTCAGGTGCTTGATCGTGCTAATATGCTTATTTGCAACTCATGCAGGAGGCCCATGGCTACTGGTGCAGTTGCTCTTTAGTCTTGCAGTTGCTCTTTAGTACCTCACATTTACAAAGGCTGGACATACGCTTCATCTACAGCCTTCCTTTCTTGTTGCCTAATTTGATGCTGACTAGTTGAGTGTCCAACTACTTGTCGATCTACATTTGGTTACCGCATTTTCTTGGCAACAATTTGTTGACCTGGTCTTCGAAACGCCAGCATTAGTGGTTCTAATTTGGTCCAACAACAGTGGTTCAAACATATTGAGATTGACATACTTTTTGTTTGGGATCTTGTCGCCAAAGGCCAGTTCATGTGCCGTTACGTTACCCAATATGCAAACATCTTCACCAAAGGGCTTCCTACAGCTTTATTTGATGAATTCAGATCCAGTTTGAGCGGTAGGTCTTCTCACACTCCAACTGCAAGGGGATGTTAGTGGGTATATATATGTTAGCCCATTTTATTATTAGATAGTATAGTACGATGTCATCTCATTGTGATTTCTAGGTTAGGACTTGGCCCAAGTATCTAATTCTATATATTCTTGTAATGTTTCCATTAGAGATCAATGCAAATAATATCATTTTGCAACATCATCAAGTCTAACACTCAACTCCATTTACCTGGAGTGTTTGGAATAGCGTTTTAATACTGATACTGATTTTTTGGTTTTTGCAATCGTAAATTGTGGATGATATATTTTTAATGTTTGGCAAATGAGGTTTAAAAAGTGATTTAATACGGTTTTGTAATCTCAAAATGTGGTTTTGAAATAGTAGATGAACACCTACTTCACCATAACACATTATCATCTTTTTTGAAAAATTACGTAACTATTCTAAGAACGTGTGAGTAAGCTTCATGCGTGACATTCTACCCAGTGCAAACTTACTGAAACGACCTACAAATTGGCCTCAAGAGATGCAATAGCCGCGTGTCTGGCATAACCCGAGATACAATCGCCTCTTACGAGCTAAATAAGTGGACTAACCAGATATCTCGAGGTTTCAACTAAAACCTTTGTGAGAGATACTAATTTGCCACAACATTATGCTTATAAAGGATCAATATTTTCTTTCTCTATCCAATGTGGGTGAGTTGTTACAAACTTCTCCACTTAAATTCGTCCTCGTCAGGTGGAAACATAATCAATATCCATGATCCATATTCCATGAGATGTACGAGCATTGTGTATGTCACACCCTGTGAGGATACCCCAGGAGATGCACGAACTGAGTGTCCGTCACACTCCGAGAGGCGTATGGTTCTGATATCAACTGAAATGACTAGCAAATTGGCCTCAATAGATGCACAATCCACGTTCCCGTCACAACACGAGAGATAATTTCCCTTTATAAGTTGAAGTAGTGGACTAACCGGATATCTCCAGGCTTCAACTAAAACCATTGTGGGAGATATACTTATTAGCCACAACTTTATGTTTATAAAGGACACATATTTTCTATCTCTATCCGATGTGGAATGTGTTGTTACACTTTGTATTACGACATGGTTTACTCGATTACCTATCTTTTTTCCTTTTTTGTAAACAATAAATTGAAAAAGAATTTATTGGCCTATAGAAAATACTAGCTCTCAAACATTGATTTGACTTTTATTTTGGGTCCTTTACCTTGGCAAAGATCGTTTGATCTCAACCGGCTTTGATTTTCTTTTCACTCATATTTTCTATTTCAAATGTCCCTCATTTTCATTTATTCTACCGTTTTAATGCAATGAGGGCATTGCATCAAACTAAATGTAGGGGGAGAGTTAAAATATCGGGCCATTTTGAACTTTTTCGAGTAAACTATCGCATACAATACAAAGTTTGAAGCTTGCAATGTTGAACAATTTTTGGAACAAGTTTTTAACCATTACATTAATTCATATCATAAACACTAAAATGGTTAAAACTTGTAAAATTTTCAAAATTTTTGGGAAAAGTAAAGTCTTTTCCTTGTTTTTCAAAACTTAAGGAAGTAAAGTCTTCATTTTGTTTCACTCTTGCAATTCACAAGTGAAAGTAAAGTCTTTCACTTTTCATATGATTTTGTGCGAAAATGATAAAATCTTGAGGAAAAATCAAACGTGTGCTTGAAAGTTAAAGTCTTTCATGCATGTGCACCAAAACCAAGTGTTTAAAGCTTCGTACTTTAACACTTCCAGATGAATCGAGTCCATCCATTGTAGGGAGTCAAGTCTCCTGAATTTCGCATTACTTGGTGTAGGAGACTTCCTAATCTACACCATTTCATATTGACATTGGTTGTCTCATCATTTCACAATGTTTCAACCGATGTATCATACCGTGGGAAAAGGAGCCACTGAGCTTCACAAAGTGCTATCCTTTTTAGGAGCAATGACTTCGTGCTAGTGTTGCTAGACAACACAACCCATAGCCAAAAGCTATGGCACCCTTGTGCAATCAATTAACGGAAAGGTAGTAACTACTTCCTACCTTTTCTTAAAATAAGCATAAAAGCTTGTTATGTGGGAAGTAGATGAGTGAATAAAAGCTTCAAGCTTTGACACTCCCGGGAGAGTCAAGTCCTCCCAATGCCTCATTTTGGAAGTTAAGTCTTCTAAACTTGGAAGTAAAGTCTTCCAAGTTATGTAGTGTTCCAAGCTTGGGAGTAAAGTCTCCCAAGTCAAACTCAATCCTCTTAAAGGAAGTTAAAGTCAGGCTTGGGAGTAAAGTCTGTAGTGACCCGAACTTTTCCATGTTTATATATATTAATTGAGATTGATATTTACATGATTAAATGTTTCCAACATGTTAAGCAATCAAACTTGTTAAGACTTGATTAATTGAAATATGTTTCATATAGACAATTGACCACCCAAGTTGATCGGTGATTCACGAACGTTAAAACTTGTAAAAACTATATGATGACATATATATGGATATATATATATATATATAGTTAACATGATACTATGATAAGAAAACATATCATAAAGTATATTAACAATGAACTACATATGTAAAAATAAGACTACTAACTTAATGATTTTTGAACGAGACATATATGTAACGATTATCGTTGTAAAGACATTTAATGTATATATATCATATTAAGAGATATTCATACATGATAATATCATGATAATATAATAATTTAAAATCTCATTTGATATTATAAACATTGGGTTAACAACATTTAACAAGATCGTTAACCTAAAGGTTTCAAAACAACACTTACATGTAACGACTAACGATGACTTAACGACTCAGTTAAAATGTATATACATGTAGTGTTTTAATATGTATTTATACACTTTTGAAAGACTTCAATACACTTATCAAAATACTTCTACTTAACAAAAATGCTTACAATTACATCCTCGTTCAGTTTCATCAACAATTCTACTCGTATGCACCCGTATTCGTACTCGTACAATACACAGCTTTTAGATGTATGTACTATTGGTATATACACTCCAATGATCAGCTCTTAGCAGCCCATGTGAGTCACCTAACACATGTGGGAACCATCATTTGGCAACTAGCATGAAATATCTCATAAAATTACAAAAATATGAGTAATCATTCATGACTTATTTACATGAAAACAAAATTACATATCCTTTATATCTAATCCATACACCAACGACCAAAAACACCTACAAACACTTTCATTCTTCAATTTTCTTCATCTAATTGATCTCTCTCAAGTTCTATCTTCAAGTTCTAAGTGTTCTTCATAAATTCCAAAAGTTCTAGTTTCATAAAATCAAGAATACTTTCAAGTTTGCTAGCTCACTTCCAATCTTGTAAGGTGATCATCCAACCTCAAGAAATCTTTGTTTCTTACAGTAGGTTATCATTCTAATACAAGGTAATAATCATATTCAAACTTTGGTTCAATTTCTATAACTATAACAATCTTATTTCAAGTGATGATCTTACTTGAACTTGTTTTCGTGTCATGATTCTGCTTCAAGAACTTCGAGCCATCCAAGGATCCATTGAAGCTAGATCCATTTTTCTCTTTTCCAGTAGGTTTATCCAAGGAACTTAAGGTAGTAATGATATTCATAACATCATTCGATTCATACATATAAAGCTATCTTATTCGAAGGTTTAAACTTGTAATCACCAGAACATAGTTTAGTTAATTCTAAACTTGTTCGCAAACAAAAGTTAATCCTTCTAACTTGACTTTTAAAATCAACTAAACACATGTTCTATATCTATATGATATGCTAACTTAATGATTTAAAACCTGGAAACACGAAAAACACCGTAAAACCGGATTTACGCCGTCGTAGTAACACCGCGGGCTGTTTTGGGTTAGTTAATTAAAAACTATGATAAACTTTGATTTAAAAGTTGTTATTCTGAGAAAATAATTTTTATTATGAACATGAAACTATATCCAAAAATTATGGTTAAACTCAAAGTGGAAGTATGTTTTCTAAAATGGTCATCTAGACGTCGTTCTTTCGACTGAAATGACTACCTTTACAAAAACGACTTGTAACTTATTTTTCCGACTATAAACCTATACTTTTTCTGTTTAGATTCATAAAATAGAGTTCAATATGAAACCATAGCAATTTGATTCACTCAAAACGGATTTAAAATGAAGAAGTTATGGGTAAAACAAAATTGGATAATTTTTCTCATTTTAACTACGTGAAAATTGGTAACAAATCTATTCCAACCATAACTTAATCAACTTGTATTGTATATTATGTAATCTTGAGATACCATAGACACGTATACAATGTTTCGACCTATCATGTCGACACATCTATATATATTTCGGAACAACCATAGACACTCTATATGTGAATGTTGGAGTTAGCTATACAGGGTTGAGGTTGATTCCAAAATATATATAGTTTGAGTTATGATCAATACTGAGATACGTATACACTGGGTCGTGGATTGATTCAAGATAATATTTATCGATTTATTTCTGTACATCTAACTGTGGACAACTAGTTATAGGTTACTAACGAGGACAGCTGACTTAATAAACTTAAAACATCAAAATATATTAAAAGTGTTGTAAATATATTTTGAACATACTTTAATATATATGTATATATTGTTATAGGTTCGTGAATCAACAGTGGCCAAGTCTTACTTCCCGACGAAGTAAAAATCTGTGAAAGTGAGTTATAGTCCCACTTTTAAAATCTAATATTTTTGGGATGAGAATACATGCAGGTTTTATAAATGATTTACAAAATAGACACAAGTACGTGAAACTACATTCTATGGTTGAATTATCGAAATCGAATATGCCCCTTTTTATTAAGTCTGGTAATCTAAGAATTAGGGAACAGACACCCTAATTGACGCGAATCCTAAAGATAGATCTATTGGGCCTAACAAACCCCATCCAAAGTACCGGATGCTTTAGTACTTCGAAATTTATATCATATCCGAAGGGTGTCCCGGAATGATGGGGATATTCTTATATATGCATCTTGTTATTGTCGGTTACCAGGTGTTCACCATATGAATGATTTTTATCTCTATGTATGGGATGTATATTGAAATATGAAATCTTGTGGTCTATTATTATGATTTGATATATATAGGTTAAACCTATAACTCACCAACATTTTTGTTGACGTTTTAAGCATGTTTATTCTCAGGTGATTATTAAGAGCTTCCGCTGTCGCATACTTAAATAAGGACGAGATTTGGAGTCCATGCTTGTATGATATTGTGTAAAAACTGCATTCAAGAAACTTATTTTGTTGTAACATATTTGTATTGTAAACCATTATGTAATGGTCATGTGTAAATAGGTTATTTTAGATTATCATTATTTGATAATCTACGTAAAGCTTTTTAAACCTTTATTGATGAAATAAAGGTTATGGTTTGTTTTAAAAATGAATGCAGTCTTTGAAAAACGTCTCATATAGAGGTCAAAACCTCGCAACGAAATCAATTAATATGGAACGTTTTTAATCAATAAGAACGGGACATTTCAGTTGGTATCCGAGCGTTGGTCTTAGAGAACCAGAATTTTGCATTAGTGTGTCTTATCGAGTTTGTTAGGATGCATTAGTGAGTCTGGACTTCGACCGTGTTTACTTGAAAAATGATTGCTTAACAAATTTTGTTGGAAACTATATATTTTTAACATGTGAATATTATGTGATATATTAATCTCTTAACGCGTTTGATATTATGTGATAGATGTCTACCTCTAGAACAAGTCCCATTGACTCACCTAATAATAATGAAGAGTCAAATGTAAATTGGAATGATTCGTGGACTGATTCACAAGTTCCCGAAGAGGAACCGGAAGAAGAGTCGGAACCGGAAGAAGAATCGGAACCGGATGAAGAAATAGAACCGGTGGGGGAAATAATAAAACGGTTAAGTAAAAGAAAATCCTTAACCAACCGACCAAGGTTAATTATGGTCAATGGTGTTTCCGCCAAGGAAGCAAAATATTGGGAGGATTACCAATTCTCCGATGAATCGGATTCCGACGAGAATTCCGATGATGTTATAGAAATTACCCCAACTGAATTTAAAAAGGCAAAAGAAAATAATAAGAGAAAGGGCATAAAAATAGAGAAATCTAATTCCAACCCCGATGAACTTTATATGTATCGTCAACCCCCGAAGTCCTTAAGTTGTAACAATGACCCGGGAACCTCTAAACCACCAGGTTTTTCTAAACCAATGTGGATCACGACGGCTCGTATTAGGGGAACATCATATATCCCTAGAAACTTGGCAAAACGAACCAAAACCGAAGAAGAAGAAACGAGCGAGTCGGAATAAGATAGTTGTATTCGTGTGGTGTAATATATGTAATATAGTGTTCGTCTGCTTTATGATATATGTAAAAATTGCTTGTATTAATAAGTATTTTTTTTATGAAACTAACTCTTGTCTATTTTACAGTTTAAAAACACAAAATGGATAGACAACCCAATATTTTAAGAGACCTACCCGGAGACATGATTGATGAAATCTTGTCTAGAGTCGGCCAGAATTCTTCGGCACAACTATTTAAGGCGAGATCAGTTTGTAAGACATTCGAAGAACGTTCCAAGAATGTCTTGGTTTATAAGAGACTTTCGTTTGAAAGATGGGGGATATCACATTGGGAAACCCATAAGTTACGATGTGTTTACTTTGACGCATATATTGCGGGGAACCCAAATGCTATTTTACGCAACGGGTTAAGAAATTATTTTGACTCAATATATCCGAATATTGGACTTCGTGATTTAGAAAAAGCGGCTAACATGCAACATAAAGAAGCATGTTATGCTTACGGATTAGTAATGTTCGCTTCTCACCAAAGTGAGAACAAGAACATCGGGCTACAACTATTAAACAAAACGTTTCCACAAGTGACGGAGTCGGTAATTGGGGTAAGAAATGAGGTTTTTAGATTATTACGGGACTGTTGGACATTACGTAACCCTCGTCCCTTTGATGACGTTACAACACGCTGTCTTATCAACGGCCATAACGGTTATGTTGCACAAGACCAAGGATGGGAAGTAGTCCTAGTAAAACCAGAATGCATGACTTGTTTCTGGACGTATGAATTACGTGTCTTTATTGCCTTTGCTGAACGACTTGTGTACTAGCTAGAATTGTCTTCACAACTATCTTGTATCAAAGTTATTGTGTGCTATATTTCATGCTTTATGTAAAATAAGCGGTATTGTAAGTTTGTAAAATATTGTATAAAAGTTTGAACGCGAAATATTATTATAATCAGTTTTTCATATAGAATTGTAGTAGTTGAATTGTATATTAGCTACTAAGTATGAACTTAACGGGTAGGTACTACCCGAATTTAAACTTATAAAACGCTAATATGAAGAAAAAGCTTTTATAAATGAGTTCATATTATGCTACGAAATACTATTAACTACTCTTAATATTCTGTATGATTAACTTGTTCCATTTAACTATTTTGAAGGAAATGGCACCGACTACTCGACACACCGTGAATATGAATGAAGAGGAATTCCGTACTTTTCTAGCTTCAAAGATAGCCGCAGTACAGGCTGCGCTACATACCAACAATAACCTTGGATCTAGCAGTACAGGAAATCGTGTAGGATGCACCTACAAAGAATTCACTGCCTGCAAACCTTTGGAATTTGATGGAACCGAAGGACCGATCGGATTGAAACGGTGGACCGAGAAGGTTGAATCGGTGTTTGCCATAAGTAAGTGTACTGAAGGGGACAAAGTGAAGTACGCTACTCATACCTTCACAGGTTCTGCGTTAACATGGTGGAATACCTATCTAGAGCAAGTGGGACAAGATGATGCGTACGCACTACCGTGGTCAGCATTCAAGCACTTGATGAACGAGAAGTACCGTCCCAGAACCGAGGTCAATAAGCTCAAGACAGAACTTAGAGGGTTACGAACCCAAGGATTTGATATTACCACGTACGAAAGACGATTCACAGAATTGTGCCTATTGTGTCCGGGAGCATTCGAAGATGAGGAAGAGAAGATCGACGCGTTTGTGAAAGGATTACCGGAAAGAATCCAAGAAGATATAAGTTCACACGAGCCCGCCTCCATACAACAGGCATGTAGAATGGCTCACAAACTAGTGAACCAGATTGAAGAAAGAATTAAAGAACAGACTGCTGAAGAGGCCAATGTGAAGCAAGTCAAAAGAAAGTGGGAGGAAAATGGTGATAAGAATCACCAATACAACAACAACAATTACAACAATAATCGCAACAATTATCCCAACAATCGCAACATCAATCGCAACTACAACAAACGGCCCAACAACAACAACAACAACAACAACAGCAACTACAACAATCATCCCAACAACAATAATAACCGCAACAACAACAACAACAATCAGAAGCAGCTGTGCCAAAGGTGTGAAAAGAATCACTCGGGGTTCTGCACCAAATTTTGCAACAAGTGTAAAAGAAATGGTCATAGCGCGGCGAAGTGTGAGGTCTACGGACCAGGGGTTAATAGAACGAAAGGAACAAATGGTGTCGGAACGAGTAATGGTGGAGCAAGTAGTGTCGGAGCAAGTTATGCCAATGTAGTTTGTTATAAATGTGGAAAACCAGGCCACATTATTAGAAATTGCCCGAACCAGGAGAACACGAATGGACAAGGCCGTGGAAGAGTTTTCAATATTAATGCGGTAGAGGCACAGGAAGACCCGGAGCTTGTTACGGGTACGTTTCTTATTGACAATAAATCTGCTTACGTTTTATTTGATTCTGGTGCGGATAGAAGCTATATGAGTAGAGATTTTTGTGCTAAATTAAGTTGTCCATTGACGCCTTTGGATAGTAAATTTTTACTCGAATTAGCAAATGGTAAATTAATTTCAGCAGATAATATATGTCGGAATCGAGAAATTAAACTGGTTAGCGAAACATTTAAGATTGATTTGATACCAGTAGAGTTAGGGAGTTTTGATGTGATAATCGGTATGGACTGGTTGAAAGAAGTGAAAGCGGAGATCGTTTGTTACAAAAATGCAATTCGCATTATACGAGAAAAAGGAAAACCCTTAATGGTGTACGGAGAAAAGGGCAACACGAAGCTACATCTTATTAGTAATTTGAAGGCACAAAAACTAATAAGAAAAGGTTACTATGCTGTTCTAGCACACGTCGAGAAAGTACAAACTGAAGAAAAGAACATCAATGATGTTCCCATTGCAAAAGAATTTCCCGATGTATTTCCGAAAGAATTACCGGGATTACCCCCACATCGATCCGTTGAATTTCAAATAGATCTTGTACCAGGAGCTGCACCAATAGCTCGTGCTCCTTACAGACTCGCACCCAGCGAGATGAAAGAACTGCAAAGCCAATTACAAGAACTTTTAGAGCGTGGTTTCATTCGACCAAGCACATCACCGTGGGGAGCTCCTGTTTTGTTTGTCAAGAAGAAAGATGGTACATTCAGGTTGTGTATCGACTACCGAGAGTTGAACAAACTTACCATCAAGAACCGCTACCCACTACCGAGAATCGACGACTTATTTGATCAACTACAAGGCTCGTCTGTTTATTCAAAGATTGACTTACGTTCCGGGTATCATCAAATGCGGGTGAAAGAAGATGATATTCCAAAGACTGCTTTCAGAACACGTTACGGTCATTACGAGTTTATGGTCATGCCGTTTGGTTTAACTAATGCACCAGCTGTGTTCATGAACCTTATGAACCGAGTGTGTGGACCATACCTTGACAAGTTTGTCATTGTTTTCATTGATGACATACTTATTTACTCAAAGAATGACCAAGAACACGGTGAACATTTGAGAAAGGTGTTAGAAGTATTGAGGAAGGAAGAATTGTACGCTAAGTTTTCAAAGTGTGCATTTTGGTTGGAAGAAGTTCAATTCCTCGGTCACATAGTGAACAAAGAAGGTATTAAGGTGGATCCGGCAAAGATAGAAACTGTTGAAAAGTGGGAAACCCCGAAAACTCCGAAACACATACGCCAGTTTTTAGGACTAGCTGGTTACTACAGAAGGTTCATCCAAGACTTTTCCAGAATAGCAAAACCCTTGACTGCATTAACGCATAAAGGGAAGAAATTTGAATGGAATGATGAACAAGAGAAAGCGTTTCAGTTATTGAAGAAAAAGCTAACTACGGCACCTATATTGTCATTGCCTGAAGGGAATGATGATTTTGTGATTTATTGTGATGCATCAAAGCAAGGTCTCGGTTGTGTATTAATGCAACGAACGAAGGTGATTGCTTATGCGTCTAGACAATTGAAGATTCACGAACAAAATTATACGACGCATGATTTGGAATTAGGCGCGGTTGTTTTTGCATTAAAGACTTGGAGGCACTACTTATATGGGGTCAAAAGTATTATATATACCGACCACAAAAGTCTTCAACACATATTTAATCAGAAACAACTGAATATGAGGCAGCGTAGGTGGATTGAATTATTGAATGATTACGACTTTGAGATTCGTTACCACCCGGGGAAGGCAAATGTGGTAGCCGATGCCTTGAGCAGGAAGGACAGAGAACCCATTCGAGTATAATCTATGAATATAATGATTCATAATAACCTTACTACTCAAATAAAGGAGGCGCAACAAGGAGTTTTAAAAGAGGGAAATTTAAAGGATGAAATACCCAAAGGATCGGAGAAGCATCTTAATATTCGGGAAGACGGAACCCGGTATAGGGCTGAAAGGATTTGGGTACCAAAATTTGGAGATATGAGAGAAATGGTACTTAGAGAAGCTCATAAAACCAGATACTCAATACATCCTGGAACGGGAAAGATGTACAAGGATCTCAAGAAACATTTTTGGTGGCCGGGTATGAAAGCCGATGTTGCTAAATACGTAGGAGAATGTTTGACGTGTTCTAAGGTCAAAGCTGAGCATCAGAAACCATCAGGTCTACTTCAACAACCCGAAATCCCGGAATGGAAATGGGAAAACATTACCATGGATTTCATCACTAAATTGCCAAGGACTGCAAGTGGTTTTGATACTATTTGGGTAATAGTTGATCGTCTCACCAAATCAGCACACTTCCTACCAATAAGAGAAGATGACAAGATGGAGAAGTTAGCACGACTGTATTTGAAGGAAGTCGTCTCCAGACATGGAATACCAATCTCTATTATCTCTGATAGGGATGGCAGATTTATTTCAAGATTCTGGCAGACATTACAGCAAGCATTAGGAACTCGTCTAGACATGAGTACTGCCTATCATCCACAAACTGATGGGCAGAGCGAAAGGACGATACAAACGCTTGAAGACATGCTACGAGCATGTGTTATTGATTTCAGAAATAGTTGGGATCGACATCTACCGTTAGCAGAATTTTCCTACAACAACAGCTACCATTCAAGCATTGAGATGGCGCCGTTTGAAGCACTTTATGGTAGAAAGTGCAGGTCTCCGATTTGTTGGAGTGAAGTGGGGGATAGACAGATTACGGGTCCGGAGATTATACAAGAAACTACCGAGAAGATCATCCAAATTCAACAACGGTTGAAAACCGCCCAAAGTCGACAAAAGAGCTACGCTGACATTAAAAGAAAAGATATAGAATTTGAAATTGGAGAGATGGTCATGCTTAAAGTTGCACCTTGGAAAGGCGTTGTTCGATTTGGTAAACGAGGGAAATTAAATCCAAGGTATATTGGACCATTCAAGATTATTGATCGTGTCGGACCAGTAGCTTACCGACTAGAGTTACCTCAACAACTCGCGGCTGTACATAACACTTTCCACGTCTCGAATTTAAAGAAATGTTTTGCTAAAGAAGATCTCACTATTCCGTTAGATGAAATCCAAATCAACGAAAAACTTCAATTCATCGAAGAACCCGTCGAAATAATGGATCGTGAGGTTAAAAGACTTAAGCAAAACAAGATACCAATTGTTAAGGTTCGATGGAATGCTCGTAGAGGACCCGAGTTCACCTGGGAGCGTGAAGATCAGATGAAGAAGAAATACTCGCATCTATTTCCAGAAGATTCGTCAACACCTTCAACAGCTTAAAATTTCGGGACGAAATTTATTTAACGAGTAGGTACTGTAGTGACCCGAACTTTTCCATGTTTATATATATTAATTGAGATTGATATTTACATGATTAAATGTTTCCAACATGTTAAGCAATCAAACTTGTTAAGACTTGATTAATTGAAATATGTTTCATATAGACAATTGACCACCCAAGTTGATCGGTGATTCACGAACGTTAAAACTTGTAAAAACTATATGATGACATATATATGGATATATATATATATATAGTTAACATGATACTATGATAAGAAAACATATCATAAAGTATATTAACAATGAACTACATATGTAAAAATAAGACTACTAACTTAATGATTTTTGAACGAGACATATATGTAACGATTATCGTTGTAAAGACATTTAATGTATATATATCATATTAAGAGATATTCATACATGATAATATCATGATAATATAATAATTTAAAATCTCATTTGATATTATAAACATTGGGTTAACAACATTTAACAAGATCGTTAACCTAAAGGTTTCAAAACAACACTTACATGTAACGACTAACGATGACTTAACGACTCAGTTAAAATGTATATACATGTAGTGTTTTAATATGTATTTATACACTTTTGAAAGACTTCAATACACTTATCAAAATACTTCTACTTAACAAAAATGCTTACAATTACATCCTCGTTCAGTTTCATCAACAATTCTACTCGTATGCACCCGTATTCGTACTCGTACAATACACAGCTTTTAGATGTATGTACTATTGGTATATACACTCCAATGATCAGCTCTTAGCAGCCCATGTGAGTCACCTAACACATGTGGGAACCATCATTTGGCAACTAGCATGAAATATCTCATAAAATTACAAAAATATGAGTAATCATTCATGACTTATTTACATGAAAACAAAATTACATATCCTTTATATCTAATCCATACACCAACGACCAAAAACACCTACAAACACTTTCATTCTTCAATTTTCTTCATCTAATTGATCTCTCTCAAGTTCTATCTTCAAGTTCTAAGTGTTCTTCATAAATTCCAAAAGTTCTAGTTTCATAAAATCAAGAATACTTTCAAGTTTGCTAGCTCACTTCCAATCTTGTAAGGTGATCATCCAACCTCAAGAAATCTTTGTTTCTTACAGTAGGTTATCATTCTAATACAAGGTAATAATCATATTCAAACTTTGGTTCAATTTCTATAACTATAACAATCTTATTTCAAGTGATGATCTTACTTGAACTTGTTTTCGTGTCATGATTCTGCTTCAAGAACTTCGAGCCATCCAAGGATCCATTGAAGCTAGATCCATTTTTCTCTTTTCCAGTAGGTTTATCCAAGGAACTTAAGGTAGTAATGATATTCATAACATCATTCGATTCATACATATAAAGCTATCTTATTCGAAGGTTTAAACTTGTAATCACCAGAACATAGTTTAGTTAATTCTAAACTTGTTCGCAAACAAAAGTTAATCCTTCTAACTTGACTTTTAAAATCAACTAAACACATGTTCTATATCTATATGATATGCTAACTTAATGATTTAAAACCTGGAAACACGAAAAACACCGTAAAACCGGATTTACGCCGTCGTAGTAACACCGCGGGCTGTTTTGGGTTAGTTAATTAAAAACTATGATAAACTTTGATTTAAAAGTTGTTATTCTGAGAAAATAATTTTTATTATGAACATGAAACTATATCCAAAAATTATGGTTAAACTCAAAGTGGAAGTATGTTTTCTAAAATGGTCATCTAGACGTCGTTCTTTCGACTGAAATGACTACCTTTACAAAAACGACTTGTAACTTATTTTTCCGACTATAAACCTATACTTTTTCTGTTTAGATTCATAAAATAGAGTTCAATATGAAACCATAGCAATTTGATTCACTCAAAACGGATTTAAAATGAAGAAGTTATGGGTAAAACAAAATTGGATAATTTTTCTCATTTTAGCTACGTGAAAATTGGTAACAAATCTATTCCAACCATAACTTAATCAACTTGTATTGTATATTATGTAATCTTGAGATACCATAGACACGTATACAATGTTTCGACCTATCATGTCGACACATCTATATATATTTCGGAACAACCATAGACACTCTATATGTGAATGTTGGAGTTAGCTATACAGGGTTGAGGTTGATTCCAAAATATATATAGTTTGAGTTGTGATCAATACTGAGATACGTATACACTGGGTCGTGGATTGATTCAAGATAATATTTATCGATTTATTTCTGTACATCTAACTGTGGACAACTAGTTATAGGTTACTAACGAGGACAGCTGACTTAATAAACTTAAAACATCAAAATATATTAAAAGTGTTGTAAATATATTTTGAACATACTTTAATATATATGTATATATTGTTATAGGTTCGTGAATCAACAGTGGCCAAGTCTTACTTCCCGACGAAGTAAAAATCTGTGAAAGTGAGTTATAGTCCCACTTTTAAAATCTAATATTTTTGGGATGAGAATACATGCAGGTTTTATAAATGATTTACAAAATAGACACAAGTACGTGAAACTACATTCTATGGTTGAATTATCGAAATCGAATATGCCCCTTTTTATTAAGTCTGGTAATCTAAGAATTAGGGAACAGACACCCTAATTGACGCGAATCCTAAAGATAGATCTATTGGGCCTAACAAACCCCATCCAAAGTACCGGATGCTTTAGTACTTCGAAATTTATATCATATCCGAAGGGTGTCCCGGAATGATGGGGATATTCTTATATATGCATCTTGTTATTGTCGGTTACCAGGTGTTCACCATATGAATGATTTTTATCTCTATGTATGGGATGTATATTGAAATATGAAATCTTGTGGTCTATTATTATGATTTGATATATATAGGTTAAACCTATAACTCACCAACATTTTTGTTGACGTTTTAAGCATGTTTATTCTCAGGTGATTATTAAGAGCTTCCGCTGTCGCATACTTAAATAAGGACGAGATTTGGAGTCCATGCTTGTATGATATTGTGTAAAAACTGCATTCAAGAAACTTATTTTGTTGTAACATATTTGTATTGTAAACCATTATGTAATGGTCATGTGTAAATAGGTTATTTTAGATTATCATTATTTGATAATCTACGTAAAGCTTTTTAAACCTTTATTGATGAAATAAAGGTTATGGTTTGTTTTAAAAATGAATGCAGTCTTTGAAAAACGTCTCATATAGAGGTCAAAACCTCGCAACGAAATCAATTAATATGGAACGTTTTTAATCAATAAGAACGGGACATTTCAAAGTCTCCCAGGTTAAGCTCAAAATTTGGAATTGGCGGACTCTCTTATTTAGCCACGTGGGGCCCTAATTCCACGAACCTCCGTCAATGCTTTCGCCCTACTATGAGAGAAACCATAGAGTTGTGATAGAAAGCTTGATGAGTGTCGGTTACCCCGTGCCCTGGTGACCAATAAAGGTGGGGTACCCAGTCCCTTACCTTTGGCACACCCACCTTAACCATATACTTGAAATTGACGATTATCATTTGGAATTGACGTCCGTTATTGGAATTGACGAAAATAGGTGTTTTGGGGGCATGGATGTGGAAGAGAGATAGCCATAGCGGGTTGATGAGGTGAGCATTCTTTTTGGAGGCGTATACTTTACACGATGTATTTCTTGATGAGTGATGATTTGTACGATATTCATGGCCCTTATTCATTTTGGGTGCATTTTACATATTTTGAGTACACCTTGAGTATATTTGAGTAGATTTGTGTTAGATTTTGATTGATTTGGAGATGTGATGTGATTGATTAGTTTAATGAGTTTATGGCTATCCCGTGAATCCTACATATTTGGCCAAGGTCAAGGAGGTCAAGTTCGAGTTTGTAAAGATTTGATACTTTGTGATTGGTGTTTGATGACCTTCTCGAAGATGAAGTTGACTTTGGCCCGGCGAATGATTGGTTCGGGTAGACTTAGGCTTGAAATGTGTTTATGTTAGTGTTTGAGGATTGAAGATTGAAGGTATATTAGTGAAGAGATTATTTGGAGCTTGCTTCGAGCTTGTGTTAGAAGAAGAAGATGATGTTTGTGCTTGGTCCTAAGCAAGTGCAAGTTTTTGGAGAACACTCTAGCCATCAAGTGCATATTCATGAAGGTATCAATTTGTGCCCAAACTTTTTGCGCTTTGGCATCGATCACTTATTTGTTCTCTATCTCCAAAGCTTGTGTAACGACCCTACTTTTTTGACTTATATTTTTGTGCTCTATACTTTAACGAATCTGCGTATATGTGCGTACTGAGCTAGTTTATGCTCTGAGATCTTTATTCATGATTAATTACTTTCGTTAGTATCTTACAACGTGTTGTTAAGTGCGTAATCACTTAACTTGATCCTCAAATGCTTTTACGACCTGTAACATCCCAGCCCGTTAACCAACCAAAAACGCGGAATAAAAAAAATTTTTAAATTGAGCTGACCAGACAGGGTGAGCGGCGCGCACCACCACCTGTGCGCGGCGCGCACAGGGCCTGGCAGCCCGCTGTCCACTTTTTCCATTTCACGTAAAAAGATCTCTTGCTTCCCGACATTTTTAGACTAAACGCTTTTCACAATACATTAATATAAGTAAAACTAACACGATTTAATAATAAAACGAGTTTTACGACGCCGGGCACATATGCCCAAAATACCCTTTATGTACAAAATACAAGCTCAACCATATGAGTTTAATTTCCAACAAAACTATGAGCATGATGTTGGGGATAAACTACCCAATCCTAGGTCGAATCCAAAAGAATCCATGCAAGCATCAAAAGGGAAATCATCTAAATCCCGAGCATACCCTTGCCACGTCCGTCTTCGAACCTAAAAATGTAAACAACGAGAGGGTAAGCTAATGCTTAGTGAATGCAATACTTATACACATACATACATAATTCAATCACTTGCATACACCTACACAAACAACACAATATCATTAGCAAACCGGAATAAACGAATAAACGAATAATCATACGTACAATGCTAATAAAACTTACACAACCCAATATACACAATGCCGACATTCGACTCGATGGTGGCCGACGAAGAGTAGTAGGTCAAATACGTTAACTACAAACCACCCATCGCAACGCGTACGTGACCGACGAAGAGCGGTAGGTCAATAACGTTAAACACTCATCACTAATCACCATGAGGCCGACGAAAAGTGTAACCAAAACGTTAGCACTTACCTCAATCACAAGGATGGCCGACGAAAAGCGAAACCGCTTACCATCCTACGATAAGTGGACGACAAAGAGTGAACCCCTAAACGGTTAACACTCACCACTTACCTAAACACACATCTGGCCGACGAAGAGTGATAGGTCAAACGTTAATCACTCGCCACAAAACCAAATATACACATGTGACCGACGAAGAGTGATAGGTCAAACATTAACCGCTCGTCACATATCCAAACGCACACATGTAGCCGACGAAGAGTGATAGGTCAATCATTAATCACTCGCTACATAACCAAATATATACATGTGACCGACGAAGAGTGATAGGTCAAACATTAACCACTCGTCACATATCCAAACGCACACATGTAGCCGACGAAGAGTGATAGGTCAAACATTAATCACTCGCTACATAACCAATACTAACATGTAACCGACGAAGAGTGATAGGTCGAACATTTATCACTCGTCACATGCCTCACCTCCAATTGTGGTCAACAAAGAGTCATTCCTTACGGAAATCACTCACCACATTCCAAACACACACGTACACACGTGGCCGACCAAGTGCGATAGGTCAAACGTTTATCAAACGCCACTTACACAAAACGAATATAGCCAACGAAGAGCTATCCACACGGATATCACTTACTATATTTTTCCAACTCAATTGTGGTCCACGAAAAGTGAATCCTAACGGATGTCACTTACCACTTCGCACGCAAGCAACCAAATTGTATACATAAGCGTATAAATATTCCACTCACTTCGATTACTTGAAAAGCAATCCTACTTGAGCTCCAAAATCGTTCAATGCAAATCACCTAAGTAATTTACAAACAAATAAGCTAAACACTCTAGCTTATGCCCAAAACACTAATAAGTGCAATTTCGACCCATTAGCACTTACCCCCAATTTGACTAAGTCAAATATCACCCGAAACACCCAAAATCACAATCGACTAGTGATTATGTTCCAACAACCTATTTTACTCAAGGTTTCATCATCAAAACATCTTACTTGCATCAATTTACACAAAACCCATTTTGGCCTAATGTCAAGCCAAAACACCCATTTGCAAGTTTACATAATTAATCACTTTTAACCTAAGTTAACTAGTGATATTAACACCCGAAAATGATTATCAACAACCAATTTCATCATCCAACCCAAAACCCACCAACAATGGTTATCAACACCATTTACTAGCTCAAACACCCAATTATCAACTAGTGGGTTTACTCAAGAACACACAAGTCAAAACCCTAACTTGGAATTCAAATCTAACAATTGAAATTCGGAGTTAGAACTTACCAACACTATCAAAACGTAGCCAAGGAGGAGATGAACAACTTTAACACTTGAGCTTTTGATCAATCCAAGCTCCTTCTTTCTCAAATCACCAACTCTCTCTCAAGAAATCTCTCTCTCTCTCTCTCTAAGAATGAAATGAGAGTGTTTGTGGACTTGAAATATGATCCAAAACTGGTAATATGGCTACACATCCGGCCTCAAGTGAAAAGACCAAAATACCCTTCACTTAACTCAAAAAGGCAAAAAGCAGAAAACTGTCGCTGGGACAGTGCGCCGAGCGCACACCTAAAGGTGCGCTGAGCGCACTCACTCAAATTCAGACTGTGAGTTCCAGTTTGCTACAGTTTGTTTATTCGATGTTTAGGTACACTTGTACACTTGGGTTTAGGGTCTTACAACTCTCCCCCACTTAAATTGGATCACGTCCCCGTAATCCTCGCCACTTAACTAATAAGAACCCAAATCCATGGTCCTTCGACATACATCCAAACTTGATGTCCACAACAATTCCCCACAATTCCGAAGATTTCACACAATTCCCTTAGGCGACTTTACACAAAGTTACCTTTTCGATTAGAATCATCATCCGTGATTCACCAATTTTACCAAACCGAGTACTAAATCTCGCTTCGTCCCCGAACCAGAACGAACTCATGCCTCGACCGCATGACATAAACAAGCTAACATTCCAAATCTCTTACCAAGTTAGTAATCCCTTTAGCGTACCCTTATCATGTACATTGCTAAAGTAACAACACCCCGATAACATGGCCAACAAACAACACAATGGAGCCGACGAAAAGTGAATCCTCACGATTGGATACCACTTTCCCCACATCCTCACGCATACGTGGCCGACGAAAAGCGGTGGATCAAACGTTAACCACTTACCACTACGCAACAAGAGGCCGACAAAAAGCGCATCCTTATGGATCACACTGACCTCTCCCCACACATGGCTAAACAAAAGCGATCCCTAATGGAAAACGCATTACACACACCAATAAGTAGCCGACGAAAAGCGAATCCTAACGGATAACACTTACTACTTATCACACTCCAACCGTGGCCAACGAAAAGTGAATCCTCGCAATTGGATAGCACTTGTCACAATACATACAATTTAACCAAAATTGCATTTCACCACAAAATCTATTAGTGTTACTTAACAACGCGTAACCACTAATTCCCCGGGTGACGTCTTAAACACCGCGACTAATCTACCCAAGTAAAATCCATTACACACATACGCGCATCATACGTACGTGTACACAATGCCAACACAATCGAGCAAGAACCACCTATATCGCACATAGGTACAAAACAATAATTCCTTAGAAGAGAATCTGACACGCACATCCCTTAACCGAGAGATTTCACCTTGCTCGTCAAACACGTCCGTTATCTCCCAACGAGATATACCACATTACCACCTCGGTGATAATTTAAATCCAAAATCATAAGTACAATTTAACCGAAATTGTACTCCACCACAAATCGACCAAAACTAGGTCCCAACATAAATTTCGGATCAATTAAAAGCGTCATCCGAAATCTCACACTAAAATCTCCTCGTGCGGGAGTGTAACTCCCCCACTTGGAACTACGTTACATAACCGCATTTTGTACAACTGTACAATGCTACCAGAGGTAGACTTTACTAACAATTTGAGTTCACACGACTAATTACCAAATCTTGCTCCAACCTTGAGCATACTAAGGACCTTAACCTATCCTTAATCGCTTCGAACTAAGAGTTCATCACAAATTACACAACTTTATTCTTGCAATTCTCCGATTGCCATAACTTGTTAAAGTTCCATCTAGACACTCATGTACCTAAGGGTTTCTATCTGGTACCCTAAGTACAATGTAACCACAATACCGTCGGAGTCGAACGTTATGCTTGCAGGTATGAAAGAGGCACCTGACATCGCGTCACATAGACTCCACTATCAACATTCATCCAGACCAAAAATCTCGACTTCGAGGGTTCCATATATCCGATGTCACCCATCACAACACTAAAGCGACTTCGCGCTACCAAAACAACACCAAAGCCCATTCTCATGGCTTGGTAAAAATCCTTTGCCCAATCACTAAGGAATGCTTGGAAGCACCAAGTCTTACGCCCTTCGCCCGTCAACCGGACCATCAACATAGGGTAATTCCATAAGGAACACTACCCCTCGTTACACTACGCACTAACACAAAATGCATTAAACACAATCGTAAGTACGTTTTAATAAGATAGTTGAAAAGTACCTGAACGTCCCCGTCAGGTTCTCATGCATTACCAACTAAATCCGAACACTCCGAATTTCGGTGTCCCTTCTTTCAACAATTAAAGCACATAACCTTGTTAGACTTCGCATTCGTACATTCGCGCGACAAATGACCCCGTTCTCCGCAATTATAACACGTGGGCACAAAACCACCGGTGCCACTCTTTTTCACGCATCCGCCGCCCTCGGAAATACTCTTACCTTTATTGTTCGAATGCATCGTAGTCTCGGACTTCCGCTTACTAACATCGGAACCACTTTTCTTTAAGACAAGTGCCTCAAAATCCTTTGCCATGTCAAACAACTCGTCAAAAGTTTTCACCATGTTTACGCTAATCTTCTCTTGATAACCATCGTTCAAGATTCGATAGAAGTTCTCCTTCAACATTTTGTCATTACCGACATACTCCGGGCAAAATTGGGTCTTGGACAAGAAAACGGATTTGAGAGTGTTTAAATCCATTGACCCTTGCCTCAGAACACGCAACTCGTCCTTAAGCCTAGAAAGATCGGCCGAAGTTCGATACTCATTGAAAAATTCCATCTTAAACTCGTCCCATGTAAACTCCATACATTGCTCCTCACCGTAAAGTTGGATTTTCGCATCCCACCACAACTTGGCGTCTCCTCTTAACATGCTACTACCATACCTCGTCTTCTTATCGAGAGGGCACTCACTAGTACGAAAAGCCCCCTCCATATCGGAGATCCAACGAGCACTCTTAAGTGGGTCTCGTTCACCATCAAAAGTGGGAGGTTGTGCATCTTTGAAATTTTTGTAGTAGAATTCCCGCCTTTTCACATTATCCTCGTGAAGAGCAATCTTAACTTGTTCCTTGACCAGATCGACCAATTCCTCATTAATCGAGCCTTGAAACAACTTCCTAACATCCTCTAGAAGTGCCGCACGATGACTTTGTATAATGGCCTCGACCTTGGCCGTGAACTCGGAGTCATTGCTTTGATCACCATTATCATGTCCATTCCTCGTCTTCATTCTAAGAAATGAACTCGGTTAGGAACGCAACACAAGTAAATCACATACACCGCCACGAACCATATTCACAATCATATAAGTATGCCAATGTTCGTGCATCCCATCTAGTCCAATACTTGTTGTACATCACTTGCATGACTTGGCTTGCAACCGTAATAATGGTTGCGAAGCATTATTACGCTCACACGCCATGCCGAGCTCATGAATACAACAACCATCTCGCTAGATATTCAACACAAAACAACATGGTTACTAACAACATAAACCATATAGCTAAAACCCAAACCGACTCGTAATCCTACAAGTCCCGCATAATAGCACACAAAAAGTCTAAGTCTAGGCGCCTATCTCAAGTCACCTAAATCCCTTAGACCATGCTCTGATACCACTTGTAACATCCCAGCCCGTTAACCAACTAAAAACGCGGAATAAAAAAAAATTTAAACTGAGCTGACCAGACAGGGTGCGCGACGCGCACCATCACCTGTGCGCGACGCGCACAGGGCCTGGCAGCCCGCTGTCCACCTTTTCCATTTCACGTAAAAAGACCTCTTGCTTCCCGACATTTTTAGACTAAACGCTTTTCACAATACATTAATATAAGTAAAACTTACACGATTTAATAATAAAACGAGTTTTACGATGCCGGGCCCACATATGCCCAAAATACCCTTTATGTACAAAATACAAGCTCGACCATATGAGTTTAATTTCCAACAAAACTATGAGCATGATGTTGGGGATAAACTACCCAATCCTAGGTCGAATCCAAAAGAATCCATGCAAGCATCAAAAGGGAAATCATCTAAATCCCGAGCATACCCTTGCCACGTCCGTCTTCGAACCTAAAAATGTAAACAACGAGAGGGTAAGCGAATCCTTAGTGAATGCAATACTTATACGCATACATACATAATTTAATCACTTGCATACACCTACACAAACAACACAATATCATTAGCAAACTTGAATAAACGAATAATCATACATACAAAGCTGATAATGCCAAAATTAAACATGTTTATTGCCGTTATTTCGATCCAAAGTTGTTCCATTTGTATGTAATTATTGTACGTATGTATTGTAATTCGTATATATTTGTAAAAGTCCATTGTGAATGAATAAATGAAGACCAACAGCGAAAACAGAGTTAAAACGAAGATTGAACGTGTAAAACAGCCCGAAACCACTGAAACAGGTCTAAATGCGGCGTATCTCTCTTAGATACAGCGCATCTCTGCACCAAATAACTCCCGACAATTTTAGATGCGGAGCATAAAGATTTCTGGACCAAAACAGCCTCAGATGCGGCGCATCCAAGCCAGATGCGGCGCATCTGCTCCCCTGCCGACAGTTTTGAGTGTAGAATCGAGCTGGAATCTACTGAACGTAAAGAGATGCGGCACATCCCAAAGAGATGCGGCGCATCCCAAAGAGATGCGGCGCATCTGGTCATTTTCTGGCCAAAATACCTAACTTTTGAGCCTATTTAATGAAGCCTTTGGTTACATACTTCATACACCTTCACTACTACATTCTCCCTCAGTTCTAATACGATTTTTAAGGTTCAAGGAAGGCTGCAAGTCAATCTCCACTATTTCAACATCAAGATTAAGCTAGGATCATTCATCACTATTGGTATTATTGCTCTATATCTTTTAAACATGAATTCAACTTGTATTTACTGTTTCATTAGTTCTACTATGATTATGTTTGGCTAAAAGCCTTGTGTGTTTGCTTCAATGTAAGATTTATGGCTTGGGATTGTTCTATACTTTGATGTTATGCTAGTTATATATATGTTTGATTGATTAAATTATCTAGTTCAACCATAAGAACCATTGGTATGCTTGTTTAGTTCATTACTTCAATTATATAGATTGCAAACCTATTAATGTGAGTTAACTAGGAAAACAATCTATACTTCAATACAACTAGTAATCTAGACGATTAGATGCATAAACTTAAGTGATTTTGTTATGTGTTTAATTCGGTAATTGAATAAGTTCCAAAGCAACATAGTTATAAAATTACCTCAAGTGATTGTTGTAATTTAGGTTTCACGTGAGTTTAACTGGGTTGAATCTAGTTAGTTAATCAATCTAAATCACCATGTTCTTTCAAAAGATCCATAGTTGTAATCATCCTTGTATCCTAGTTCAATTATGTAAGTTATGACTTGATTTATGTGAATTTATCAAAGACCATAGCTTATACTTCAACACCTAGTGATCTAGCCACCTATATGTGAGTATAGGATGTTAATTGAACGATATTTAGGATATACAATCATGTAGTTTACTTAGAGTGATCTTAGTAAACTAGGTTTTATGTGAATTCAACCACGAAAGAATCTTATTGATTAAACATAGCTCTTAAGTTTATAGAAATTGTGAAATTGATATAAACTACTCTATTGTAATTATTACATAACGGTTTTAATTATAAAAGAATAATCCCTGTCATTTATCAAGCATAGAAGTAAACACCGCATTCTCATTCTTGTTAATTACTATATTTATTTACTGTTTCGTTAAACGAAAATACAACTTCAAACACAAAACCCCCCTTTTAGAATAATTAATCGTGGTAAAATCTTAAAAACAAACTTCTCCCTGTGGATCGAACTGGTCAATTTACTTGCTAGTTACTGCATGATCGGGTCTTAGTTGCCTGTTTTATGTGTTAATTATTAAGCATATTGCCTACATTTTAAAGGTTACGTCTTAACACATCAACTTTTTGGCGCCGCTGTCGGGGAGCGGTTTTGTTAAAAGATTTTAATAAACTTTGAATTATTCGATCCTTTTGTAGGAATTCAATTCCTAGAAAAGTTACTTTTCATTGTAAGCTTGTGTTTTTGCAATTGATTTGTTTGTGGTGTTGTGATTGCAGGATAGATATTGATGCATGAATCTACGTTCTTCTAACTCTAATTTAATTCCTTCATATCCTGAACCTGAAAGAGAGCTTCACGAATGCTTAAGAGCTCAAGAAGTAGAATCCCTTGCTCAGGGTTTAGAATTACTTTCATTAGATTCTAACTCTGAACCAATTGTTCAACCAATCATCGAGCCAGTCATTAAAGAAGAGGAAGAGATGACTGCTTCAAATCAAACGATGGATGCTTTAATGAAGGCAACAAGGACAGGACAAGGCCACGCAATTATTCAACCTACGATGACTGATGGTTTTGAAATAAAGGGCCAATTTCTCCACATGGTGACTAATACATGCCAATTCGGTGGAGCCCCAAATGAGGATGCTAACGAGCATCTTCGTAAGTTTGTAAGCATTTGCAAGCTTTTCAAAATCAAAGATGTCTCCGATGAAGTTGCATGTTTAAAAATCTTTCCATGGTTGATAATGCCAAAAATGAACACATATTTTACAGCATTATTCCCCAAGAAAAACAAGATTTTAGTTGATATTGTTCGATTTACAAGCACTATTCGTTTAAATATTAAAAAGTGAAGATAAAAGGCAGATTCGACAAATTGAAGACGGAAAGGTCCAAAAAGCTAAAAAGTACAAGATTCAATCAAAAAGGTTCAAATTATTGATGAGGAACGTCTCAAAATAACAAGAGTACAAGTTACAAGACGCAAAGTACACGATATAAAATAGTACGCGAGGACGTCCGAAAATCCGGAACCGGGACCTGAGCCTAGAAGAAACGCCCGACGTAACGGACTAAAAATATCTACTCAACTATGCATATAAATATAATATAAATATAATATAAATATATAAATAATTATTAAAATTATTTATATATTTATTATTATTAAATTATGTCGACAAGCTAGGAGCCAAACGAATGTGAGTTGGAATTCATGGCCATGCGACTCGCATGGCCCTATGCCCATTTTCATGTGACTCGCATGAGGGGCTTTTCCAGGCCACATTCTATTTAAAGCGAGTTCGTGATCCATTTTATACACACCATAATATATCTTTCTATCTCTCTTTTGTAATACATAAATAAATTTAATTTTAATTTTAATTTTAATTAATAATAATAATAAGGTTATGTTAAGGAGTGTTTTGAGTGTATAAGTCGAAATTCTGTCCGTGTAACGCTACGCTATTTTTAATCATTGTAAGTTATGTTCAACCTTTTTACATTAATGTCTCGTAGCTAAGTTATTATTATGCTTATTTAAAACGAAGTAATCATGATGTTGGGCTAATTACTAAAATTGGGTAATTGGGCTTTGTACCATAATTGGGGTTTGGACAAAAGAACGACACTTGTGGAAATTAGACTATGGGCTATTAATGGGCTTTATATTTGTTTAACTAAATGATAGTTTGTTAATGTTAATATAAAGATTTACAATTGGGCGTCCTTATAAATTACCATATACACTCGATCGGACACGATGGGCGGGGTATTTATATCTACGAATAATCGTTCATTTAACCGAACACGGGAATGGATTAATAGCCACTAGAATAATTAAAACAGGGGTGAAATTACATTCAAGGGTAATTGGTGTAATTGTTAACAAAGTAATAAAACTTTGGTTTACACGCAGTTGATAACCTGGTGTATTCATTAAACAAAGTATTAAAACCTTGTTACAATTCGAATCCCCAATTAGTTGGAATATTTAACTTCGGGTATAATAATAATTTGACGAGGACACTCGCACTTTATATTTATGACTGATGGACTGTTATGGACAAAAACCAGACGGACATATTAAATAATCCAGGACAAAGGACAATTAACTCATGGACATAAAACTAAAATCAACACGTCAAACATCATGATTACGGAAGTTTAAATAAGCATAATTCTTTTATTTCACATTTAATTTCCTTTATTTTATATTTAATTGCACTTCTAATTATCGCACTTTTATTTATTGTTATTTAATCGCACTTTTAATTATCGTACTTTTTAATTATCGCAATTTTTTTTATCGCACTTTTATTATTCGCAATTTCATTATCGTTATTTACTTTACGCTTTAATTTAAGTCTTGTATTTATTTTATATTTTACATTAGGTTTTAACTGCGACTAAAGTTTTAAAATCGACAAACCGGTCATTAAACGGTAAAAAACCCCCTTTTATAATAATATTACTACTTATATATATATATATATATATATATTTATATAAATATAGTTTTATAAAAATATAGTACGTAATCACTAGCTCCCTGTGGAACGAACCGGACTTACTAAAAACTACACTACTCTACGATTAGGTACACTGCCTATAGTGTTGTAGCAAGGTTTAGGTATATCCCACTCTATAAATAAATAAATAACTTGTGTAATTTGTAACGTATTTTGTATTAAAAATAATAGTATATTTCGTACCCTCACGCTACATCATCAAGTTTTTGGCGCCGCTGCCGGGGAGCACTAAAACGCTATATTTTTAATTTATATTTGCAAAAATATAAAAAAAAAAAAAAAACGCAAAAAAAAAAAAAAAAAAAAAAACGTAAAAAAAAAAAAAAACAAAAACGTAAAAAAAAAAAAAAAAAAAAAAAACGTAAAAAAAAAAATTATTTTAAGTTTTATTACCTTTAGATTTTTAGACTCAGTCACAACTTTTAGTATTAAGTTTAGTTTTGCCATAGTTATTTTCATTTTTAGATTTTTAGGCTTTGCCGTAAAATCCCTTAAGTGCTTATTCCTTAGACTAAGTTTTAGGTGCTTTAGAATTTTGCGACGCCATTTTTCGCGCTATTTTCTTATTTTTATTTTTCGACGCGTTTACCTATGTATCAATTACAATTCCAATTAGTAATCTCTATTTGTAGTTTTAATTTTAAGATAGTGATAGTTATAAGGTTGGATTAATCGCGTATTTTTAAAGTCTTATAAGCCACTCTTTGCCTTTTTCATTTTTCGACACTTTTCGACGCGCAATCTATTTCTTCCTTATTTCTCGTCATTCTAGTTATAGGACATAGAATTTTATCTACATCTAATCTAATATTTCTTAAACGGAAAGAGAAATTATTTAAGCGGTTAAGTTAATAGACGTTGACATTTTTCTGGTTCGTAGTAATAGTTGGATTTGTACGTGGACCGGGTTGTTGGAGCCAAACAGTCCTCAATTATATTGAGACCAAACGAATCCTGCCCCTCTGCTGCATCTTTTGGCTATTCGAAACGTGGGCAAAATCAGAAAAAGTCTATTAATTGGACAACTTATATAAGTTTTTCTTATTTTTATAACTAATAGGATATTCTGTGAATGCACCGAGCAAAACGTTCACCACCTTTCATACGTTCACCACCTGTAACTCGATCAAGACATCTAGCAAATATTGTCGCCGTTGATTTTTCTTTAGAATCGTCATCTAGTCGAACAAGAACTCTAACTCAAATTTCCGATAATCCATCTTTTGAACCCGATTTCACAACTAAGAACCCGGAAGATATTCAAGGACAATTCCAAGATCCTGAACCCCAAACCGTTAAATCAGAATCCCCTAGTGATTCGGATACAACAAATCCAATCATGGAAAATCTAGAACCTCTAAGTATGGAAGATCGAATGAGGGCTAAACGCACGGGCCAAGGTCACGCCATTATTAAACCAGAAGTTAATGCTCCAGATTATGAAATTAAAGGACAAATCCTACACATGGTAACTAACCAATGCCAATTCAGTGGTGCACCGAATGAAGATCCTAACGAACACCTTCGTACGTTTAAAAGAATTTGTACACTATTCAAAATCCGAGAAGTGGAAGATGAGCAGATCTATCTTATGTTGTTCCCATGGACTTTAAAGGGAGAAGCCAAAGATTGGTTAGAATCATTACCTGAAGGAGCGATTGATACATGGGATGTTTTAGTTGAAAAATTTCTTAAACAATTCTTTCCGGCATCTAAAGCCGTGAGACTTCAAGGAGAAATTGTTACGTTCGCGCAAAAGCCAAATGAAACATTATATGAGGCGTGGACAAGATTTGGAAAGTTGTTGAGAGGATGTCCTCAACACGGTTTAGACACTTATCAAATAGTACAAATATTCTACCAAGGTGTCAACGTTGCTACACGAAAAGACATCGACATAACAGCTGGTGGTTCCATTATGAAGAAAACCGCAACTGAAGCTTACAAAATTATTGATAACACAGCCTCCCACTCTCATGAGTGGCACCAAGAGAAAGATATATATCGTTCATCTAAAGCGGCTAGAGCCGATTCTAGCCATAACTTTGATTCCGTTTCCGCAAAAATAGATGCTTTCGAGAGACGAATGGAAAAGATGAATAAAGATATTCACGCAATACGAATTAGTTGTGAGCAATGCGGTGGACCACACTTAATGAAAGACTGTCACATTGAACAAACGATGGAACAACGTGAGAATGTTGTCTACATGAACCAAAGGCTGGAAAATAGTTATCAGAATAATTATCAACCGCCAAGGCCAAACTTCAATCGAAATCAAAACATTCTTTACAATCCAAAAGGACCCGACAATAACTCGTATAACCAACATGGTCCGAATAACCAACCAACTCAAAACAACACTTTCAATCAACAAAGACCTGGCTTGTATAAACCACCACAACAAACCGAAGAGAAAAAGTCAAATCTGGAAGAAGTGGTATTTAAGCTAGTTGAATCTCAAACACAATTTATTGAAACTCAAACTCAAATGAATGAGAGGTTTGATCAGTCATTTAGAACTCAACAAGCTTCTATTTTGAATGTAGAAAAACAAGTAGGTACTCTTGTTAGATTGATGAGTGAAAGGAAACAAGGAAAGCTACCGAGTAATACTGAAGTAAATCCTCGGAATGAAAATGTTAATATGGTTTCAACAAATTCTGAAAAACCAGCACCAGAAGATGGGAAGATTTTAGATGTGAGTAACAATGAAGAAGTTACACCACCACCACCACCACCCGAGTATGTAAAGCCAGTGGTGGCACCATACAAACCACCCATCCCGTTTCCAAGAAAAGGAGTTGAGTATGAGCAAGTGATAGGTAATAAAGATTATGATACCTCTGAAAAGAAGAATAAGAAAGTGCAAGAAACAAAAGCCGTAAATATAAACCCGGTGAAGACAGTTCCACCAAAACCTCCACCTAGGGTAGGTGATCCGGGTGAATTTATTGTTCCTTGTCTACTTAGTGATTGTGTCATGTATGATGCACTAGCAGATTTAGGTGCAAGTGTAAGTGTTATGCCTCTTTCCTTATATAAGAGATTAGGTGTAGGTAAGTTAAGTCCAACGGATATGAGTGTTCGACTCTTTGATCAAACCATTAAGCACCCAGTTGGAATTGCTGACAACCTACCCGTTCAAGTAGGCAATTTAACCTTTCTAGTCGAATTTATTGTCATTGACATAGAAGAGGACCCAAACATTCCTCTAATTTTAGGTCGGCCATTCTTAGCGTCCACCAAGGCGTTATTTGATGTAGGAAATGGAAGAATGACACTTAAAAGTGGTGACAAATCGATCACCTTTATGATTCGAAAGTCTAAATCTCCACCAGCCAAAACCGTTGAACCAGTAAAAACAATTGGTAAGAACCATGTGCTTTTACCAACTCCAACGGTAATACTTAGCAATAATGAAACGCCTAAGTGTGGGGAAAATGAAGTAACACCTAATGATGACATGATAACAAAGAACCCCGTTGTTGATACGAAATTAAATGATCCCGTTATTAATAGTTCAATGAAGAAACTTATTAAACGGATTCGCGATGCTAGAACCAAGGGGAACTTTAAGTTATGTAACCGGTTAGTATCCAATCTATCACCTAAAGAAAAGGAGAAACTAGTTGAAATTGTGGATATTACACAGGAATCCGACCAATGGCTTAAAGCAAAAGTCACAGATATGCAAGTTGATTATGGTCCAAGAGAAATTGACGATGAAGTTAATCACAATTTCGACACCACATCTACCTAAGTGTGAGGAGATTCAAATATTCTAAAAAAAAAATGCTGTTTGGAGTTAGTTGTTCTGTTCTCGTGTAGTTCCGAGAATGGAATCCGATTGGTCTTTTCCACTAGCAGACACTAAAGAACTAGTTTTCTCCCCCCATTCTGAATTTTTTTGTTTTTTTTAGGTTTTATATGAAATTAATATGTTTTCTTTTTAAGTTTTGTGTGAATTTAAAAACAAAAATTTACTTTATTTCATTAAGTTGAAAAAAAATGATTTCTAAAATTCGTCGTGAGTTGAAGACTAGGTCGTTGAGCCGAAATTACTTTACCCGAGGGCGGGGCGAAAAATTTTGTCATCATTATTTTTAATTTTATTGATTTAAAGTATGCAAAAAAAAAAAATATTTGATTTTATAAATTTTTGAACGAGGGGTAATATACCCAACTTTAAAAATATGTATATATGTTTGTATTTTATCATGTAAACAACAGGGTAAAACAACGCACTTTCAAAGACTAACATTAAGTTCAGCAAAAGCTACTGATTTTGACGACAAGATGCAAAACAACAAATGTGATATAATAAATGAAGGAATGAACGATGAGGCGCGCCATCTATAATTCGACGAGCTTTGTAATTACAAACTGGGTATTTTTAATCACTTTCCTACACTAATCGCCCTCATGAATTTATAATTATAGTCTGATTTCATGCAAATGAGGGCATTGCATGATCTCAAGTGTGGGGAAGGGTTATAAATTCTCTCGGGTTTATACTTGGCTTATTTTCTAAATATTATGAAAATTTTAAAATTTTATAACTAAATGAATTCAAAATCATGTTTATACATATTTATGAACGATAAAACTAGGTGTTAATGCCGAAATTATTGTTACCTCGGAAAGGACATAAATTGAGAAACAACTAAAACGCTTGAATTTATTTATTAAGATATAAAAAGACGCATGAAAAAAGCCAAGTGTGGGGAGAATGTACCAAGTTATTCAATTAAAAACTATCTATCACATGTTTTTGTAAAGTTATTGCAGGTGCTTTTACTTTGGACTAAATTAACTGGTTTACCCGATTTACTGTAAGAAAGATGGATCTACACGATGAATCAATTCCATCATTAAAAGGAAGTAAAGTCTTCCGAAAAAGACACGCGCTTCTTGATTTAGGTCATGAATTTGTCGTCCAGACCAGCTGTAGGTTGACGAAAAATCTAGAAAAGTCATCACTAAAATCGGCTGGAAATCCACGGACCTCAGCATCAAACAGGGTCGCCAAGTGGTCAGATTTATCCTAACCATGAGAAGGATTTATCTCGTACAATGGGGAGGCACCGTGCAAATTAGCTTGATAAGACTAATGAATCAGATCCCCAGAAAGGATAATCTCCTTAAACATTAAAAATCAGCTTTTAAGCCTGATATTACTCAATCCTTGAGATTGACCTTAAAGATTGAGAATTCAAACTCATGGAATTCAATGATATCTAAACTCGAGCTTGAGCGAGAAAATATTTTGATCAAAATTACAAACCAATTTGTTTTCTGAAAATCCATTTTCAATGCGTTCATTACCATTGAACGTAAAATCCTAGGAATTCACCTGGAATTCATTAGGTCACCTGAACCAAATCGGGTGTCAACCGTAAGAACGGTGGTTGCATAGCATGGTCGGAGACAGGACCTTGTGCCAGACCGAAAAATTATAGGATGATCTTTACTATTGCTCCTACCAAGGATAGTTCTAGCATCCGACACGTTAAAAAGACCATAATCATCTGCATGTCACTGGACATTGCCTTAACAGTTTCTTGTTCATCGCTTTCCTTTACAACCGGACGGTAGTTTACCGAAAGGTAATATACGGAACAAGTAAACTGGATGTGTGCTTTCCGATACAGGGATAGCAGTGGATTACACGAGCCTAAAAGTTTTAGCCAAAATATTGATCCACAGATATATTTTGCAACACCGATGATGGATCAAATCAGAAAACTTGTCTAGGGTAAAATCTAGCTTGAATTTTCAAAAGATCAAATGTTTTCATAAAGATCCAATTTCCTTAAGGATCTAAATTTTTATAGTCATGTGGGACTGTAAACCACCTTTCAAATGTGCACTTTGCTTTGGAAACCGAAAGTAAATCTGCTATTTGATTGCAAGTGTCGTTGACCTAAACCCGAGGCAACTATAAAAGACACACCCACCTTTAAACCACATCGTTACTATCATTGTTTATACCGCTGTATTGAAGTCACTTATGTACAAAGTGTGAAGAATAAAGAAGTGATTCAAGTGTTTCAAGACTATATTGCTTGAGGACAAGCAACGCTTAAGTGTGGGAATATTGATAATGCCAAAAATGAACACATATTTTACAGCATTATTCCCCAAGAAAGACAAGATTTTAGTTGATATTGTTCGATTTACAAGCACTATTCGTTTAAATATTAAAAAGTGAAGATAAAAGGCAGATTCGACAAATTGAAGACGGAAAGGTCCAAAAAGCTAAAAAGTACAAGATTCAATCAAAAAGGTTCAAATTATTGATGAGGAACGTCTCAAAATAACAAGAGTACAAGTTACAAGACGCAAAGTACACGATATAAAATAGTACGCGAGGACGTCCGAAAATCCGGAACCGGGACCTGAGCCTAGAAGAAACGCCCGACGTAACGGACTAAAAATATCTACTCAACTATGCATATAAATATAATATAAATATATAAATAATTATTAAAATTATTTATATATTTATTATTATTAAATTATGTCGACAAGCTAGGAGCCAAACGAATGTGAGCTGGAATTCATGGCCATGCGACTCGCATGGCCCTATGCCCATTTTCATGCGACTCGCATGAGGGGCTTTTCTAGGCCACATTCTATTTAAAGCGAGTTCGTGATCCATTTTATACACACCATAATATATCTTTCTATCTCTCTTTTGTAATACATAAATAAATTTAATTTTAATTTTAATTTTAATTAATAATAATAATAAGGTTATGTTAAGGAGTGTTTTGAGTGTATAAGTCGAAATTCTGTCCGTGTAACGCTACGCTATTTTTAATTATTGTAAGTTATGTTCAACCTTTTTACATTAATGTCTCGTAGCTAAGTTATTATTATGCTTATTTAAAACGAAGTAATCATGATGTTGGGCTAATTACTAAAATTGGGTAATTGGGCTTTGTACCATAATTGGGGTTTGGACAAAAGAACGACACTTGTGGAAATTAGACTATGGGCTATTAATGGGCTTTATATTTGTTTAACTAAATGATAGTTTGTTAATGTTAATATAAAGATTTACAACTGGGCGTCCTTATAAATTACCATATACACTCGATCGGACACGATGGGCGGGGTATTTATATCTACGAATAATCGTTCATTTAACCGGACACGGGAATGGATTAATAGCCACTAGAATAATTAAAACAGGGGTGAAATTACATTCAAGGGTAATTGGTGTAATTGTTAACAAAGTAATAAAACCTTGGTTTACACGCAGTTGATAACCTGGTGTATTCATTAAACAAAGTATTAAAACCTTGTTACAATTCGAATCCCCAATTAGTTTGAATATTTAACTTCGGGTATAATAATAATTTGACGAGGACACTCGCACTTTATATTTATGACTGATGGACTGTTATGGACAAAAACCAGACGGACATATTAAATAATCCAGGACAAAGGACAATTAACCCATGGGCATAAAACTAAAATCAACACGTCAAACATCATGATTACGGAAGTTTAAATAAGCATAATTCTTTTATTTCACATTTAATTTCCTTTATTTTATATTTAATTGCACTTCTAATTATCGCACTTTTATTTATTGTTATTTAATCGCACTTTTAATTATCGTACTTTTTAATTATCGCAATTTTTTTTATCGCACTTTTATTATTCGCAATTTCATTATCGTTATTTACTTTACGCTTTAATTTAAGTCTTGTATTTATTTTATATTTTACATTAGGTTTTAACTGCGACTAAAGTTTTAAAATCGACAAACCGGTCATTAAACGGTAAAAAACCCCCTTTTATAATAATATTACTACTTATATATATATATATATTTATATAAATATAGTTTTATAAAAATATAGTACGTAATCACTAGCTCCCCGTGGAACGAACCGGACTTACTAAAAACTACACTACTCTACGATTAGGTACACTGCCTATAGTGTTGTAGCAAGGTTTAGGTATATCCCACTCTATAAATAAATAAATAACTTGTGTAATTTGTAACGTATTTTGTATTAAAAATAATAGTATATTTCGTACCCTCACGCTACATCATCAATGGTCCCTAAAGGATGATGCAAGAGATTGGCTAGACTCATTACCGGAAGGTTATATTGAAGATTGGAATGACATGATGGACAAGTTTTTGTCAAAATTCTTCCCTGCTTCAAAATTAGCAAAATTGCAAAGTGATATAAATCACTTCAAACAAGTCTAACGAGACTCTTTATGAAGCTTGGACCCGATTCAATAAAATGCTTAGGGTATGTCCTCAACACGGGTTGAATACATTTCAAAAGGTCCAAATATTCTACAAAGGAATCAATGTGGCTACCCGAAAGGATATAGATGTTGCAGCAGGAGGATCAATCATGAAAAAAATGCCCGAAGACGCTCACACAATAATTACCGATATAGCAGCCCATTCTCATAATTGGCATCAAGAGATGGAGTTCTCTAGATCATCAATGGTTGCTAATGTCGAAAGCAACGATGAAATCGCTGCATTAAAATTTCAATTAGCAAATCAAGCGAGACAAATTGAGAAGGTAACCAAAGAAATGCACGCTATCAGGGTAGGGTGTGAATTGTGCCAAGGTCCCCATCTCACGCGAGATTGCGACCAAACGAAGATGGAAGAGCAAGCAAATTTCTTAGGTTACTTGCGTAAAGGTGAAATGAATTTTGACGACTTTCCAGTGGTTGAAGCGATGAACTGAAAATACCCTCCTGTGAATAATTATCAAATAGGGGGACCTTCAAGTTCAAACAACAATTACCACGGAGGAAATACAGGTTACCAAAATAACCGGAATTTCCAAAATCAAAATCAAAGAAATGCACCACCGGTTTACAACCATCTAAACAATCGTAATCAACCTCCATGAAATTACCAAAATAATTTCCAACACAATCAACCACAACCACAAGCACATGTACAACCACAACCCGAGAAGAAATCCGGTTTAGAAGATCTTTTGAGAGATTTTATGGTTAAGCACGAGCAAAATGTAGAACTTCAAACTCAGCAAATTCGAAATCAACAAGCTACGATTCAGAATTTAGAAAGGAATTTTGGAAGGATCTCACAGTTACTAGCAGAGAGACCACCTGGTGCTCTCCCCTCAAATACTCAAGTGAATCCCAGTAACAATCAAACAAGGAATGAGCATGTAAATGCTATAACTACTAGAAGTGGTTTAACCACTAACCCAGAGACCCTTAAGTCCCCGGAAGTTCCTTTGTCTCCTTATGTTTTGCAGGTACCTGTTGATGTAGATGAGCATGTTGAAAAAGAACAAGAGAAAGATGATCCACCGGAGGTCATATCGAAGAAAATGAAGAACCACCAGTGAAGGTATACAAGGCACCTATTCCATACCCAAAAGCATTGAAGAAAGACAGACTAGCGAGCCAATATCAGAAATTTGCAGATATGATCAAGTAAATCATCATTAACATGCCACTCGCAGAGGTTCTTAAGGGTATGCCCCATTACAGGAAGTTTTTGAAAGATCTCATATCCTCAAAGGGTAAATACCACGATGTTTCTGCCACATTCCTCCATGAGGAGTGTTCGGCCATCTTGAAAAAGTAAAATGTACCTCCAAAATTGGGAGATCCGGGTAGTTTTATCATCCCATGTATGATGGGTGATTCGGTAGTGTATGATGCACTAGCCGACCTAGGTGCAAGTGTTAACCTAATGCCCTACTCATTAT
This sequence comes from Rutidosis leptorrhynchoides, assembly GCF_046630445.1. NCBI lineage: Eukaryota > Viridiplantae > Streptophyta > Magnoliopsida > Asterales > Asteraceae > Rutidosis > Rutidosis leptorrhynchoides. The sequence goes on along the minus strand of NC_092335.1, from coordinate 150,313,761 downwards.
ATTTGAAACTTGACTTAGGAGACTTGAAACCAACCCGGATGGGTATTCGATTAGCAAACCAATCATTTGATACTCCCATAGGTATAGCCGAGGATATTCTTGTAAAAGTTGGCTCACTTGTCTTTCCTGTCGACTTTGTCATTCTAGAAATGCAAGAGGACACAAAAGTTCCTATCATTTTAGGACGTCCTTTCCTTAACACTGCAGATGCTATCATTAATGTCCAAAAAGAACAATTAAGTCTAGGTGTGGGAAACGAGAGAATAATTTGTCATATTGACAAAGCCATGAAAAGACCCACTTCCACCGATGACTCTTGTTTTCAAATTGATGTTATAAATCTTTGTGTTGAGGATGAATTGCAGGAGCTACTTGAAATTGATACCTCGGGGTTTGCCCCGGTAAGTGAAAGTGAGTATTTCAATATTGATGAGGCTTTTGATGAGTTGATGAAAGTGGTCACGGATGATGAGACCATGGAAGAAGAAATTCCCAAGGAAGAGGAATCATTTGAAGATATCGAAAATAAAGATAGATTCCGAATAAAGAATTCCTTGGAAGAACCACCCGTACTAGAGCTTAAGGAGCTACCCAAACACTTGGAGTATGCTTATCTCGAAGGTACATCTCAATTACCGGTAATTATTGCTTCACGTCTTTTCGGTAACGAGAAGGAAAGGTTAATCTCTGTTTTGAAAACCCATAAAAAGGCTATAGCCTGGAAAATGACTGACATTCCAGGGATAAACCCGTCTTATTGTACACATAAAATTCTCCTTGAGAATGACTTCAAACCAGTAGTACAAAGAAAACGTAGGCTAAATTCCAACATGAAAGAGGTTGTTAAAAAGGAGGTAGTCAAGCTTCTTGACACCGGGTTAATCTACCCATCTCCGATAGTCCTTGGGTTAGTCCAGTACAAGTAGTACCCAAAAAGGGGGGTACAACCGTTATTGTATATGAAAAGGATGAACTCGTTCCAACTAGAACAGTTACCGGCTGGAGAGTCTGTATTGATTACAGACGTCTCAATGATGCCACTAGAAAGGATCATTTCCCGTTACCTTTTATTGATCAAATGATTGAACGACTAGCGGGGAAAGAATACTATTGCTTTCTAGACGGTTTCTCCTGTTACTTCCAAATTCCAATTGATCCCAACGACCAAGAAAAGACCACATTCACTTGTCCTTTCGGTACCTTTGCCTATCGCCGCATGCCATTTGGTTTATGCAATGCACCCGGAACCTTTCAAAGGTGCATGATGGCAATTTTTGATGATATGGTAGAGGATTGTATGGAAGTCTTCATGGATGACTTTTCCGTGTTTGGAGATTCCTTTGAATCGTGTCTTTTTAATCTTGAACGTATGCTTATCCGATGTGAGAAATCAAACTTGGTCCTAATTGGGAAAAATGCCACTTTATGGTAAAGGAGGGCATTGTACTTGGTCACAAGATATCTCGTGCGGGAATAGAGGTAGATAAAGCTAAAATTGAAGTTATCTCTAAGCTACCTATACCGACGAATGTCAAGGCCATTAGAAGCTTTCTTGGTCACGCGGGATTCTACAGATGATTTATCAAAGATTTTTCTAAAATCGCCCGCCCAATGACCAAACTTCTTGAAAAGGATGCTCCATTTGACTTCGATCGCAATTGCGAGAATGCATTCTCTATTCTAAAGTCAAAACTCACACAAGCTCCCATTATCGTATCTCCGGATTGGAGTATGCCTTTTGAGTTAATGTGTGACGCGAGCGACTATGCCTTAGGTGCTGTTTTAGGACAATGTCCCGATAATCATTTTCGTCCAATTTATTATGCGAGCAAAACTCTAACGGGAGCTCAAATTAATTATACCACCACGGAAAAGAAGCTCCTGGCGGTTGTTTATGCGTTTGATAAATTTCGGTCATATTTGGTGTTGTCCAAAATCATTGTCTACACGGACCATTCGACCCTTAGGTACTTATTCTCGAAACTAGATGCAAAGCATCATCTCATACGTTGGGTTCTTTTACTTCAAGAGTTTGACATTAAGATACGTGATAAGAAAGGAGCCGAGAATCTAGCCGCCGACCATTTATCTTTACTTGAAAACCCCGAATTAGAAAATCTCGATGATACAATCATCAAGGACACATTTCCTGATGAATCTCTAATGAGGGTTGACAAGGAATCTGAAATCTCATGGTTTGCCCATTTTGCAAACTATCTTGCTTCAAACATTCTTCAAAAAGGACTTTCTTATCAACAAAAGAAGAAATTCTTTGCGGATTTAAAGTCCTATTTCTGGGAACACCCCGACCTATTTCGTGATGGTGCGGATCAAATGATTCGCTGTTGTGTGTATGGAAAAGAGGCTCAACAAATTCTTGAGCATTGTCATCAAGGACCCACCGGCGGTCATTTCGGACCAAACCACACCGCAAGAAAAATCCTTGACTCGGGCTTTTATTGGCCCACAATCTTTAAAGATGCCCATAATTTCGTTCGGATTTGTAATGCATGCCAACGAACGAGTAACATCACGAAAAAGGATGAGATGCCTCAAACCGGCATCCAAGTTTGTGAAATCTTTGATATTTGGGGAATCGATTTCATGGGACCATTTCCAAGTTCCCATAAGTGCAAGTACATCCTAGTAGCCGTTGACTATGTATCTAAGTGGGCTGAAGCGAAAGCTTTACCTACGAATGATGCTAGGGTGGTGGTGAATTTCTTGAAAAATCTCTTCTCGCGCTTTGGAATCCCAAAGGCGCTCATATCCGATCGAGGAACACATTTTTCCAACAACCTTCTTGAAAAGGTGTTGAAGAAGTACAGTGTAACTCATCGTTTATCTACTCCGTACCACCCGCAAATGAGTGGTCAAGTGGAGAACACGAATCGTGCCTTGAAACGCATACTTGAGAAGACGGTTGATAACAACCCTAAGATTTGGCAACGCAAGTTAGATGATGCGTTGTGGGCCTTTAGGACTTCTTTTAAAACATCAATCGGTACCACACCATTTAGACTTGTATATGGTAAAGCGTGCCATCTTCCGGTTGAAGTGGAACATAGAACATACTGGGCATTGAAGCTTTGTAATTTAGATATGGAAAAGGCTGGTGAAAACCGATTCATGCAAATGCATGAATTGGAAGAGTTGAGGTTAGAAGCGTACGAGAATTCGAGCTCGTATAAGGAGAAAACAAAAAGGTGGCATGATGCTCGATTGAAAGAAGTGAAAGAGTTTAAAACCGGTGATAAGGTTTTAGTTTTTAACTCACGGTTTAAATTTTCTCCCGAAAAGTTGAAGTCCTGATGGACGGGACCTTATTTGGTGAAACAAGCATTTCCATCGGGATATGTTGAGTTGTTTGGAAACGGAAATACTTTTAAAGTGAGTCGTCATCGATTAAAACTCTATTTTGATGGAGTTGATACCACGGTTCAAGATGACATCACTTTCTCCCCCAAAGCTAACTAGCTTGGGAAGGAGTCGCGTGAACGACTCGTTAATAAACTTCACAAATTGTACATAGTTCCTTTCATGTGTTCGTTTCTTAGGATTGATTGTTTTGAGTGATTTGAGTGATTTTTTGAGCTTTAGTATGAACCAAGTTGTTTACGGACCTTCCGCAATGCTTAAAACGCGAAAAACAGCAAAAACTGATGAAACAGAGTCAGATGCGCCGCATCTGAACACAAAAAAAAGTCGACAGTTTTAAATGCACCGAGAATAGGTCATGCACCGCTTTTGGGCCACCAGATGCGCCGCATCTGCTTCAGATGCGCCGCATCTGTGTCTGAATGTTGGATTCTGCCTATTTTTTTTGCACAAATACGGGAGTTTATCATTTTTATTCATTTTTTTCACTTACAACTCCGACTTTCATCTCATTTTCTCTCAAGGATTTCATCTCTAAACACTAAATCAACCGATTAAACCCATCTTTGAACATCTAATCCGTATATCAACATGAGAAAGGTAAGATTAATCTTCATTTCTTCATGGTTCTTGTGTTCTTCATTCTCAAATTTGGATTTAGCTTGTTCTAAGTGTGGGGATGTTTAAATCTTCATGTTTTGGTCATTATATGCTTGTATTGTTGTTACTAATCCTTATTCATGCTCGAATTTCACGCTTAATTGCTTAAAAATTTACTTTAGAAATTAGGGTTCTTCATGAATTTGGGGATTTCGAAAGAATGACCATTACTTGTTTAAATTGGGATGTTTTAGAGTTCAATTACTAGTATACATTGGCAAATCCGCATGAACCTTAGTTGAATTACACGATTACACAAATTATTGAATTGTAGGGTTCTTAAATTGGGGATTTTAACTTTTGTTGACTAAGTGAGTGTTCTAAGTGGAATGAAAGCAATTCATTGATTATGCTAAACTCATATACGCCTTAACTTAGTGTTTGTTCGAATTCAAAAGTTTTGTTTGTGAAAGTTAAGGATTGTATGCTTAGGCTTTTTGATGAAATTGTATACTTGAGTCGACTTTAGTGTCTAAATGTATGATAACCATTGATTGCATATTGTTTGACATGCTTATTGATGAATGCTAATGGTTTCATATACTTGTTTTGGTGAAACTAATTATGCTAGATATGATTGAACTTATGAAGTGATAAAGATTATTAGTCATATTAGTACATGTTTGTTTGACATGAGAGTTTGTGTAATGCATACGATATAACGTGTTCTACATGGTTTTGACTTGTGCAATATGAAAGATGTTTTGAATAAATTTAACGCTAATCAACTTGGTTTGTTGTTTTGTTTGTTTGGTTTCGTTGTGTTTTTGTAGACTAGAGTATCATCATCAAACCCAAAATCAAAGAAGCAAAAAGCCCCGGCAATTATAGATGAGGAAACAAGTGAGGAAGAAAATGCCGTTGAAGAAGAAGAAATGGATATTGACAACCGGCAATTAAATGTCCGTGGATTAACCACTCCGGATCCATGGATCAATGCAGTTTTGAGGCATCCGGAATATCATGAACGGATGAAGGCACTTCTACACAAAGACGTATATCCAGGGAAATATATCGATTGGACACCATTAGAAGAAGCCGACGAATATCAAAATTTTCGCAACCTTTTCTGAGTAACGTATCAAGGCCATCGAATATATGCATGGGAAAACCTGTTTAGAATGCAAGAAAGAGTGTACCCACTTTTAGTCAAAGAATTCGTTGGTTCACTTAGGGTTGATTACACGTCACCAACATCCGGTACCTTTATGAGATTTCGTCTTGGAGGACAAGACCGAACATTAACACTGCTACAATTTGTAAAGGCGTTGGATATCTATGAAGGGTTGCCACACCAATTGATGCAAAATTACTTTAATCAATGTATATACTATGTTTCTTCTTTTAATCATTCAGAAGCATGGGTGGACATGAGCAATAGCGCATACAATGCAAGCAAGCAGACTTGTAGCAAGCTACGTACTTACCAGCATCGATGCGTCCAAAGATTCATTTCAAGTACCATAAACTGTCGAAAAGATAGTAGCGAAAAAGTTACCAACTTGGATATCTGGTACATTCACGCGATAATGGATCACACCCATGTTCATATTCCACGAATGATTCTCACTTTCCTTCTCGAAGAAAGGAAAAAGATTACACCAATCATGGGCGGCCATTTTGTAACCAGGATTGCCCAACATTTTCATATCAATACAAGTGGGTTGGAGGAGAAACATATGATTGCCTTTGATAGAGTAAGTTATACAAGGGCAAACATTTTGATGAGGGGATCGAACGGCCTTCTAACTAGGTATGTAGATCCCGAGAACAGGCAACCAGAACAACCATAACCGCAGCCAGATCCACAGCTGAATGTTGGAAGTAGTTCGGGTCCGGGAAATGATTGGGAGGCTTACATGGCGCGACAATATTCAGATTTGCGACTCCGTAATGATCGAAACACCCAAAAGGTAATTGATCACTACGATACAGGTAACAGAGAGATGCAACATTACATTGATGTAGGGAATGATCGAACGTGGTACACTCAAGCGAGGCAGCAAAATCAGCTTAACTGGATATATGAACAGACTGTGTCATACGCTGCAGATCCCGCTAACTATACCCGCTCTCCTTGGCCTGCATACGAACCATGGGTTCGAATGGGTGATCCATATCCTGCGCCTTATCCTCCTCCTCCTAACCCGCCTACTAAAGACACTGCTGTCGTCCCTGCTCAAGCAACTTAACAGGGGTACAACCCATCAATATTTCAGGATGACGACGCGGGAAACCAAAATGAAGGCGGAGCTGGCCCAAGTAACTCTTTTTGGGGATTCCTCTGAAGTTGACATGATTATTGGTGAAGTGTATGAACGGTTTGATTGATGTTGGTTTGTTTCAAAAACAATTTATCTTTATGTTTGGTGTGTAATAACTTGATAGTATTTTGGATGATTGTAATTTGAATAATTTAGATAATTATAAGTGGGGTTTTTAGTACATGAAGTACACCTCCATTTATTTGTGTGAATCATATGTTTGCTTTGTTTGAATTGATACAGGTGAGCATTGTGCTATATGCTGCATTTTTTACAAAGACTGGCAGTAAGTTCAGCACATACTTGATTGGTGGTTGTTTTGTGGTTGCAAGAAGCGGATGATGTTCTTATGCTGGCATTCAGTTCAGTGCCATCATCCCATGGACTTCGGTTTTAGACCTCGAAAGTAATAAACTCTCTTACACTATTTAACCCTCTTAAATTTAAAATTTTTCTGATTTCATGTAACGAGGGCGATACATGAACTCAAGTGTGGGGAGGAAGTTATAAATTCTTTCGGGTTTTTGATTTTGGTTAAAAAGGCTTAAAATGGTGAAAATTTTCAAACTTTTATCTTCATAAATTCAAATTTTGTAGATTTTAAAACTAGGTGTATATACCGAAATTATTATCACAAAACAAATTAAGAAATAACCAAATGATTGAATTTATTTTGTTAAAAAACATAAAACTAGTAGTCATATAAAAGATATAATCATCATGCTATACCACATTCTGAATGAAAAAGAATCATCAAGTAATTTGTTGTTCTAACAATCTAATCCAATGCTCATCTATGTAATGATTGTGAAGGAAGTCAAGTCTTCCAATATGACACACTTGCTAACTTATGTTAGAAGATGTAGTCTAGAACAGCTGTAGGTTAACGAAAAATTTTGAAAAGTCATCTCTATCATCGGCTGGAAATCCACCTCACCTCAACATCAAACAGGGTTTTTGGTGGTCAGACTTATCCTAACCATGAGATGGATCTGTCTCGTACAATGGGGGGGGGCACATTGCAAATTAGCTTTTAAGACTAATGAATCTAATCCCCAGATGGATGATCTCCGTAAAGATCAACTGCATCTATGTTGACCGCGGTCAACATACATATGCCATAACGAATTGAGGTGTGCAAACTCATGGTTCACCGATGATATTTGGACATGATATAGTTTCGTCTAAAAACTTATGCTATTTTATGAACTATATTGTGTAAAACCATTTTTAGGACATCCGGTTTCAAGTTCCATGATACTTCAATCATGGGGGCGAGTAGCTTGCTAAGCGCCGACTGAGGCTTCGGTTTTCAGTTACCCTCAACCGGACTTTGAGGTTAAAATCGGAAAACTTGTTAGTGTAAAACTAACATGTCTAATTTTCAAAATATAAAAGGTTTTTCGCAAAGGTCCCAATTTCCCCAAGGATCCAAAATTTTAAGAAATGTGGACTTTAAAACCCACCTTTTGACTTTGGTGTGATTTCATTTCGTATGTGTACTAAAAGTGTGTGTATTACATTGTGAAATAAATAAAAGCGTGTGTACTCCTAAGGGTTGTGTATACTCAAAACGCGTGAGTTTGATTCGTGTGTGAAATAAAAAGTGTGAGTGTGTATATATTGTGACCCGAGTGTGTGTTCCATATAGCGTGAGTTATTGTGTTCCAAAATAATTTGTGTATCTTATGTACTATATCGAGTGAGTGTGATTCCCATTTTTGTGTTCTCAATTAAATAAGTGTGTTTACTGTAGTAAATTTCGATTTCTTGTAAGTCTTGCTTGAGGACAAGCAAGGTTTAAGTGTGGAGATTTTGATAACGCCAAAATTATACATGTTTATTGCCGTTATTTCGATCCAAAGTTGTTCCATTTGTATGTAATTGTTGTACGTATGTATTGTAATTCGTGTATATTTGTAAAAGTCCATTGTGAATGAATAAATGAAGATCAACAGCGAAAACAGAGTTAAAACGAAGATTGAACGCGTAAAATAGCCCGAAACCACTGAAACAGGTCCAAATGCGGCGCATCTATCTTAGATGCGGCGCATCTCTGCACCAAATAACTCCCGACAGTTTCAGATGCGGAGCATAAAGATTTCTGGACCAAAACAGCCTCAGATGCGGCGCATCCAAGCCAGATGCGGCGCATCTGTCCCAGATGCGGTGCATCTGCTCCCCTGTCGACAGTTCTGAGTGCAGAATCGAGCTGGAATCTACTGAACGTAAAGAGATGCGGCGCATCCCAAAGAGATGCGGCGCATCTGGTCACTTTCTGGCCAAAATACCTAACTTTTGAGCCTATTTAATGAAGCCTTTGGTTACATACTTCATACACCTTCACTACTACATTCTCCCTCAGTTCTAATACGATTTTTAAGGTTCAAGGAAGGCCGCAAGTCAATCTCCACTCTTTCAACATCAAGATTAAGCTAGGATCATTCATCACTATTGGTATTATTGCTCTATATCTTTTAAACATGAATTCAACTTGTATTTACTGTTTCATTAGTTCTACTATGATTATGTTTGGCTAAAAGCCTTGTGTGTTTGCTTCAATGTAAGATTTATGGCTTGGGATTATTCTATACTTTGATGTTATGCTAGTTATATATATGTTTGATTGATTAAATTATCTAGTTCAACCATAAGAACCATTGTTATGCTTGTTTAGTTCATTACTTCAATTATATAGATTGCAAACCTATTAATGTGAGTTAACTAGAAAAACAATCTATACTTCAATACACCTAGTAATCTAGACGATTAGATGCATAAACTTAAGTGATTTTGTTATGTGTTTAATTCGGTAATTGAATAAGTTCCAAAGCAACATAGTTATAAAATTACCTCAAGTGATTGTTGTAATTTAGGTTTAACGTGAGTTTAACCGGGTTGAATCTAGTTAGTTAATCAATCTAAATCACCATGTTCTTTCAAAAGATCCATAGTTGTAATCATCCTTGTATCCTAGTTCAATTATGTAAGTTATGACTTGATTTATGTGAATTTATCAAAGACCATAGCTTATACTTCAACACCTAGTGATCTAGCCACCTATATGTGAGTATAGGATGTTAATTGAATGATATTTAGGATATACAATCATTTAGTTTACTTAGAGTGATCTTAGTAAACTAGGTTTTATGTGAATTCAACCACGAAAGAATCTTGTTGATTAAACATAGCTCTTAAGTTTATAGAAATTGTGAAATTGATATAAACTACTCTATTGTAACTATTACATAACGGTTTTAATTATAAAAGAACAATCCCTGTCATTTATCAAGCATAGAAGTAAACACCGCATTCTCATTCTTGTTAATTACTATATTTATTTACTATTTCGTTAAACGAAAATACAACTTCAAACACAAAACCCCCCTTTTAGAATAATTAATCGTGGTAAAATCTTAAAAACAAACTTCTCCCTGTGGATCGAACTGGTTAATTTACTTACTAGTTACTGCATGATCGGGTCTTAGTTGCCTGTTTTATGTGTTAATTATTAAGCATATTGTCTACATTTTAAAGGTTACGTCTTAACACATCAAATGCTAATAAAACTTACACAACCCAATATACACAATGCCGACATTCGACTCGATGGTGGCCGACGAAGAGTAGTAGGTCAAATACGTTAACTACTCACCACCCATCGCAATGCGTACGTGATCGACGAAGAGCGGTAGGTCAATAACGTTAACCACTCATCACTACGCACCATGAGGCCGACGAAAAGTGTAACCGAAATGTTAGCACTTACCTCAATCACAAGGATGGCCGATGAAAAGCGAAACCGCTTACCATCCTATGATAAGTGGACGACGAAGAGTGAACCCCTAAACGGTTAACACTCACCACTTACCCAAGCACACATGTGGCCAGCGAAGAGTGATAGGTCAAATGTTAATCACTCGCCACAAAACCAAATATACACATGTGACCGACGAAGAGTGATAGGTCAAACATTAACCACTCATCACATATCCAAACGCACACATGTAGCCGATGAAGAGTGATAGGTCAAATATTTATCACTCGCTACATAACCAAATATACACATGTGACCGACAAAGAGTGATAGGTCAAACATTAACCACTCGTCACATATCCAAACGCACACATGTAGCCGACGAAGAGTGATAGGTCAAACATTAATCACTCGCTACATAACCAATACTAACATGTAACCGACGAAGAGTGATAGGTCGAACATTTATCACTCGTCACATGCCTCACCTCCAATTGTGGTCGACAAAGAGTCATTCCTTACGGAAATCACTCACCACATTCCAAACACACACGTACATACGTGGCCGACCAAGTGCGATAGGTCAAACGTTTATCAAACGCCACTTACACAAAATGAATATAGCCAACGAAGAGCTATCCACACGGATATCACTTACTATATTTTTCCAACTCAATTGTGGTCCACGAAAAGTGAATCCTAACGGATGTCACTTACCACTTCGCACGCAAGCAACCAAATTGTATACATAAGCGTATAAATATTTCACTCACCTCGATTACTTGAAAAGCAATCCTACTTGAGCTCCAAAATCGTTCAATGCAAATCACCTAAGTAATTTACAAACAAATAAGCTAAACACTCTAGCTTATGCCCAAAACACTAATAAGTGCAATTTCGACCCATTAGCACTTACCTCCAATTTGACTAAGTCAAATATCACCCGAAACACCCAAAATCACAATCGACTAGTGATTATGTTCCAACAACCTATTTTACTCAAGGTTTCATCATCAAAACATCTTACTTGCATCAATTTACACAAAACCCATTTTGGCCTAATGTCAAGCCAAAACACCCATTTGCAAGTTTACATAATTAATCACTTTTAACCTAAGTTAACTAGTGATATTAACACCCGAAAATGATTATCAACAACCAATTTCATCATCGAAACCAGAACCCACCAACAATGGTTATCAACACCATTTACTAGCTCAAACACCCAATTATCAACTAGTGGGTTTACTCAAGAACACACAGGTCAAAACCCTAACTTGGAATTCAAATCTAACAATTAAAATTCGGAGTTAGAACTTACCAACACTATCAAAACGTAGCCAAGGAGGAGATGAACAACTTTAACACTTGAGCTTTTGATCAATCTAAGCTTCTTCTTCCCCAAATCACCAACTCGCTCTCAATAAATCTCTCTCTCTCTCTCTCTAAGAATGAAATGAGAGTGTTTGTGGACTTGAAATATGATCCAAAACTGGTAATATGGCTACACATCCGGCCTCAAGTGAAAAGAACAAAATAGCCTTCACTTAACTCAAAAAGGCAAAAAGCAGAAAACTGTCGCTGGAACAGTGCGCCGAGCGCACACCTAAAGGTGCGTTGAGCGCACTCACTCAAATTCAGACAGTGAGTTCCAGTTTGCTACAGTTTGTTTATTCAATATTTAGGTACACTTGTACACTTGGGTTTAGGGTCTTACACGACCGTTAGTGTCACTTGTCGTTTGAAACGAGCTATGTACTTTGTACACGTTAAACTTTTGTCATAATTGGAATATTATGAATACGTAATACTAATTGTTATTTTCTAATGATAATTACTTGGCTTATTGGTTGCATAATTACGCTTAGTGTTTTACTAATGCACGCTAGTTAGTCTTAATGGACTCTTTACCTTAATGGACTTAAGCCCACCCTACTCTAGCTATTGGACTCTTAAGTTAGCCCAATTTAAATAGATTTATGACCCATTAAGATGTGGGACAAAAACCCATTAAGATGAGCCAACATACTAGCATTTTTGTTGACCATTACTACACATGTTGCATGGGATCCTAACAACAAGCACCACCTTTAGACCACCACCATGTAAAATGCAAAAAGTTGTCCCCCTTGTCGCCCCCCCCCCCCCCCGGCCTACGGTTTTGGAGACACAAAGCACCACCTTCACCACTATAAATACAATCCTTATTCTTTCATTTCACACTTGATTTCATTCTCATTTTACACACACTTGCTCTCTAATTTTCTCTCTAGTCTTTCTCATACTAAAATTGTAAGTTCTTGAATTTTCTTCTTCTTCTCTTTTTCTTCTTAACCACGACATCATCATCATCATCAAAGGATCAAGCTTTTTAGCTTTTTGATCTTGTTACATCTTGTAGATTCAAACTTTGATTTGAAATTTTCAAGAACATGAAAGATTCAAGGTTTTTAGCTTTGAATCTTCATTACTTTGTTGGATCTAAGTTTTGAAGCTAAAGATCACTTTATTTTGTTAAAAGATCAAAACTTGTGTTTATGATCTTCATGTAACTTGTAGATCTAGCTTTTTGCTTTAAGGATCTTCAAGAACATTAAAGATCCAAGCTTTCTAGCTTAGGGTTTCATTATTTTGTTTAGATCTAAGTTTTTTAAGTTTATGATCTCATTACTTTTACTAGATCTCAGCTTTCTAGCTTATGGTCTCATTAATTTTGTAAAGATCCAAGCTTTCTAGCTTAGGGTTTCTTAATACTTGAGATCTAAGTTATTATTGTAGATCTCACTTACTTGGAAACTTTTTATGATTTTTATGGTGATAAAAATCAAGTCTTCATCATATCATATGATGAAGATGCATAAACTTGTATCAAAAGGACAAAGGTTGAAGCTTTATTGTGATTATACAATAAAGAGACAACCTTGATGTTCAAAACTTGTAGAAAGTTGGCTTTTACTTTTAGTTGTGTGTTTATGGTTAAAACTTGGTCATAATTATGCTAAAACATCAAAGAGTTGTACACTTGAGGCTTATACGCATCAAGGATGAGAACCGTGATAAGCATCAAGCACCAAGAAACCCACCGGAGCACTTGTTTCTGTTTTTTAGGGTCTGATCAGACTCCTGGGACTTCTTAAAAGTTTATTTTCATATAGTTGGGTTTGAGTAGATGACTTTTCGTTTAAGACTCGCCTAAATCCGATATACGGTTTAGGATTTATAGCCTTTCGAAAATCACTACGCCTTTGTAACGACGTGCTGAAATTTCTGACCTACTCGCGCTTGAACCGTCGCCACGGTCAAACGACAATCGAGTTAGGATCTGAAAATTTGACAACGGTAAGAGGACTCACATAGGGAGCCTTGGCCACTGGCCGCACGTCTTTTCAGTTTGTATAGAGGTCGTAGCAGCTGTCCGAAGTCAGCCTTTTGTTTCGATCTCTATTCTTGTTGAAATCTTACTTTGTCTTTTACGAATGATGATGATGATGATGATGATGATGATACTTAAGACTTAATTTATTCACTTTTAAACTTTTAGGGATGATTTACTAACTTAGTAACCATTGACTTAGGTTGAGGACCTTTTGGATCGACCAACTTACTTGTTTGGACCGACTTACTACTTGCTTACATTTTCGTATCGATTTTACCACACATTCACTGTGAGTTATAGCTCCCTTTTTACTTCAACTATTTTTAGGACTGAGAATACATGCGCTTTTTATGTTTTACATACTAGACACGAGTACTTAAACTTTATATATGTGTGGGTTATATAACGTCACAAACTTTTCCCTTAGCTTGGTAACTTTTAACTATTGGTTTTTGAACCAATAGACGCGAATCATAGATATGGATCCATAGGGTTTGACATCCCCACTCGGGCTAGTCGCGCTAGCATTTAACGGGTGTTTAATACTTCAAGAACATACGCACTTTCCAAGTGTACTTTTAGGGGGTGATATATTATTTTTACGTTAAGTTAGTTACCGAGTGCCCACGGATAAGCATATACTTTATCATACGGATTTGAGATACTGTTTTGAATACAAAATCTCGTGGTCTACATTACATTGTTGTTTACAATCAAACTATAGATCACCAACATTCATGTTGACTTTTTAAAGCATGTATTTCTCAGGTGCTTAGACGTTGTTGCTTCCGTTGTTAGACTTGCTGCTATAGTCTTGGTGTTATAGACTTGCTATTACAGACTCGCTGTGTTAGACTTCCGCTGCATTGTTTAGAGATGTCTCAATCATGGAACTTTTACTTTGCATTCACAACTTATATTACATTTGAACAATGGTTTTGTAATTACCTTTGTGTCACGTACTTATGTTAATGCTTTCTATTCGTAGAAGCACGTTATCCTTGTAAAACATTTGACGTTAGTAAAGACGTCATTTTTTGTAAAACATTTGACGTTGGTAAAAATGTTACCTTTTCATGAATGCAAAACTTGTTTTAAAACAGCATAAAGTTTTGTAACCGTGTAAAGATCCTGTTGTTGATGATCCGTACACGTTGATTTTGTACGGGGCGTCACAGCTTGTTTCGTCGATTTGTTTGCTTGAGGACAAGCAAAGATTCAAATGTAAGGGGTTTGATATCGTTCCATTTATATATGTTTTATCTCGCGATATCTCCCTCACTTTGTTCGGGTTTTGACGATCTTGGAGCCTATTTTGTGTGCTATTGAGCTAAATGGTAATTTAAGGGCTAAGGACTTGATTTGGTGTAAAATTGACCAAATCTTGGGCAAAATTGGCTAAGGAAATGGCAAGTGCAGGATTCAGCTCAAAAAGCACCGCGCGCCGCTCCTGTGGAGCAAAAGCGCCGCACCAACATGAAAAGCGACGTTCTTATGCACATTTCAGCTCTATTTTCCATCAGTGAGCAATAGCGCCGTTCCTAAAGTCAAGAGCGCCGCTCCTATCCAGACAAAAGCGGCGCTCGTATAACAAAAACGTCGTTCCTAAATGTTGCCAAAAGTGGCGTTCCTGATCAAAAGCGCCGCTCTTCATTTAAGCCAAAAGCGCCGCTCCTGAGTCAAAAGCGGCGCTCCTGTCGCTGTTTCAGCCCAGATTTTCAGCACTATAAAAAGAACGAGATTATGTCATTTTTTCATATGTATCTTTAGAGAGCAGCTGTCTTAGGTCCGAATTTCACATACAAAACCCTAATTTCATCATCCATTGGTGATTAAGGGTGGATTCAAGGAGGCTAGCTCTAGATTCATCATTGTTTTAGCTCTAGATCTTCATCTTCTACATTTTTGGGTTGTGATCTCTACTTTTCTTTATTTACTTGGCATTAATTACTTGTAATAACTTGAAGATGATGATTATTTATGTTTCTATGCTTATTATTAGTTTGATCTTAGCCATGATTGGCTAAATCTCTTGTGTTTGCTTATCTATGAATCTCTAATGCTAGTGTTTGCTCCAAAAATCAATTGAATAATGTTGTTTGAATGAATTACATGATCATGTGTTATTGAGTTAGCTAAAGATCCATTGCTATGAGTTTGTTTTAGGCTTGACTTTGATTACATATGTTGAGTATCTCTCTTAGTGATTTGAGAAGTGAATCAATGTGTGCTTCAACACCTTGGGTGATCTATACAACTAGTTTAGGAATTTCAAGTGATTGTGTTCTTGATCTAGGTTGGTTTTCAATTGGCCTTTAGTCAACATAGTAGTGCCGATTATCTTAAGTGATTTCGATAGTTGGAGGTTTTAAGTGATTTCAACCCAAGCATAATCTCAATGACCAAATCATGCTTAACTTGATCTTAGAATACAATTCTTATGTGAATTCGCGGAGTGTTATTCGATTTAAGGTTTAGTAGTGATGCTAAATATTTAATAGTTCAACAACTAGTGCGATAGCAATATGGGCAAAAAGGGGCAAGCCAAGCATAGAGAGGATTAGATAAGTGAACACTTCTTAGTTAATTTGATTTAAATCTTAATAATTCGTTACTTGTTTCTTGATACTAGTTCACTCGTTAAATTTAAGTTTGTTTAATTGTGAAAGTCTTAGTTATTAATCAAAATTAATCAAAACCCCCAATCAAACAAACCCTAGGACAATTGATAAGTTTCAAATATTCGACTTACACCGCTCTCTTGAGACGAACTTGATAAGAATACTTACATTGAAGTGCTATAATAACCGGGTTATAAGTGCTCGTTAGTTGTGCGTGCTTAATTGTAGTGTTTGAATTATATATAAATTTTGAGGGTAAAAGATGTACGTTGCACAAACTCCATCAACGGAGTCATTCATCGTAACAACCATGGTTGCAAAACTCGGTTAACTCGACCGATTTATCGGCGATCACTCGTCAAAATTGTCTCAGGGAGAAATCGGCGTCTAACTCGCTAATTACTCGATCAACTGTCGGTCAACGGTGTCAACAGCGTCGGAAAACACAAAACTTTCCGTAGATGAGCGTTGTTGGAAAGCTATATCTAAATGATTCCGATAGCTCGCGTAGTCTGCATGATTTAAAACCAAACCCTTGTAGATCTAAAAGATTTAAAACCTAATTAAGACTTTTTTTTTAATTTTATTTTATATAGAAGAGAGAGACAGATTCAAAAAAAAAAATGAAAAGCTATACCTCTCTCTTCAAATCCATAAACTACTCATTTTATTATTTATAATTTACATTTAAACTCCCTAAAATTTAATTATTATAGATTTTAACACCTTAAGTTTAGTTTTTCTTTTAACTTCATTATCAAATAGATACAAATCTAACCCTTCCAAATAAAACAAATATTTTGGCCAAAACCCAAGCTCCGCCCTTTGTGGAGTTTTTCTGCGGCTGCCGTAAGTGTCTTTCCTATTCTATTCAGTTTTCTAATCTTTTCCGTGGTTGTTCGATCGTGGCTTCTCCATTATGGGGAAGAATTCCGGGGGAAAAAAGAACAAAAAACCTCCTTCTACGGCAACGTCTTCTAGGGTTTTACGTAACCGTGTAATCGGTGGAGCTGTTTCCGATGTGGTGCCTAGTGAGGTTAATCCTGATGAATCTTCATCAGAATCTGGTGAGGATCAGGTATTTAAGCCTGATCACACATCTGTGCAAAAGAAAAATTTGAAGGCGAAAGATGTTGAAATTGATAGAATTGTTGGGTTTGCTAATGATGATCAGTTATTGTCGTCTTCAAGTCCTAAAAAGGTATTGGATGGTAAGAATGTTGTTAACTGTAACGCATATGCTAGTCCTAGGCTGGTGTCTTTGAACGATGATGATCAGTTGGAATTGGATTCAACGTCTAAAAGATCATCACTTCCACAAGAGCATCGTGATATTGATCCTATAACTGGGTTACCTACTCTTAAGGTTTCTCTAAGTATGGGGTTAGATAATATAGATAAACAGTTGAAGGATGCTAACCCTAATGATATCATGGGTTTTCCCAGGGCTGCGAACTATAGTGGTCATGTGTCGCATGATAATTTGAAGGTTAACGATGATGATCAATCTCGTTCAGAATCTGCATCGAATCAGTCGAGATGCATGGATAAGGGATGAGACGACCCGTCCTAATCCATAAGGACGAATACATTAACATATGATTACATTGCGAGGTATTTGACCTCTATATGATACATTTTACAAACATTGCATTCATTTTTAAAGACAAACTTTCATTACATCAAAAGTTGATAGGCATGCATACCATTTCATAATATCCAACTATAAATGACCTAATCTGTCATTTGCTTAACCATAATATTTAGTGAACTTAACGACTTGAATGCAACATCTTTTGAATTATGTCATGAATGACTCCAAGTAATATATTTAAAATGAGCAAATGCACAGCGGAAGATTTCTTTCAATCCTGAGAATAAACATGCTTTAAAGTGTCAACCAAAAGGTTGGTGAGTTCATTAGTTTATCAACAATAATCATTTTCATCATTTTTAATAGACCACAAGATTTCATATTTTCATATCTCATAAACATCATGCATGTATATAGCCATCTGCATAAAAATCATTCATATGGATTGAACACCTGGTAACCGACATTAACCATAATGCATAGAATATCCCCACAGACATCGACGTCTGTGTAATAATAATCTCGAAGTACTAAAGCCATCCATAGACATGAATGGGGGTTGTTAGGCCCAATAGATCCATATTTAGAATTCGCATCAATTAGGGGCCATTTCCCTAATTCTTAGGTTACCAGACTTGAAGGGCGCTATTCGATTTCGATACTCCAACCATAGAATGTAGTTTCGATTACTTGTGTCTATTTCGTCAAACATTTATAAAAGCGCATGTATTCTCAGTCTCAAAAATATATATTGCAAAAACATTTAAAAAGGGATCAAATGAAACTCACAATACTATATTTCGTAGTAATTACACATATGATGACACTGAATAATTGTAAGGTTGGCCTTGGATTCACGAACCTATATTAAGTATATATATTTATATTCTGGTCAATATCTGTCTAATAATTTAGGTCAAGTCGTAGTGTATCACAATCCTAATGCTCGAGATTATCATGCAAAAGTCAACAAAAGTCATCTTGACCCAAAATGATTTCCAAAATCTATACATGTTTATTATTTAACATAAATATAGTCGTTTTATATATTTAAATATATTTATCAGATTTTATTAGAATAAATAATACAAGTCATTTATTAATAAATAAAAAATTTATATTAAAAATTTTAATAAGATTAAAAATACACTTTTATATATCTTAAGTACTAAAATTTATAACGTTCACTTAATATCATAAAACATAGGGTATGTATTATTGATGTAATTATATTACGTACGGTAAAAAATCTTTGTATCATATATTCATTTGATAAAATAATTTTGATAATAATAATAATAAGTAAAAGTTGTATTATTTTGTAATAATAATAATAATTATTATTATTATTTTACTAATAATAATAATAACAATATTTATTTACTAATGATGATATTAATTATAATAAAGTGATAATTCTAATCATGATAATTTTAATAATAACGATACTTTTTTAATACTAAATATACTAATAATAATATTTTATATAAAAATAATACTTTTATTCAAAATGATAATTTTTAATAATAATAATACTAAAATGATACTAAAAAAATGATATCTTATAATAACAATGATATTTCTATTAAAAATGATAATTTTAATAGAATGATAGTTTTAATATTTATGATACTTTTAATAATAATAATAATGATAAAAATAATAAAAACGATATTTTTATTTAAATTAGTATCTTACAATATTTTAATTTCATCATTTATTATAATGTATTAATGATAAAAAATTTATGTTAATATATAGTAAAAAATATATTTTTATATAGTACGTATTATAATTTGTATAATGTTCACATAATATCTTTTTAATGATAAAAAAATGTAGTGATATGTATCATAAATATGTATTTGTATCAAGTATTTATTTGATTAAATAATATAATATTGATAATAATAATAATGAACCAAAAGTTGTATTATTTTATAATAATAATAATATTAATTATTTTAATAATAATAATAATAATAATAATAATAATAACAATATTGATATTTACTAATGATAATAATAATTTTGATATCAAATAATAATCTTTTGTAATAATACTAATGTCATAATAATATTATTAATAATGATAAAAAATAATGAAAAGGATATTTTTATCTAAATCATAATTTTAACAATATTTTAACTGAATCATGATACTTATACTCATTATTTCCCAATCGACTTGTTTAATAGCTTTTAGTTCTCTTTTATATCGCATTCATAATAATGATAATAATAGTAATCATAATAATTAGATGATACTCATATTAGTTTTAATGATAATGATACTAATAAGTATTATAATAATATTAATGATAATAATAATAATAATAATAATAATAATAATAATAGTAATAATAATAATAATAATGATAATATTAATAATAACCTTAATGACAAAAACGATAGTAATAACAATAACAATAATAATACTTATATTAATAACGATAATGAATTTATTAATAATAATAATTATTATTAAATAATAATAATAACGACGATAATAACGACGATAGTAATAATAATAATCATTTTAATAATAATAATACTAAAATTAATAATAATTCAGTTGACCATATCTTTTAATCCATTTATCGAAACCATAAGCTTTCTAAATAAAAAGTTATTAATTTTTTGCCAGCTTTCCAACGACATGCATATCATATACCTTATCTTAGTAGCATATGTATTAAATTCATGATTTATTATAAACTATTAAATGACGAAACTAAGCATACAAACATGCATAATCATATTTCCTCAAGCACTAGTCAGAGATACACTATTAATATATAAAAGATAAGATATGAATGCTCACGTATCAATATTGTGATTCAATATTGCAGGAAAGTACGTAGACGCAACAAAAATGATAAACGTTAGGTTGACCTCACGAGCAATACCCTCGAACAATACCCATAACCTCCATAGCTATAACCCATAATTTTCTTAGCTCTATCCCGTTTGAAAACTTATTTTGAAATCGCGTGAACATAACTCCGTCGTAGTATTTTATGTATACTAATAATATCTTGAAATAATAATGAGTAAATATATATATGTAAATCGATTGAGAGAGTTTAGAGAAATATATTTTCAAGTTTCTATGAAATAATGAAACCTATTGAATTCTATTTATAATATATTTTTGAATTATTAAAGTGAATTATTAAAGTATGAATTATTAAAGTATGAATTATTAAAGTGAATTATTAAAGTATGAATTATTAAAGTGAATTATTAAAGTATGAATTATTAAAGTGAATTATTAAAGTTAAAGTAAAGTAAAAGTAAAGTAAAGTTAAGATTAAAGTATAGTAAAAGTATAAAACTATGTACGTATAATACGCGTATAAATATATATAATATTAATTTAAATTGTTATATGTATTTAATAAAATAAAATATAAATATCGTTATCTTTATCATACTGGTTAAGTAATGAGTTATCAAAAGTGGTTCTAGATACTTAAAAAAGTTATATGCGTTTTAATAATAAAGTTCTTTTTAAACTGAAAACATTTTTGCACGTTTGAAACTAAATCAAATAAATATGATAACTTTGTTTTCCAAAACTAAATATATTTAAGAACCATTTTATTAAAAGGTTAAAAAAATGGAAATCGTTATATCATAAAACGTTTTAGAAAAGTATAATTATATATATTCATAATAGGTTTCAAGTTTTTTTTAAATTACAGTTTGTGGGTGAAGCGTGGGATAAAGTCCAAAAGTTAAATAATCGTATGAAATCATTTTAAGGTAAAACGTTGATATCTATTTTCTAAGTTATCTATATTCCATAATCTTACTTTCATCTTACATAATATTAAATTTAAATAGTTGACGCATATAAATAGAACATCGAACAGGAACTTCACTAACCCTTGTCTAGTTCCCGTTAATTGACACTTTTGTTCTTACTTGTAAATCACTTTACCAATTATTCCGAATACCGTTAAAAAGGAAAGGTTTCCTAAATCAAAGTGGACCTCTCAACCGAGACTCGTAATCATATCACAATGTTTCTGATAATTCAGTCATTTGATATTATCTTCTAATTCCATCGATAAACATATTGAAGCAAATATGTGAAGACCCGTCCTTATCCTCCCGGACGAAATCAACAACATCTGGTTCCATTGCGATGATCGACTCCAAATGATATCTTTAATATGAGCAAATGCACAGCGGAAGACTTAATTCGTACCTGAGAATAACATGCTTTAAAAAGTCAACATAAAGTTGGTGAGATATATAGGTTTGATGCTAGCAGCGTTATAACTATGGACCACAAGATTTCATATTCATAAACATAATACACTCGCAAGTGTATGAAAAACATTCCAAGCAGTGGGCACCCGGTAACTAGCCTTAACAAGAGTGTGTACCCCTGAGTTATAATAATATGTACACCGAATCAAGTGCGTTCCGTTAACCTCGAAGTACTAAACACCCGTTCTTCTAGTTTACTAGAACAACATCTGGGTGGGGGTGTAAAACCCGATAGATCTATCTTTAGGATTCGCGCCTACCAGTTCATAAACCAATAGTTAAAGTTACCAAGCTAGGGGATTTTTGATTCAAACCCATGTAGAACGTAATTTTAGTCACTTGTGTCCATAACGTAAATCATTTATAAAAACAGCGCATGTATTCTCAGCCCAAAAATATTTAAAGTTTAAAAATGGGACTATATACTCACCATACTGTATTTTGTAGTAAAAATACATATAACATCATTGAACACGTATAAGGTTGGCCTCGGATTCACAAACCTCATAATGTTTTTCTATAAAAAAACAGCCCTTGTTGGGCTCGAACCCACGACCTTCAGTATACCCAACACAACATCTAACCATTGCTCCGCTTTTGCTTTTCTGTTATAATCTATTTCTAAATGTTTATAACCCGTTTTCGGTTTTCATCTTTTTACTCTTTATAAAACCAATCCACCAGGCCTAGACTTCGGCCCAAACACAATTTCGACCCAACAGTTCTTTAACAAAACGGCCCAAAATCGAAATAGATCCACATTCAATAATTAAAACACGTTTACAGTCCAATATTATAATAAAATATATAGAACGATTTAAGGGATCTGGTAGAAACGTTAGCCGCCAATATTATCTAATCACAAAAGGTTTTCTTGTCGGCCATACAGGAAAAGGAGAAACACGCAATAGCAGCTGATGATTTCCTTCAATTTAGTTTTGATAAAACGCAGAAAGAAATAGCAGTAGCAATACCCTTGTTCGATGGTGCACAGGTGTGTATGGTTTATGGAAAACAGAAAAGAACCAGAAGAATACATCAGCCGTTTTATGTGATGTTTCTCATTGATATGAAACAAAATTAGAGGAGTTCGATGGTGAAGGATGGCGTCTAAATAGGAGAGAAAGATGAGAGAGAGTGGCTGTGCGGATGGTGAAGTGGTGGTTTGTTGGATTGATCGAACATGGTGATGTTGGGTTAGTGATTTATGGTTATTTAAACAGGAAAAAAATAGGAGGAACACGGTTGTAGGTGATCAAAGTTTTGTTGTCTTCTTCATCATTATTTCTTCCGTATATGGGGTTGTTCATGGGTGGTGAAGGTGGGGTTTTAAGTGGGTTTGAACTAAGCGAAGGTCGATGGTGATATAATAGCGGTTTAGTGAAGGCTGCTGTAGGATGGTTCAATCGAATGTAAAAAAGGAAGAGGGGTGTAAAGAGTGACGGATAGAGAGGGACGAGGGAGGTGGTGGTGTGTGTCTAGGTATTTGATTGATTACAACAGACATTAGATGATTGAATATATAAAGTAGGTATATTGCTGTAGGTTCACAAGTCGGATAGTAAAAAGAACAGAAGGATAATATAATACTGATAAGGATATCGATCACACGTTTTTTTATCTGATTCAAATAGTATAATTTTAATAAATATAATAATAATAATAATAATAATAATAATAATAATAATAATAATAATAATAATAATAATATATAACAATTAAATCATAAAATTTGTTAAATTGTAATGATATTAATAGTGACAACAATTGTAATATTTTCTAATAACTAAGATATTGATAATGATAATAATTTATAACAATAATAATTCTTATTAATAATATCTATTAACAAATAATAATAATACTGATTTTAATGATAATCTTAATTATAATTTTTCTACCCATTATAATCTACTAGTGACATTAATATTGATAATAAAAATTATGATAAAGTTATTATAATGACAATATTGTTAGCTTGTATTTACAAATAATATATTAACTTTTACACTATATTATATAATATCATTTATTAAATATCATATATTAATAGTTACTAATAGAAATCATATATAATAACTTGTGATAATATATATGTATCATAGTAATTTATTTATTCTATTTATATATATTTAATCACTAATGATTAAAGCATACCTTATTAATTCAAAATGGTATATATGCATTTGTATTTATATATATATTTTTATTTACACACAGTTGTTCGTGAATCGTCGGCATGGTCAAAGGGTAACTAGTTATCTGAATATAGATTTTAAACTTTCTGGACTCAACATTAAGGTTTTTGCTTATCGTGTCGGAAACATATAGAGATTAGGGTTTAAATTTGGTCAGAAATTTCCGGGTCGTTACAGTACCCACCTGTTAAAGAAATTTCGTCCCCGAAATTTGGTAGAGGTTGTCATAGATAACAATAGGAACGTTCTCCTGACGAATATGAGATAATGATAGAGTGTTATCATTTTTGGAAGATATGGATAAAATGTTTCGATCATATGAAGCGTGCGAGCGAAGCTATCACAAAAGAGTGAAATGAGTAAATATGGAATTGTTTTAACCGATGACGTAGTCACTATTGAATTCCGGATTTTAAGGGATTTAAAGAAAATCTTACGTAATAAGATTTGGTTCTTCGGCGATCAGAATCTTCTTTGATTTAATGCGGCAATCTGTTTCGATTCCTTTGTCGGATATTTCAATATAAATCCACTTCCTTCCCTTTCTTACTTCCATACCTCACACATCTTCTACTCTTTCTCCTTAATTCTTATTTAAAGATATTCTTAATGGCACAAATTTTGATTTGTCAAATTACCCGAATATCCAGGAAAATAGAACTATCAAGATGATTTGTTCTTAATACGTTTCGGAATTGGATTGAATGTAAGAGCCGTGTAACATGGCACATGATGATGGTACTGTGAATCATCATATTCCATTAGAAACTTAACATGACTTACTGTAATATAATGAAGTTGATCAAGTTTCATTATATTATACTAATTCATGCATCAGTTCCTAACACTACTTCAAAACATTCATATTTTAAATTCAGAGGTTTCAGAATTTAGAAACTAACACAGTTTCTTTTATGATGTGATACAGATAGCGCGAGAAGATAGATGATTTCCGATAAGAATAGTTATAAAAATATCTTCAGAAACATTGAGGATATTTATAATGAAAGATATGATAATATCTTGGAACTTCTAATGCCGAAGGATGATGATGAAGAATAGTGTCAGCAAAAGTTTTAGAATAAGGAGTAGAGTATGTACTAAGGATTTCAGCAGGTACTGAATCTTTTAAATTCTTTGAAGTCAAACTTATTCTTTGTGATTTGTCCATGGCTTACTTCATAGTTTCGCATAATCCGCTTTTTGGTACTAAATTTTCTATTGAGTGTTTCCAATACTCCGTTCTTTATCATCAACTTTTGGCTATTAAGACCATCTACAACATGCTGCTTCGTCAGCATTCTCAAAGTTAACGGATCCGGATCATCGGTTATCAAACTTTTTGAGAAATCGAGGTTAACTTGCTGGAGTTGTGACAAAATTGGCTAATTTGAAAAGGGATTGCAACGTTATTTTGGGTAATAATAGCACTAAAGAAATTAATACTGCTGCGTGTTAAATGTTGACTCAGTCTCCGAGAGTCTTACAGGAGCATAAGTCTTTTCTTCCGTAGATGAAACGCGGTTGGTTCATCCTCTCGATTGAGGGGTTTTCAAGAATCATGAAGGATTTGAACACGCATTGTAATTGTCGAGATACAAATGAGGTTTAAGATGAAATCAAGTGGCAAGCTTGAAGAATTATTTAGTTTCATAAGTTATAATCAATATTTTAATTTAATTCATTTTAATTGTCCAAAGTTAGCAGTTCAATAGTCCGATAGTTCAATGATTCATATATAATTTAATATATAATATTCGAATTAAATAATACGTATCGTGACCCGTGTACCGGTCTCGGTGTCGATCACAACTCAAAGTATATATATATTTTGGAATCAACTCCGACCCTGTATAGCCAACTCCCACCTTCACATATAGAGTGTCTACGGTTGTTCCAAAATATATATATAGATGGGTCAATATGATAAGTCGAAACCTTGCATACGTGTCCCGTTATTTATAGTGCATAAAAGTAAATAACAGAAATTAAATGACGATAATTAAAATTGCGAGAATGTAAATTGCGATAAATTAAATGTTAATCAGTTAGCTGGGAACAGTTAGCCGGAACAGTTAGCGTGGAATCCTAACCAAATTTCAATTAGTTAATCCGTTTGTTTCTAACAAATTTTATTTTGTCCAATATTTTCTTCGTTATGCCACTTGTTGGATTCGGATAGGTAAAAATTCCAAATATGAAATTTAAATGAAAATGGTTAATCTGAGGTTAACGGATACCTTTATCGGTGATTGTAAGTAGGATAGTAAATGATCGTTGAATCAGATTCGAAAAATGTACAGTGTAACTTATTAATGTGAATTCTAAATATTCCTCGGGTACTACCCACCCGTTAAAATATTTTCATCATTAACAGTTTGTACAAAAGAATTTTTAATTACAACATTTATGAAAATATACTTGTATATATATTTTCATCGGATGTAGTCATGGATTTAATGAGTCAATAAGATATTAAACTCATCTGATTTATCGTTAATACTGAATTTCATGATCTCTAAAACATTAGAGATTTCATAATCACCATGTCGAACGAAGGTAAATGAGGTAGAACAATACGTAGAACGAGATTAATCGATGTAGAACGATATGTAGAACGAAGATCATACTCTAAATACAGATGGTAATATTGAGGCGTGTGATGTTGATATTCGAGGTACAGATTGTGATGTTGAGAGTTACGGCACGGTTATGGTTTAGGGATGATAAGGGTACTGTCGACGTCGATGATAGTGGTACTGATTATGTTGCTGGTGCTGCTGCTGGTGTTCGTAACCTTCGCACCAGGTTCTCCAAAGTCGTCACACGAGCGCGTAGTTCGTTAACTTCTTCTAGTACTACGGGATGATTGACGGTTGAAGCGAGTGAATGAATAGGATTCGAAATATGGGATAGTATGTAATCGTGATGAGATACTCAGAAAAAAAAAATGGTTTCTCGAACAGATTAGCCGGTAAGCGCTTCAGGTTGAAAAGAGCAATTTGGTGGATGGAAGAGATCTTCGATGTGAAATGATTTTCGAATATAGGATGATATTCTAACTTCATAGAATATCTATAATACTAAAGATTTCGTAGCCTACAGAGGAACTTACGGCATATGACAAGCAAGTCTACAGATGTGCTAAGATATGAATTTTTGTCTATACACTATCGATGCACTAAATGCAGTAAGACGTGTCTAGACTAAAGAATGATAAGCAGACAATTCCCTAAGGATGATAAGCAGATGGTTTCCGACTAGATATGATAAGCAAAACTTTTGATATGCAAACACGGTCGAAGTCCAGACTCACTAATGTATCCTAACAACTATCAGTTAGACACACTAATGGGAAACCTGGTTCACTAAGACCAACGCTCTGATACCATCTGTGAAGACCCGTCCTTATCCTCCCGGACGAAATCAACAACATCTGGTTCCATTGCGATGATCGACTCCAAATGATATCTTTAATATGAGCAAATGCACAGCGGAAGACTTAATTCGTACCTGAGAATAACATGCTTTAAAAAGTCAACATAAAGTTGGTGAGATATATAGGTTTGATGCTAGCAGCGTTATAACTATGGACCACAAGATTTCATATTCATAAACATAATACACTCGCAAGTGTATGAAAAACATTCCAAGCAGTGGGCACCCGGTAACTAGCCTTAACAAGAGTGTGTACCCCTGAGTTATAATAATATGTACACCGAATCAAGTGCGTTCCGTTAACCTCGAAGTACTAAACACCCGTTCTTCTAGTTTACTAGAACAACATCTGGGTGGGGGTGTAAAACCCGATAGATCTATCTTTAGGATTCGCGCCTACCAGTTCATAAACCAATAGTTAAAGTTACCAAGCTAGGGGATTTTTGATTCAAACCCATGTAGAACGTAATTTTAGTCACTTGTGTCCATAACGTAAATCATTTATAAAAACAGCGCATGTATTCTCAGCCCAAAAATATTTAAAGTTTAAAAATGGGACTATATACTCACCATACTGTATTTTGTAGTAAAAATACATATAACATCATTGAACACGTATAAGGTTGGCCTCGGATTCACAAACCTCATAATGTTTTTCTAAAAAAAAACAGCCCTTGTTGGGCTCGAACCCACGACCTTCAGTATACCCAACACAACATCTAACCATTGCTCCGCTTTTGCTTTTCTGTTATAATCTATTTCTAAATGTTTATAACCCGTTTTCGGTTTTCATCTTTTTACTCTTTATAAAACCAATCCACCAGGCCTAGACTTCGGCCCAAACACAATTTCGACCCAACAGTTCTTTAACAAAACGGCCCAAAATCGAAATAGATCCACATTCAATAATTAAAACACGTTTACAGTCCAATATTATAATAAAATATATAGAACGATTTAAGGGATCTGGTAGAAACGTTAGCCGCCAATATTATCTAATCACAAAAGGTTTTCTTGTCGGCCATACAGGAAAAGGAGAAACACGCAATAGCAGCTGATGATTTCCTTCAATTTAGTTTTGATAAAACGCAGAAAGAAATAGCAGTAGCAATACCCTTGTTCGATGGTGCACAGGTGTGTATGGTTTATGGAAAACAGAAAAGAACCAGAAGAATACATCAGCCGTTTTATGTGATGTTTCTCATTGATATGAAACAAAATTAGAGGAGTTCGATGGTGAAGGATGGCGTCTAAATAGGAGAGAGAGATGAGAGAGAGTGGCTGTGCGGATGGTGAAGTGGTGGTTTGTTGGATTGATCGAACATGGTGATGTTGGGTTAGTGATTTATGGTTATTTAAACAGGAAAAAAATAGGAGGAACACGGTTGTAGGTGATCAAAGTTTTGTTGTCTTCTTCATCATTATTTCTTCCGTATATGGGGTTGTTCATGGGTGGTGAAGGTGGGGTTTTAAGTGGGTTTGAACTAAGCGAAGGTCGATGGTGATATAATAGCGGTTTAGTGAAGGCTGCTGTAGGATGGTTCAATCGAATGTAAAAAAGGAAGAGGGGTGTAAAGAGTGACGGATAGAGAGGGACGAGGGAGGTGGTGGTGTGTGTCTAGGTATTTGATTGATTACAACAGACATTAGATGATTGAATATATAAAGTAGGTATATTGCTGTAGGTTCACAAGTCGGATAGTAAAAAGAACAGAAGGATAATATAATACTGATAAGGATATCGATCACACGTTTTTTTATCTGATTCAAATAGTATAATTTTAATAAATATAATAATAATAATAATAATAATAATAATAATAATAATAATAATAATAATAATAATATATAACAATTAAATCATAAAATTTGTTAAATTGTAATGATATTAATAGTGACAACAATTGTAATATTTTCTAATAACTAAGATATTGATAATGATAATAATTTATAACAATAATAATTCTTATTAATAATATCTATTAACAAATAATAATAATACTGATTTTAATGATAATCTTAATTATAATTTTTCTACCCATTATAATCTACTAGTGACATTAATATTGATAATAAAAATTATGATAAAGTTATTATAATGACAATATTGTTAGCTTGTATTTACAAATAATATATTAACTTTTACACTATATTATATAATATCATTTATTAAATATCATATATTAATAGTTACTAATAGAAATCATATATAATAACTTGTGATAATATATATGTATCATAGTAATTTATTTATTCTATTTATATATATTTAATCACTAATGATTAAAGCATACCTTATTAATTCAAAATGGTATATATGCATTTGTATTTATATATATATTTTTATTTACACACAGTTGTTCGTGAATCGTCGGCATGGTCAAAGGGTAACTAGTTATCTGAATATAGATTTTAAACTTTCTGGACTCAACATTAAGGTTTTTGCTTATCGTGTCGGAAACAGATAGAGATTAGGGTTTAAATTTGGTCGGAAATTTCCGGGTCGTTACAAAATACGTTCATGTAAAGTATTATATGTTTAATACTTTGTTAACATTTTCAAGTTATAATATATATATATATATATATATATATATATATATATATAATGGTTCGTGAATCGTCGAAATTTGGTTGAGGTTAAATGAAAGTATGAACACAGTTTAAAATTCTTGAGATTTAACTTAACAACTTTGCTTATCGTGTCGGAATAATATAAAGACAAAGTTTAAATTTGTTAAGAAATTTCCGGGTTGTCACAGTACCTACCCGTTAAAGAAATTTCGTCCTGAAATTTGATTGGGATGGTCATGGCTGACAATAAGTATGTTTTCATGATGCATACGAGCTGAAAATTAGAGTTTCATCATCGAGTAATATAGGCAAAATAATTTGATTTTGTGAAGAGTACGAGTGAAGCTATCACCAAAGAGTGAAATGAGCAAATGTAGGTTAGTTTTAACCTGTGACGTAGTCACGGTTGATTTCCAGAATTCAAGGGATTTAGAGAAAATCTTTGTGATAAGATTTGGTTCTTCGGTAATTAAGGAAATTTGGATCCGTTTTGATTAAATGCGATAATCTGTTTTGATTGCCCTGTCGGATATTTTACTATATATCCACCCCCTTCGTTTCTTTATTTCCACAACTCACCCTTCTATTCTTTCTCCCTCAATTCATACTTTAAAGCATTCGTCAATATGCTCCATCTAGTTCTGATTCTTGATATACTCCTAACTTTCATATCTGTCATTCTTCTTTTTCATCTTCTGCCGGAAGAATCTAGGTACTTCTACTATACTCTTGGTTTTATAGTGTTTTTAGTTCTCCCGTGTCTTTATATTGCTATATGCATCGATATATATGGTTTGTAATTTCTGTGTTGTTGTTGGGCTTTATATCTTCCCTTATATTTCAAAGTCCCTATTTCTGTTTTCTATAATCATTGTCATCCACAGTTAATGCTCTCTCCTATTTGCTGCGATTTATACTCCAATTTCTATTTCGGAGCTTTATTCTTTTGTTTTCTCTTCTTGTCATTTAGTACCGCATGTAATGGTCCAGAATTCGCAGATATGAATTTCGGAATGAACATAGTTAATGTTCTAAGAAGGAAATTGTAATGGCACAAACTTGATTTATAAATTACCAGAATATCCCGGAAAAGGCCGAATCATCAAGAAAAATATTTTCTTGATATGTTTAGAAGTTAATTAGAATACAAGAGTCGTGTAACATGGCACATGATGACGTTATGATCTTTGAATCATCACGTTCCATTTAGAAACTCAACATGAGTTACTGTAATATAATCACATTGATCAAGTGTGATTATATTATACTAACTCATGCTTCAGCTCCCAACACTACTTCGAAACATTCATACTTTAAACTCGAAGGTTTCAGAATTTAGAAACTAAACAATTTCCTTTATAATGTAATACAGATAACGCGAAGAGATAAATGATTTCAGATAAGAATAGTTATGAAAATATCTTCAGAAATATTGAGGATATTTATAATGAAAGATACGATGATATCTTAGAATTTTTAATATCAGAGGATGATGAAGAATATTGTCCGCAGGGGTTTAAAGTCAGGAACAAGGTATTCGTTAATGACTTCAGCATATACTGAATCATTTGGATTCTTTGAAGGCAGGTTTAGTCTTTGTGATTTGTCCACAGCCTCTTTCTTAGTTTGCTCAATCCGTTTTTCAGTTCCAAACCTTCTCTTTTTCTGAGCTTTGCCAATACACTATTCTTTATCATCAAACTTTTGACTGTTACGGTCGTTTACAGTTTTTGCTGCTTCATCAGCATTTTTCAAAATTTCAAGAACTAGTTCGCAGTTTAGGGTGTTTTTCAGAAACTTCACATTCGAAGTATGTAAGTCTTGGAGATAGACGTTATATGACTGTTGGTGTAGAATTGCTGCGAAATTCAAGAATAACGATTCAAGCTTTTTGATATGGTAACTACTATTACAAGATACAGATGAGTACATGATAGGGTTTCAATGAATAAGTATAGTGATTTTTCAGAGAGGCTCAAAGATCAATGAAGTTGTTGGTAAGTTTACTGTTAACGTGGCGAGATATAAAAGGTTCCCCGGTAACAATGATGAAGGGGTAATCATTATAATAAGGCTTATTCGAATGAACAATTGAAGTTGATTTGCTGGAGCTGTGAAAAAACTGTCTATTTTGAAAAGGGATTGAAAAGTCATTTTTGGTAATAAATGCCAGAGGATCTGACACGGATACGTGTTAAACTATGACTTTGGTTTCGAGAGTTTTTCAGGTGCATAACTGTGGTTAGCATGTGGTTGGATCATCATCTCGATTGTTCATTATTTGAAGTGTCTTCAGAAATTTCGAAGGGTTTGAACACAGATTGTAACCGTTAATATACATATGATGTTCTAGGAATTTGAATGATACAAATATTTTTCTGGGTTCTATGAATAGAAATGATGTTCTAGCACAGTTTTGAAGTCAAAGTATAGCTTTAAAAGATGTAGGAATCTAAGAGTGATGTCTTCTGTTAAATCTTGACTTAGATTTTGATTTGTCAAAATCAGAATGTGTAATCAAATTTGGATGAGAATGGTTGTTCTGATTTTTATGAAAGAATGTATATCGTTATGAAAGTAGTGAGTATAGTTGATGATTGCTGAATCGGAATCTAAGAATGTAACATATTAATTGTGAATTTATATATTATCTAGGGTATTACCTACCCGTTAAATTTTTTTTTCACAAGTAACATTTTTGTACAAATGAATTTTATTACAGTCTCTATGAAAATATATATATATATGTATATTTTCTTCAGATGTAATGTAGATTTAATGAGTTAATATTAAATTAAACTCATTTGATTTTTGTGGCTGGAATTAGAAATGAATAATCTCTAAAACATTAGAGATTACATAATCTTTATGGATTATTTCACTAATGTAATCAATACTTTATTATTTATTCTTATTGATATTTCCTCAGTAAATCATGTTAATGCTCATAGAACTTTTGCTAACTTCGCAAGGTACGGATGATGTTTTTCTTAGAAAGTTCCGAGTACAGTGAAAATGAAAGTGTAATATCAAACATGTATTTGAATAGTACACTTGGTTTATTATGACATGGAATTTATTGAATTGAAATAGAGATTGTAGTTAACTGTGGTTAAGTTGTTAACGAAAGATGTACATCATAGCATATTAGTAACATGAATTAACCGAGTAGTTTCTACCAGTTAAAATTCACATGTAATAGCTTAGTTCGAAAAGATATATTATGGCTTCCAAAATTTATATACATTTATGTATTATATAAATTCTTGAAAATAATGAGTTAATACTTCATAACTCGTTATTATATCCATAAGTGATTGTGGTGTTGATATCGTTGGTGGTTATGTAACTGATGGAGCTTGTAGTGTTACAGGTGTTGCTGGTGTTGGTAATACTGGCGGTGCTAGTGATGTTGACGGTACTGTTGATGCTGCTGGTAAACAAGTCTAGCTTGTAATTCGTGCACCATCCTTGTCAGGGTTTCTATTTTTTCCTGTATCATCTTTATCCATCCATTCATCTTGGTTTACGGCTATGATTAGAATAAATAATCTCTAAAACTTTAGAGATTACATAATCACCGTAGAATATTTCTCCGATGAAGTTATGAATTAATACTTCATCGTTTGTTGTTTTTGGTACTCTTTGATATCTATGGTGCGTGACGTTGATGTTCGAGGTACCGATTGTGATGTTAAGGTGTGGGATGCGAATGTTGCTGTTGGTGGTGGTGATGGTACTGTTGGTGTTGCTGATGGTGTTGCTGATGGTGTTACTGTTGATGCCGGTGATGCTGCTGATGTTCGAGGTATTGAGCCTTGCGATGTGGATGTTGTTGGTGGTGCTTGTGGTGCTTGTGATGCTTGCAAGCTGTGCATCATATTCTTTAAAGCCACAACTCTAGCACGAAGCTCGTTAACTTCTTCTATTACACCGAAATGATCGGTGGTTCGGATGAGCGGGTGAATAAGATCTAGAATTTGAAATAGTATATAATCGTGATGAGATACTCTGGAAATGAGAGAGAAAATGGTGCTTCGGGCAGGTTCACCGGTAAGTGCTTTAGGTTCTTCGCCAAGAGGGCAATGTGGTGGATGGAAGGGATCACCTTCTTCTTGTCTCCAATGATTAAGTAGACTACGAACCCATCCCCAATTCATCCAGAATAGATGATGGCTAATTGGTTGATCCATTCCGGTCACACTGCTTTCGGAGCTCGAGTGAAACTCCATATCGGAATTCGAGGGACTTGAACTAGTGGCGTGTTCCATTTCGTACTATTGAATAAAGGATTTTTCGATATGAAATGATTTTCGGTTATCGGATGATATTCTAATTACATAGAATATCTATATACATAGAACAAAAGATTTCGTTGATTACGGTGGAATTTACGGAATATGTCAGGCAAACTTTACGGTAATAGATACGCTAAGATATGAATTAGCAGATACGCTAAGATATGAATTTTGTCTATACACTATTCATGCAATTAATGCAATAAGATGTGTCTAGACTAAGAATGATAAGCATGTAATTTTTGAAAAAAAATGATAAGCAAAACTTTTGACATGCAGACACGGTCGAAGTCCAGACTCACTAATGCATCCTAACAACTATCAGTTAGACACACTAATGCAAGACCTGGTTCGCTAAAACCACCGCTCTGATACCACATGAGATGACCCATCCTAATCCATAAGGACGAATACATTAACATATGATTACATTGCGAGGTATTTGACCTCCATATGATACATTTTATAAACATTGCATTCATTTTTAATGACAAACTTTCATTACATCGAAAGTTGATAGACATGCATACCATTTCATAATATCCAACTATAAATGACCTAATTTTTCATTTGCTTAACCATAATCTTTAGTGAACTTAACGACTTGAATGCAACGTCTTTTGAAATATGTCATGAAATACTCCAAGTAATATCTTTAAAATGAGCAAATGCACAGCGGAAGATTTCTATCAATCCTGAGAATAAACATGCTTTAAAGTGTCAACCAAAAGGTTGGTGAGTTCATTAGTTTATCAACAATAATCATTTTCATCATTTTTAATAGACCACAAGATTTCATCTTTTCATTTCTCATAAACATCATGCATGCATATAGCCATCTGCATAAAAATCATTCATATGGATTGAACACCTGGTAACCGACATTAACCATAATGCATAGAATATCCCCACAGACATCGACGTCTGTGTAATAATAATCTCAAAGTACTAAAGCCATCCATAGACATGAATGGGGGTTGTTAGGCCCAATAGATCTATCTTTAGGATTCGCGTCAATTAGGGGCCATTTCCCTAATTCTTAGGTTACCAGACTTGAAGGGCGATATTCGATTTCGATAATCCAACCATAGAATGTAGTTTCGATTACTTGTGTCTATTTCATCAAACATTTATAAAAGTGCATGTATTCTCAGTCCCATAAATATATATTGCAAAAACATTTAAAAAGAGAGCAAATGAAACTCACAATACTGTATTTCGTAGTAATTACACATATGATGGCACTGAACAATTGTAAGGTTGGCCTTGGATTCACGAACCTATATTAAGTATATATATTTATATTCTGGTCAATATCTGTCTAACAATTTAGGTCAAGTCGTAGTGTATCACAATCCTTATGCTCGAGATTATCATGCAAAAGTCAACAAAAGTCAACTTGACCCAAAATGATTTCCAAAATCTATACATGTTTATTATTTAACATAAATATAGTCGTTTTATATATTTAAATATATTTATCAGATTTTATTAGAATAAATAATACAAGTCATTTATTAATAAATAAAAAATTTATATAAAAAGTTAAATATGATAAAAAAATACACCTTTATATATCTTAAGTACTAAAATTTATAACGTTCACTTAATATCATAAAACATAGGGTATGTATTATTGATGTAATTATATTACGTGTGGTAAAATATCTTTGTATCATATATTCATTTGATAAAATAATTTTGATAATAATAATAATAATAAGTAAAAGTTGTATTATTTTGTAATAACAATAATAATAATAATAATAATAATAATAATAATAATAATAATAATAATAATAATAATAATAATTATTCTACTAATAATAATAATAACAATATTTATTTACTGATGATGATATTAATTATAATAAAGTGATAATTCTAATCATGATAATTTTAATAATAACGATACTTTTTTAATATTAACTATACTAATAATAATATTTTATATAAAAATAATACTTTTATTAAAAATGATAAATTTTAATAATAATAATAATACTAAAATGATACTAAAAAATGATATCTTATAATAACAATGATATTTCTATTAAAAATGATAATTTTAATAGAATGATAGTTTTAATATTAATGATACTTTTAATAATAATAATAATAATAATAATAATAATAATGATAGTGCTCCAAATGAACATATATTTAGACACAATATCCTTCCAATATATAAAGCTTTTAGTTACTATTGTTCTATTTTTATGTAATAATCGTTTAAATAAATAAGTGCGAAGACAAAAGAAGAAAATGAAGATTTGAAGACGCAAACGTCCAAAAAGCTCAAATGTACAAGATACAATCCAAATGGTTCAATTTATTGATGATCAACGTCTAAATATTGATAAAAGTACAAGCCACGAAACGCAAAGTACAAGATATTAAATCGTACGAAAAGACGTTCGAAAATCCGGAACCGAGACATGAACCAACTATCAGCGTGCGACGCAACGGACCAAAAATTACAAGTCAACTATACACAAGAATATAATATAATATATAATTAATTATATATATTATTATATATTATATTTATACGAAACCCACGTTTAATTCACTATGGTGAGCTGGATTCCAAAGATCCGCACTCGCGGAGCTGTGAAGCACAAAAACTCCTCACTCGCGGAGCACAACAGTTCAAAGTGGGCCTATAAAAGGCCGCGCATTCTGATCGATTCATTACACCTTTTCCTATCTATCTATCTACGATATATTTATATTTATATTTATATTTAAGTTTAATAATAATAAGGTTATGTTAGCGAATGTTTTAAGGTTTTAAAGTCGGAACTCTGTCCGTGTAACGCTACGCGATAAATAATCACTGTAAGCTATGTTCTTCCTTTTTAAATTAATGTCTCGTAACTAAGTTATTATTATGCTTATTTGAGCCTAAGTAATCGTGATGTTAGACTAAATATTAAGACGGGGTTATTGGATTTTGTACCATAATTAGGGTTTGGACACACTTGTGGACATTGGACTATGGACTATTAATAGATGGGGGGTATTGTCTAATAACGAATGATAACTCGTTGGAATCTGTCGAACCTATCTTCAAATTAGTTAATCTAATAATTATTAAATGATTATGCATGTCCTATTTAGTGACGTTTATACGACATCTTTTACAATCATTTAATTAATCAATTGGATTGGGTAATTTATTATTCATTTTGGCCAAGTGAATAAATTAATGTATCATGGACTAATTATAACAGGGGTGGATTACATACAAGGGTAATTGGTGTAATTGTTAACAAAGTATTAAAACCTTGGATTATACGCAGTCGATAACCTGGTGTAATCATTAAACGAAGTATTAAAACCTTGTTACAGTTCGAATCCCTAATTAGTTGGAATATTTGACTTCAGGAATAAGGTTAATCTGACGAGCATTTTATAATTATGACCGATGGACTATTATGGACAAAAACCAGATAGGTATCAAATAAATCCAGGACAAAGGACAATTAACCCAGATAAATAAATTAAGATCAAAACGTCAAACATCATGGTTACGGAAGTTTAAATAAGCATAATTGTTTTATTTCATATTTCATCGTACTTTTATTTACTGTCATTTTATTTACTGCAATTTACTTTATCGCAATTTATTTATTTTTTTACGCTTTATTTGTATTTTTGTACGCACTTTAATTATTGTCATTTATTTTTATGCTTAAAATATAAAATCGACAAACTGGTCATTAAACGGTAAAAACCCCTTTTATAATAATATTACTATATATAATTATATATATTTTATATAAATATAGTTGTTAAAAATATAGCGTTAAACTCAGCTAGCTCCCTGTGGAACGAACCGGACTTACTAAAAACTACACTACTCTACGATTAGGTACACTGCCTATAAGTGTTGTAGCAAGGTTTAGATATATCCCATCTATAAATAAATAATAAAACTTGTGTAAATTGTACCGTATTTCATAGTAAAAAATAATACTATTTCGTACACCTCCGCTCGCACATCAAATAATAATGATAAAAATAATAAAAACGATATTTTTATTTAAATCGGTATCTTACAATATTTTAATCTCATCATTTATTATAATGTATTAATGATAAAAAATTAATGTTAATATATAGTAAAAATATATTTTTATATAGTAAGTATTATAATTTGTATGATATTCACATAATATCTTTTTAATGATAAAAAAATGTAGTGATATGTATCATAAATATATATTTGTATCAAGTATTTATTTGATTAAATAATATAATATTGATAACAATAATAATGAACCAAAAGTTGTATTATTTTATATTAATAATAATATTAATTATTTTAATAATAATAATAATAATAACAATATTGATATTTACTAATGATAATAATAATTTTGATATCAAATAATAATCTTTTGTAATAATACTAATGTCATAATAATATTACTAATAATGATAAAAAAAATAATGAAAATGATATTTTTATCTAAATCATAATTTTAACAATATTTTAACTGAATCATGATACTTATACTCATTATTTCCTAATCGACTTGTTTAATAGCTTTTAGTTCTCTTTTATATCGCATTCATAATAATGATAATAATAGTAATCATAAAAATTAAATGATACTAATATTAGTTTTAATGATAATGATACTAATAAGTATTATAATAATATTAATGATAATACTAATAATAATAATAATAATAATAATAATAATAATAATAATAATAATAATAATAATAATGATAATGTTAATAATAACCTTAATGATAATAACGATAGTAATAACAATAACAATAATAATACTTATATTAATAACGATAATGATATTAATAATAATAATAATAATAATTAAATAATAATAATAATTAAATAATAATAATAACGACGATTGTAATAATAATAATCATTTTAATAATAATAATACTAAAATTAATAATAATACAGTTGACCATATCTTTTAATCCATTTATCGAAACCATAAGCTTTCTAAATGAAAAGTTATTAATTTCTCGCCAGCTTTCCAACGACATGCATATCATATACCGTATCTTAGTAGCATATGTATTAAATTCATGATTTATCATAAACTATTTAACGACGAAACTAAGCATACAAACATGCATAATCATATATACTCGAGCACTAGTCAGGAATACACTATTAATATATAAAAGATAAGATATGAATGCTCACGTATCAATATTGTGTTTCAATATTGCAGGAAAGTACGTAGACGCAACGAAAATGATAAACGTTAGGTTGACCTCATGAGCAATACCCTCGAACAATACCCATAACCTCCATAGCTATAACCCATAATTTCCTTAGCTCTATCCCGTTTGAAAACTTATTTTGAAATCGCCTGAACATAACTCCGTCGTAGTATTTTATGTATACTAATAATACCTTGAAATAATACTAAGTAAATATATATATGTAAATCGATTGAGAGAGTTTAGAGAAATATATTTTCAAGTTTCTATAAAATAATGAAACCTATTGAATTCTATTTATAATAGATTTTTGAATTATTAAAGTGAATTATTAAAGTATGAATTATTAAAGTGAATTATTAAAGTATGAATTATTATAGTGAATTATTAAAGTATGAATTATTAAAGTGAATTATTAAAGTATGAATTATTAAAGTGAATTATTAAAGTTAAAGTAAAGTAAAAGTAAAGTAAAGATAAGATTAAAGTATAGTAAAAGTAAAAAACTATGTACGTATAATACGCGTATAAATATATATAATATTAATTTAAATCGTTTTATATATTTAATAAAAAAATATAAATATCGTTATCTTTATCATACTGGTTAAGTAATGAGTTGTCAAAAGTGGTTCTAGATATTTATAAAATTTATATGTGTTTTAATAATAAAGTTCTTTTTAAACAGAAAACGTTTTTGTACGTCTGAAACTAAATCAAATAAATATGATAACTTTGTTTTCCAAAACTAAATATATTTAAAAATCATTTTGTTAAAAGGTTAAAATAATGGAAATTGTTATATCATAAAATGTTTTAGAAAAGTAGAATTATATATATTCATAATAGGTTTCAATTTTTTTTTTTTTTAAATTACACTTTGTGGGTGAAGTGTGGGATAAAGTCCAAAAGTTAAATAATCGTATGAAATCATTTTAAGGTAAAACGTCGATATCTATTTTCTAACTTATCTATATTGAATAATCTTACTTTCATCTTAAATAATATTAAAGTTAAATAGTTGACGCATGAAATGTCCCGTTCATATTGATTATAAACGTTCCATATTAATTGATTTCGTTGCGAGGTTTTGACCTCTATATGAAACATTTTTCAAAGACTGCATTCATTTTTAAAACAACCATAACCTTTATTTTATCAATAAAGGTTTTAAAAACATTACGTAGATTATCAAATAATGATAATCTAAAATATACTGTTTACACACGACCATTACATAATGGTTTACAATAAAAATATATTACATCGACATATGTTTCTTGAATGCAGTTTTTACACAATATCATACAAACATGGACTCCAAATCTTGTCCTTATTTTAGTATGCAACAGCGGAAGCTCTTAATATTCACCTAAGAATAAACATGCTTTAAACGTCAACAAAAATGTTGGTGAGTTATAGGTTTAACCTATATATATCAAATCGTAACAATAGACCACAAGATTTCATATTTCAATACACATCCCATACATAGAGATAAAAATCATTCATATGGTGAACACCTGGTAACCGACATTAACAAGATGCATATATAAGAATATCCCCATCATTCCGAGACACCCTTCGGATATGATATAAATTTCGAAGTACTAAAGTATCCGGTACTTTGGATAGGGTTTGTTAGGCCCAATAGATCTATCTTTAGGATTCGCGTCAATTAGGGTGTCTGTTTCCAAATTCTTAGATTACCAGACTTAATAAAAGGGGGCATATTCGATTTCGATAATTCAACCATAGAATGTAGTTTCACGTACTTGTGTCTATTTTGTAAATCATTTATAAAACCTGCATGTATTCTCATCTCAAAAATATTAGATTTTAAAAGTGGGACTATAACTCACTTTCACAGATATTTCCTTCCTCGGAAATAAGACTTGGCCACAGATCGATTCACGAACCTATACAAATATGTACATATATATCAAAGTATGATCAAAATATAATTAAAACCATTTTTATTATGTTTTAAAGATTTGAGTGTATTAAGTCAGCTGTCCTCGTTAGTAACCTACAACTAGTTGTCCACAGTTAGATGTGCAGAAATAAATCGATATATTATCTTGAATCAATCCACGACCCAGTGTATACATGTCTCAGGCTAGATCACAACTCAAAGTATATATATTTTTGGAATCAACCTCAACCCTGTATAGCTAACTCCAACATTACTGCATATAGAGTCTATGGTTGTTCCAAATAATATATATACATGGGTCGATATGATATGTCAAAAAATTTGCATACGTGTCTATGGTATCCCAAGATTACATAATATATTAGAATACATGTATAATACAATATAATTTAGCTAGGATATGATTTGTATAGATTTGTTAAACATTTCCCGTAGCTAAAAAGATCAAAAATATCCAATCTTGTTTTACCCATAACTTCTTCATTTTAAATCCGTTTTAAGTGAATCAAATTGCTATGGTATCATATTGAACTCTAATTTAAGAATCCAAATAGAAAAAGTATAGGTTTATTGTCG
Organism: Rutidosis leptorrhynchoides; assembly: GCF_046630445.1. Taxonomy (NCBI): domain Eukaryota; kingdom Viridiplantae; phylum Streptophyta; class Magnoliopsida; order Asterales; family Asteraceae; genus Rutidosis; species Rutidosis leptorrhynchoides. The sequence goes on along the minus strand of NC_092335.1, from coordinate 150,271,596 downwards.
GAAATTTAAGTTACATGTCAATTACTAAAGAGGTAGTCATTTCCGTCGAAAGAACGACATCTTGATGACCATTTTGAAAAACATACTTTCACTTTGAGTTTAACCAAGATTTTTGGATATAGTTTCATGTTCATATGAAAAATAATTTTCCCAAAAGAACAACTTTTAAATCAAAGTTTATCATAGTTTTTAATTATTCAAACCAAAACAGCCCCCGGTTTCACTACGACGGCGTATATCCAATTTTATGGTGTTCATCGTGTTTCCAGGCTTTAAATCATTAAGTTAGCATATCATATAGATATAGAACATGTGTTTATTTGATTTTAAAAGTCAAGTTAGAAGGATTAACTTTTGTTTGCGAACAAGTTTAGAATTAACTAAACTATGTTCTAGTGATTACAAGTTTAAACCTTCGAATAAGATAGTTTTATATCTATGAATCGAATGATGTTATGAACATCATTACTACCTCAAGTTTTCTGGATAAAACTACCGGAAATGAGAAAAATGGATCTAGCTTTAAAGGATCCTTGGATGGCTTGAAAGTTCTTGAAGCAGAATCATGACACGAAAACAGTTCAAGTAAGATTTTCACTCGAAATAAGATTGTTATAGTTGTAGAAATTGAATCAAAGTTTAAATATGAATATTACCTTAAATTAGAAAGATAACCTACTGTAAATAACAAAGGTTCCTTGATCTTAGATGATTACTTGGAATGGATTAGAAAGCTTGGAAGTAAACTTGCAAACTTGGTAGTATTCTTGATTTTTATGAAACTATACTTATGGAATTTATGAAGAACACTTAGAACTTGAAGATGGAACTTGAGAGAGATCAATTAGATGAAGAAAATTGAAGAATAAAAGTGTTTGTAGGTGTTTTTGGTCGTTGGTATATGGATTAGATATAAAGGATATGTAATTTTGTTTTCATGTAAATAAGTCATGAATGATTACTAATATTTTTGTAATTTTATGAAATATTTCATGCTAGTTTCCAAATGATGGTTCCCACATGTGTTAGGTGACTCAAATGGGCTGCTAAGAGCTGATAATTGGAGTGTATATACCAATAGCACATACATCTAAAAGTTGTGTATTGTACGAGTACGAATACGGGTGCATACGAGTAGAATTGTTGATGAAACTGAACGAGGATGTAATTGTAAGCATTTTTGTTAAGTAGAAGTACTTTGATATGTGTCTTGAAGTCTTTCAAAAGTGTAAGAATACATATCAAAACACAACATGTATATACATTCTAATGGAGTCGTTAAGTCTTCGTTAGTCGTTACATGTAAGTGTTGTTTTGAAACCTTTAAGTTAACAATCTCAATTAATGTTGTTAACCCAATGTTTATTATATCAAATGAGATGTTAAATTATTATATTATCATGATATTATGATGTATGAATATCTTTTAATATGATATATACATTAAAATATCGTTACAACGATAATCGTTACATATAAGTCTCGTTTCGTAATTCTTGAGTTAGTAGTCTTGTTTTTACATATGTAGTTCATTGTTAACACACTTAATGATATATTTAAATATCATTTTATCATGTTAAATATAGTGTATCAATATCTTAATATGATACATATGTATTTAGTAGACGTTATCATAACAATAATCGTTATATATATCATTTCGAGTTTCTTAACTTAGTAGTCTCATTTCTTATGTATATCACACATTGTTAATATACTTAGTGAGATACTTACTCATCATAATATTATGTCAACCATATATATATGTCTATATATACCACAACATGTAGTTTTTACAATTTTGTAACGTTCGTGAATCGCCGGTCAACTTGGGTGATCAATTGTTTATATGAAACTTATTTCATTTAATCAAGTCTTAACAAGTTTGATTGCTTAACACGTTGGAAACATTTAGTCATGTAAATATCAATCTCAATTAATATATATAAACATGGAAAAGTTCGGGTCACTACAACGCATATAAATAGAACATCAAACAGGAACTACACTAACCCTTGTCTAGTTTCCGTTAATTGACACTTTTGTTCTTACTTGTAAATCACTTTACCAATTATTCCGAATACCGTTAAAAAGGAAAGGTTTCCTAAATCAAAGTGGACCTCTCAACCGAGACTCGTAATCATATCACAATGTTTCTGATAATTCAATCATTTGATATTATCTTCTAATTCCATCGATAAACATATTGAAGCAAATACGTTCATGTAAAGTATTATATGTTTAATACTTTGTTAACATTTTCAGGTTATAATATATATATATATATATGATAACCATTTATATAATGGTTCGTGAATCGTCAAAATTTGGTCAAGGTTAGATGAATGTATGAACACAGTTTAAAATTCTTGAGATTTAACTTAACAACTTTGCTTATCGTGTCGGAATAATATAAAGACAAAGTTTAAATTTGGTCAGAAATTTTCGGGTTGTCACAAGGGACTGGATGGGAAAGAAAATAATGACGATGATAAGGTCCATATTACTATGGTATCATCCTCGGAAGATCTTGATGGTGGTAGACATAAACCAACTGAGTATGAATATGTCTTCCTAAAACTTGATAATCTTAGGATCTGTGACGACTCGAAAAATTTCCAAACAAATTTAAATTTAATCTTTATATTTGATTTCAACACGATAAGCACAGTCTATATTGTTAAGTCTCAAAATATTTGAATTATTTACATGAAAAACATTTAACCTTTGACTATCCCCGACGATTCACGAACAATCGTTTGTAACTAAATATGTATATACATTTATAAACGTAAGTATATATAATAAATCAAAATTATAAAATATAATTTAAATATTGAAATTAAATATGTAAAATGAGATACAAAGTAATTAGGTAAAATTTAAAATGAATATATATAAATATATATGATTTCTATGTATAATTATTATTATATGTATATTGTAATGTATAAAACTTTAATACTCAATATAAGATATAGTGGATAGTATATTATATAGTTATATTACATAATCAATAATATGTAATAAATAAAGTTGTATTGTTATTTCTTTCAATATTAATACTAGTGTTATTAATATTATTTTAAAAAAAATACGAATTTGAGATATATAAATTATTATAGTATTATTATTACTAATATTATTATAATTAATATTATTATAATTAGCAATATTATAGTTAGTGTTATTATTATCATTAATAATATCAATGTTATAGATTTTAAAATTTTTATTATTATCATTAAGAACAATATTATTATCATCATTATATTATTATAATTTTTATTATTATTATTAATTTCAATATTAAGAATGTTATTATTATTGTTAACCGATAAGATTAATTAGAATATATAACAAATTCAGTTATATAAATACAGATGTAATTATAAAATAATTGATATAAAAACAAATATATATATATAATTACACGTAAAGAATGTATATATATATATATATATATATATATATATATATATATATATATATATATATCAGATTTTTTTATCCGTTTATGCTTTTGTGTACACTCGTGACTCTCTTTTGTCGATTGAAAAATTTCTATAAACCAATAGATTAGTTCAGAGTATTGGACAAGATCACTTGAGCCTTCTCTATCAATTATCAATTCTTCAAAAATATTAAACTGTAAACCCATTTAATAAGTCGGTACCCTGTATATTCTTATTTTTCCAAAACACAAAATTCGAAAATAATATCAAATATGTAATATTGCAGTTTTGTTAGGAATAATCTATGTAATCTATTTGTAAAATTTCAAAATTCAATTCTATCTACCGAACCTTAATTTCGAGGTCAAAGTTAAGAATTTAAAAGTCAAGCTAATTGTTCTTGGTAAAATTCAGATTCGTATTGATGATTCCAGTAAAATTGATGATTTATAAAGTTTATAATGGTGATATGAAACACAATTGGTGTTGTAATTTTTGTCTAAAACATTTTCAATTTCAAAATTAAGTTTTTTTTCTTATTTTTGTTGAATCGAAACTGCAGCAGCAGTTTTAGTTGATTTTAATTTTTTTTTCGTTTTCTAATTACACGTGCAAGTAATATTGATTGTTTATATTTATGTGAGGTATCGAAAATCTTGGTTGTGATTAAAAACTGGTTTGGTCGATTGGTTATTTATGATAAAGAAGATGATGAACAAACGAAACGGGTTATATTTATTTAGGGTTAGTATTATAACAGAAAAACTAATATGGAGGAATGGTCAAGGGTTGTGTTGGCGAACGGGAGGTCGCGGTTCGAGCCCGGCTCGGGTCAATTTTTTTTATAAAGATTATTGGAAGGTAGCTCTCATCACAAAAATTATTATTATTAGTATTATTATTATTATTATTATTATTATTATTATTATTATTATTATTATTATTATTATTATTATTATTATTATTATTATTATTATTGTTATTAGTATTATTATTACTAGTATAATTATTGTAATGGTTATTATTGTTATTGTTATGTTATTATTAATGTTAAAAATTATTATTGTTACTACTATATGTATATGTATTATAATCATAAGTATTATTATAAGTATCAATAATATTATTATTAGAACTCTTATCATTTTAGAAATTATTATCATCATTATAATTATGATTATTATTATTATTATTATTATTATTATTATTATTATGAAAGTAAAAAAAATTATTATTATTATCATTAAAAATTAGAATTTGTATCATTTTATCATTATTAGTATTAATATCCTTCTATAACTATTAGTATTACCATTTGTACTAATATTATCATTTAAAAACTATTAGTATTATCATTACTAACACTATCATTATAGTATTATTATTGATATTATTATTAACAGGATTATGAACCTATTAATAACATCTATATTACAAAATTTATAATAAAAGTTGACATGGCAAAAATTATGAATATGGTTATAACTTTAAGTTATAGGAACTATAGGTATAGGTTTAGAAACTAAACATGAAGTTTATGATAAATTTGATTATTATTATTAACACTGCTATTATTATCATTATTATCATTATATTATTAAGGGAATTCATCACTTTTATTAAAACTACTATGCTTACTAAAATTAACACTATTATTAAAGTTAATATCTTTATTAAGATTATCATTATTAAAATTTACATTATTATTAATAATATTATTATCCATATTATGACTATCACTCTTATCATTTTTAGTATTATTACAAGTAAATATTTTTATATAATGATACACTGCAATAATATCAATATTACATATCACTATATTTCTATTATTAAAATGATATTAACTAGACTATATATATATAATATATATATATATATATATATATATATATATATATATATATATATATATATATATATATATATATATACATATATATATACATATATATACATATATATATATATATATATATATATATATATATATATATATATATATACATATATATATACATATATATATATATATATATATATATATATATATATATATATATATATATATATATATATATATATATATATAATGTACAAATTAATACATAAATATATATTGACATCTTATATAAACCCTAATATCGATTCTTATTGTTAACATATTAAAGAATGATAAATAATAGTTATATAAGATATATAAATTAAATATATTATACTATCTATATCTATATAAAATATAATATAACAAGTATATTATTAATAATAATATATATAAACTTGCTCGACTATGATTACATGTATTAATAAATATACAATTGATATAGGTTCGTGAATCCAAGGTCAACCCTGCATTGTTCAGTATCGTCATATGTATTTTTACTACAAAATACAGTATTGTGAGTTTCATTTGCTCCATTTTTAAATGCTTTTGCAATATATATTTTTGGGACTGAGAATACATGCGTTGCTTTTATAAATATTTTACGAAATAGACACAAGTAATCGAAACTACATTTTATGGTTGGATTATCGAAATCGAATATGCCCCTTTTTAGCTTGGTAGCCTAAGAATTAGGGAAATGGCCCCTAATTGACGCGAATCCTAAAGATAGATCTATGGACCTTGACACGTCTCATTCGAGTTACGAATGCTTTAGTACTTCGATTATCATGTCCGATGAGAGTCCCGAAATGATGGGGATTTTCTATATGCATCCTGTTAGTTCGGTTATTAAGCGTTCACCATATGAATAATTTTTATCTCTATGCCGTGCGAAATGCCTGATATGAGATTATGTTTATGAGAAATGAAAATGAAAATCTTGTGGTATATTAATTTATGAAAATGATTGATTACGATAAACTAATGAACTCACCAACCTTTTGGTTGACACTTTAAAGCATGTTTATTCTCAGGTATGAAAGAAATCTTCCGCTGTGCATTTGCTCATTTTAGAGATATTACTTGGAGTCATTCATGACATATTTCAAAAGATGTTGCATTCAAGTCGTTGAGTTCAATAAAGATTATTATGATAGATTAGGTCAATTATTGTTGGATATATTATGAAATGGTATGCATGCCGTCAACTTTCGATGTAATGAAAGTTTGTCTTTTAAAAACCAATACAATGTTTGAAAAATGTATCATATAGAGGTCAAGTACCTCGCGATGTAACCAAATGTAATGTATTCGTCCAGATGGATTAGGACGGGTCGTTAAAGGATCTCTCCAAATGATGATGTACATAGGGCTGTGAAACCACCTGGTGCAGTTGACAAGAATGAATCAACATCTTATTTGTGTGCTTTTAATGGTAAACAAAACAAGAAAATTGTTAATTTCAGGTTTATAGAGTCGGCTAGTAAGTTAGACGATGGTATTGATGTTGAGTTGCCGTTAGCATCGGTTTTGGAAGTGAATGAAAGGTATAATAATACACTTTATGGGTATTTTCTCAGTAAATGTATAGCATAGCCAATTGTTAAAAACTATGTTACAAACGTATGGATGAAGCTTGGTTTAGAAAAGATAATGATGAACTCTAAGGGTTTCTTCTTCTTTAAGTTTGCTTCAGAAACTGGATTGAAAGGAGTGCTAGAATCAGGTCCGTGGATTATTCGCTCGATCCCTATTATTCTCAATGCATGGTCTCCTGATGTTACATTAATAAAGGAGGATTTAACGCGTTGACCGATTTGGGTGAAAATTCATGATATCCCATTAGCAGGGTTTACTGAAACTGGGTTGAGTGTCATAACTTCTAAAATTGGTTGTCCCATGATGTTAGACTCATACACGAGCACAATGTGTCTTGAGTCGTGGGGTAGGCCTAATTTTACTCGAGCTTTGATTAAAGTCTCGTCGGATAAGGAGCTTAAGGATTATATTAAAATGGCGATTCCGAGTATCGATGGGAAGAGTAAAACCGTATGTACTTTAAAGGTAGAATATGAATGGAAACCCCCGCGATGTAAGTGTTGTGCTATATTTAGGCACATGGATTCTCAGTGTTCGAAAAAGGTGACACTTACCGAGGGTAAGCAGTCTATTGATGAAGATGGTTTTGAGGAAGTTGGTAAAAAACTGGCTAAATAGGTGACAAAGGATAATAATAAACAAAAGGTTACTTTTGGTGTAGGTAAGCCAAAGCAAAAATTGGTTTACAGACCATAGAAGACTATTGATTCTAATAATGGATCGCCAAAGGTGAATACGGGGGACAAGAGAAATTCAGGAATTGGGACAAGTAAAGGACCACAAGTGAAGATTCAAAACTCGTTCGGAGCTCTGAATAAAGATGCATATAACCTTATTGATGAAGAGAGCGATGTTGAATCTGATAAAGAGGAAACAACTGAGTTTATAGCAACGAAAACAGTTGCAAATCAAAGGACTACGTTTGGCATGAAATCAGGCTGGTTATTGATAATGCTAAAAACGAACATATATTTCATAGCATTATCCCTCAAGAAAGACAAGTTTTTAGTTGCAATTGTTCTATTTACAAATAATATTCGTTTAAATAATAAAAAGTGAAGACAAAAGACAGATTCGACGAATTGAAGACGCAAATGACCAAAAAGCTAAAAAGTATAAAGTACAATCCAAGTAGTTTAAATTATTGATGAGAAACGTCTAAAAATTACAAGAGTACAAGTCGTGAAACACAAAGTACAAGATATTAAATTGTACGAAAAGGCGTTCAAAAATCCGGAACCGGGACATGAACCAACTTTCAGCGCGCGACGCAATGGACCAAAAATTACAAGTCAACTATGCACAAGAATATAATATTATATATAATTAATTATATATATATTATATATTATTTTAATCAAAGCAGCCTACGTTTAATTCATTTGGTGAGCTGGATTCCAGACCTCCGCACTCGCGGAGCTTTTATGAAGCAAACATCCGCAATCGCGGAGCTCAACAGTGAAACGTGGGCCTATAAAAGGCCGCGCATTCTGATCGATTCCTTACTCCTTTTTCAATCTCTCTCTCACGATATATATATATATATATATATATATATATATATATATATATATATATATATATATATATATATATATATATATATATATATATATATATATATATATATATAATTTATAATTTTAATTTTAATTTAAGATTAATAATAATAAGGTTATGTTAGCGAATGTTGTAAGTGTATAAGTCGAAATTCTGTCCGTGTAACGCTACGCTATTTTTAATCATTGTAAGTTATGTTCAACCTTTTTAAATTAATGTCTCGTAGCTAAGTTATTATTATGCTTATTTAAATCGAAGTAATCGTGATGTTAGGCTAAATATTAAAGATGGGGTAATTGGACTTTGGACCATAATTGGGGTTTGGACAAAAGACCGACACTTGTAAAAATTAGACTATGGGCTATTAATGGGCTTTATATTTGTTTAATTGAATGATAGTTCGTTAATTTAATATAAAGATTTACAATTGGAAGTAATTATAAATAACCATATACACTCGATCAGACACGATGGGCGGGATATTTATAAGTACTAATAATCGTTCATTTGACCGGACACGAGAATGGATTAATAGTCAATGGACTCATTAAAACAGGGGTGGATTACATGCAAGGACACTTGGTGTAATTGATAATAAAGTATTAAAACCTTATTACAGTTTAAGTCCCCATTTAGTTGGAATATTTGACTTCGGATATAAGGATAATTTGACGAGTACACTCTCACTTTATATTTATGACTGATGGACTGTTATGGACAAAAACCAGATGGACATATCGAATAATCCAGGACAAAGGACAATTAACCCATGGTAATAAATTAAAATCAACACGTCAAACATCATGATTACGGAAGTTTAAATAAGCATAATTCCTTTATTTTATATCTTATCGCATTTTTAATTATCGTACATTTTTTTAATTATCGCAATTTTTATTTATCATCATTTTATTTATCGAACTTTAGATTGTCGCATTTTTAATTATTGTCAATTACTTTACGCTTTAAATTAAGTTATTTTTATTTTTAATATTTTACATTAGGTTTTAACTGCGACTAAAGTTTTAAAATTGACAAACCGGTCATTAAACGGTAAAAACCCCCTTTTATAATAATAATACTACTTATATTTATATTTATATATTTACAAATATAGTTTTAAAAATATAGCGTTAAACTTGGCTAGCTCCCTATGGAACGAACCGGACTTACTAAAAACTACACTACTGTACGATTAGGTACACTGCCTATAAGTGTTGTAGCAAGGTTTAGGTATATCCACTCTATAAATAAATAAATAACTTGTGTAAAATTGTATCGTATTTAATAGTTTTCCGTAATAAAAATATAACTATTTCGTATACACCTCGCATAACATCAAGTATTTTTGGCGCCGCTGCCGGGGAAAGTTCAACGCCGAAGCGAAACGCTACAAAAAAGATTTTTATTAAGTTTTAATCTATTTTTGTAAAAATATAAGTTTTAAATATTAAAAACAAAATATAAATACATAAATATATATATATATATATATATATATATATATATATATATATATATATATATATATATATATATATTTAGGTGTTTTAATTAAAAAGTTTTTTTTTAGAATTATAAAAATCTAATAAGTAATTGTTAAAATATAAGTTTTATTTAAGTTATATTTTATAAAAACTAAAAACAAAAAAAAGTAAAAAAAAATTAAAACGTTGAACCTGACTACAGCTCGTTTGAATCTGCATCATCCGCACTCGCGGTACTTTTGGGCAGCTAGTATTCGCACTCGCGGAGATGTCTGACAGCTGCAACCTCAGACTGCATTAATTACGTTTTAGGGTTTTAATTTAATTATTATTATTATTAATTAACCCTAATTAGGTTTTAATTAATTAATTATTTTTTATTAATTTTTTTTAGTTTTATTAATTAATTTGTATTTTAAGGTTTAATTAGTTATAAACTTAATACTTTTATAAAATAAAAATATAAAAATAATATTTTTATAAAAATAAGTAATTTTATCATATTTTTTTTTTTTTTAAAATTTGTATATTTTAATCGCTTAATTCATAATTTGTATATTTTTCGTTCGTAATTAGTTTTAAACTTAGTATTTTTGCCGTAGTATTTCTAGATCTTTAAGTTTTGCCGTAAAATCCCTTAAGTGTTTTTTCTTTAGACTAAGATTGAGGTGCTTTAGAATTTTACGACGTCGCTTATCGCTTTAGTATTAAATAGAATTTAGTACTTTTTAAGTTATTGCCGTTTTAGATATTGAATTCCTTTTAAACTTTAATACCTTTAGTCGTAAGTTTTAATTTTTAGAATTCTAAGTTTCGACGCTTATTTTCTTATTTTTATTTTTCGACTGTTTGTTTTTCGACATTTATTTTCGACCTTTTATTTTCGACGTACTCTTTTTCTTTCTTATTTCTCGACATTCTAGTTTTTAGGACATAGAATTTTCTATTTCTTCTCTAAAATTTCTTTAAATTTCAAAACGAAAAATTATGTTAAGCGGTTAAATTAATAGACATCCAAAATTTTCTGGTTCGTAGTAATAGTTGGATTTGTTAGTGGCGAGTTGTGGGCTTCCGATTTAAAGGGTCCTGGCTACCTGCTGCATCTATTGGCTATTCGAAACGTGGGCAAAATCAGAAAAATCTATTAATTTGATAACTTATATAATTTTTATTTTTATAACTAATAGGATATTCAGTGAATGCACCGAGCAAAACGTTCACCACCTTTCATACGTTCACCACCTGTAACTCGATCAAGACATCTAGCCAATATTGTCACCGTTGATTTTTCTTTAGAATCGTCATCTAGTCAACCAAGTACTCCAATTCAAATTTTCGATAATCCATTTTTTGAACCCGACCTCACAATTGAGAATCCAGAGGATATTCAGGGACAATTCAGAGATCCTGAACCACTAATCATTCCTCCTGAACCACAAATTACTCATCCAGAGATTGTCGAGGAAGAAACCATTAAATCAGAATCCTCTAGTGATTCAAATTCAACAAATTCAATCTTGGAAAATCTGGAACCTCTAAGTATGGAAGACCGAATAAGAGCTAAACGCACTGGCCAAGGTCATGCAATTACTCAACCAGACATTAATGCGCCAGATTATGAAATCAAAGGACAAATCCTACACATGGTAACTAATCAATGCCAATTTGGTGGTGCGCCGAAGGAAGATCCAAATGAACATCTTCGAACCTTTAATAGAATCTGTACTCTATTTAAAATAAGAGAAGTTGAGGATGAACAGATATATCTCATGTTATTTTCCTGGACTTTAAAGGGAGAAGCCAAAGATTGGTTAGAATCGTTACCTGAAGGAGCGATTGATACATGAGATGTTTTAGTTGAAAAATTTCTTAAACAATTCTTTCCGGCATCTAAAGCCGTGAGACTTCAAGGAGAAATTTTACGTTCACACAAAAGCCAAATGAAACTTTATATGAGGCATGGACAAGATTTGGAAAGTTGTTGAGAGGATGTCCGCAACATGGTTTAGACACTTATCAAATAGTACAAATATTCTATCAAGGATGCAACATCACTACACGAAAAGACATCGACATAGCAGCTGGTGGTTCCATTATGAAGAAAACTACAACTGAAGCTTACAAAATTATTGATAACACTGCTTCCACTCACATGAGTGGCACCAAGAAAAAGATATCGTTAGATCATCTAAAGCGGCTAGAGCCGATTCTAGCCATGACTTTGATTCCATTTCCGCAAAGATAGATGTTGTCGAAAGACGAATGGAAAAGATGATTAAGGATATTCACTCAATACGAATTAGTTGTGAGCAGTGTGGAGGACCACATTTGGCAAAAGATTGTCTCAGTATTGAACAATCAATAGAACAAAGAGAGAATGTTTCATACATGAACCAAAGGCCTGGAAATAATTATCAGAATAATTATCAACCACCAAGACCAATCTACAATCAAAATCAGAATTATAACCAAAATGTTCCATACAACAACCAACAAGGTCCTAGCAATCAACAAGTATCTAATAATACTTACAATCAGTAAAGACCTATTTTTCCAATTAAACCACCACAAACCGATGATAAAAAGCCAAATTTTGAAGATATGATGTCGAAGCTAGTTGAATCTCAAACGCAATTTTTCACATCTCAGAAACAAAAAATGAACAAAATGCTCAAGCATTTAGAAATCAACAAGCTTCTATTCAAAATCTGGAACAAGAAGTAAGTAACCTAGCAAGGTTAATAGGTGAAAGAAAACCGGGAAGTCTACCCAGCGATACAAATACTAACCCCCGGAATGAAACAGCTAAAGCCATTACCACAAGAAGTGGTATCACACTTAAACCACCTGAAATACCTGTAATTTCTGATGACTCTATTCCTACTCCACAAGAACCATAATCTGAGCAAGAGAAGGAAACAAAACCGGTAGTTGAAAAGGTTAATGAAGAAAACATAGTTAAAACTAAACCTTATGTTAAACCATACCAATCACCGCTTCCTTACCCAAGTAAAATGAGAAAAGAAAGACTTGAAGCCGAGCAATCCAAATTCTTGGATATGTTTAAACAAATAAATGTAAATCTTCCTTTCATTGATGTGATTTCAGGAATGCCTAGATATGCTAAATTCTTGAAAGATCTAATCACAAATAGAAAGAAAATAGAAGAACTGTCTGCTGTTACTATGAATGCTAATTGTTCTGCAGTGCTGTTAAATAAGATACAGAAAAATTATCAGATCCAGGAAGTTTCACAATTCCATGTTTTTTGGGTAGTCTTAGTTCAATAGAAGCATTGGCGAACTTAGGTGCTAGTATAAATTTAATGCCGTATTCACTATACGCTAAACTAGACCTTGGAGAATTGAAACCAACACGAATAAGCATACAACTAGCCGATCGATCAGTAAAATATCCTAGAGGGATAATGGAGAACATGCTAGTTAAAGTTGGTACTTTAGTATTTCCAGTAGATTTTGTTATTCTGGACATGGAAGAAGATTCTCGAGTTCCTCTCATATTAGGAAGACCATTCTTAAACACGGCTAAAGCAATAATAGATGTGTTCGGTAAGAAACTGACCCTAAGTATAGAGGACGAGAGTGTTACCTTTTCTGTTGATAGAGCCATGCAACAACCGCAATCTGCAGATGATACACGTTATTACATTCAAACTATAGATTCACATGCAGAATTGTTAGAAGAATTTCTAGAATTACAAGGAACAGGAGAATGTTCTTTAGGAGAAGGAACTGAACCAATTGATGAAGCTGAAATATTAGCTACACTCATGGCTAATGAATATGAACCAACAACAGAAGAAATTCAAATGCTAAAAGAGGAAGAAAGATATCGATACAAATCATCGATAGAAGAACCACCGACATTAGAGTTAAAGCCACTTTCAAACCATTTGGAATATGCTTATTTACATGGTGAATCTGAATTACCTGTAATAATATCGTCTTCTCTTACTGAAAATGAAAAATCTCAACTTATTTCTGTGCTAAAAGCTCATTAACCAGCTATTGCATGGAAAATTCATGACATTAAAGGCATAAGTCCTTCGTATTGCACACATAAAATCCTAATGGAAGAAGGTCACAAAACCTATGTGCAACGCCAACGAAGACTAAATCCTAATATGCAAGATGTTGTTAAGAAAGAAATTATTAAACTACTAGATACATGTTTAATTTATCCAATCTCTGATAGTCCATGTGTAAGCCTAGTTCAATGCGTACCTAAGAAGGGTGGCATGATTGTCATCACAAATGAAAAAATGAGCTTATTCCTACTAGGACTGTAACAGGATGGCGTGTTTGTATTGATTATAGAAAATTAAATGACGCCACCAGAAAAGATCACTTTCCCTTACCTTACATTGATCAAATGTTGGAAAGATTAGCCGGAAATAGTTACTATTGTTTTCTTGACGGTTTTTTCGGATATTTTCAAATTCCAATAGCATCCGAGGACCAAGAGAAAACCACGTTTACGTGCCCTTATGGTACTTTTGCTTATAAACGCATGCCATTTGGACATTGCAACGCCCCTGCAACCTTTCAAAGGTACATGATGGCGATTTTTCACGACATGATAGAAGAATGCATGGAAGTTTTCATGGATGACTTTTCAGTCTTCGGTGATACATTTGAATCATGTCTAGTTAATCTTGAACGAATGCTTATTAGATGCGAACAATCAAATCTAGTACTTAATTGGGAGAAATGCCATTTCATGGTTAAAGAAGGCATCGTTCTTGGTCATGAAATATCAAAGGAAGGAATTGAAGTGGATAGAGCTAAAGTAGATGTAATTGCTAAACTTTCACATCCCACCAATCTTAGAGGAGTTAGGAGTTTTCTAGGGCATGCCGGTTTTTACCGACATTTTATAAAAGATTTTTCTAAAATTGCCACTCCTATGAATAAACTCCTAGAAAAGGATGCTCCATTCATCTTTTCGGATGAATGCATCAAATCTTTTAACATTCTTAAAGAAAAACTCACTAATGCGCCGATCATGATAACTCCAAACTAGAATCTACCATTTGAACCTATGTGCGATGCAAGTGATTTTACAATGGGAGCCGTTTTAGGACAAAGGATTGAAAAATGATTTCAACCTATTTATTACGCTAGTAAGACGTTACAAGGAGCACAAACAAATTACACAACTACTAAAAAAGAACTTCTTGCTATTGTCTTTGCTTTTGACAAATTTCGTTCATATCTCGTTCTAGCAAAAATGGTGGTCTATACCGACCATTCTGCTCTTAGATACTTATTTTCGAAATAAGATGCCAAACCACAATTAATTCGTTGGATCTTACTCTTAAAAGAGTTCGATATTGAGATCCGAGACAAAAAGGGAGCAGAAAATCTCGCCGCTGATCATTTTTCTCGTCTTGAAAATCCTGAATTAGAAGTTCTAAATGAATCGGCTATACAAGATAACTTTCCTGATGAATATCTATTGAAGATAGATTATAATGAAATTCCATGATTTGCAGACTATGCAAACTACTTAGTATGTGGATTCCTTGAAAAAAGGTTGTCGTACCAAAAAACGAAAGAAATTCTTTAGTGATATAAAACACTATTTTTGGGAAGATCCACATTTATTTAAAAGTTGTCCCGATGGAATAATACGCTGATGTGTATTCGAGGATGAAGCCAGTCAAATCTTAAACCATTGTCACACAGGACCAACAGGAGGGCATTATGGGCCTCAACTCACAGCAAGAAAAGTTTATGATGCTGGATTCTATTGGCCTACAATTTTCAAAGACGCACACCTTCTTTGCAAATCCTGTGATGCTTGTCAAAGGGGGAGAAAAATAAGTCAACGTGATGAAATGCCACAAAATGTCATTCAAGTATGTGAAGTATTTGACAATTGGGGTATTGACTTTATGGGTCCATTTCCAAAATCTCATAATAATCTCTACATTCTCGTTGCCATTGATTATGTATCTAAATGGGCGGATGAAATGTCCCGTTCTTATTGATTAAAAACGTTCCATATTAATTGATTTCGTTGCGAGGTTTTGACCTCTATATGAGACGTTTTTCAAAGACTGCATTCATTTTAAAACAAACCATAACCTTTATTTCATCAATAAAGGTTAAAAAAGCTTTACGTAGATTATCAAATAATGATAATCTAAAATATCCTGTTTACACACGACCATTACATAATGGTTTACAATACAAATATGTTACAACAAAATAAGTTTCTTGAATGCAGTTTTTACACAAAATCATACAAGCATGGACTCCAAATCTCGTCCTTATTTAAGTATACGACAGCGGAAGCTCTTAATAATCACCTGAGAATAAACATGCTTAAAACGTCAACAAAAATGTTGGTGAGTTATAGGTTTAACCTATATATATCAAATCATAATAATAGACCACAAGATTTCATATTTCAATACACATCCCATACATAGAGATAAAAATCATTCATATGGTGAATACCTGGTAACCGACATTAACAAGATGCATATATAAGAATATCCCCATCATTCCGGGACACCCTTCGGATATGATATAAATTTCGAAGTACTAAAGCATCCGGTACTTTGGATGGGGTTTGTTAGGCCCAATAGATCTATCTTTAGGATTCGCGTCAATTAGGGTGTCTGTTCCCTAATTCTTAGATTACCAGACTTAATAAAAAGGGGCATATTCGATTTCGATAATTCAACCATAGAATGTAGTTTCACGTACTTGTGTCTATTTTGTAAATCATTTATAAAACCTGCATGTATTCTCATCCTAAAAATATTAGATTTTAAAAGTGGGACTATAACTCACTTTCACAGATTTTTACTTCGTCGGGAAGTAAGACTTGGCCACTGGTTGATTCACGAACCTATAACAATATATACATATATATCAAAGTATGTTCAAAATATATTTACAACACTTTTAATATATTTTGATGTTTTAAGTTTCTTAAGTCAGCTGTCCTCGTTAGTAACCTACAACTAGTTGTCCACAGTTAGATGTACAGAAATAAATCGATAAATATTATCTTGAATCAATCCACGACCCAGTGTATATGTATCTCAGTATTGATCACAACTCAAACTATATATATTTTGGAATCAACCTCAACCCTGTATAGCTAACTCCAACATTCACATATAGAGTGTCTATGGTTGTTCCGAAATATATATAGATGTGTCGACATGATAGATCGAAACATTGTATACGTGTCTATGGTATCTCAAGATTACATAATATACAATACAAGTTGATTAAGTTATGGTTGGAATAGATTTGTTACCAATTTTCACGTAGCTAAAATGATAAAAATTATCCAATCTTGTTTTACCCATAACTTCTTCATTTTAAATCCGTTTTGAGTGAATCAAATTGCTATGGTTTTATATTGAACTCTATTTTATGAATCTAAACAGAAAAAGTATAGGTTTATAGTCGGAAAAATAAGTTACAAGTTGTTTTTGTAAAGGTAGTCATTTCAGTCGAAAGAACGACGTCTAGATGACCATTTTAGAAAACATACTTCCACTTTGAGTTTAACCATAATTTTTGGATATAGTTTCATGTTCATAATAAAAATCATTTTCTCAGAATAACAACTTTTAAATCAAAGTTTATCATAGTTTTTAATTAACTAACCCAAAACAGCCCGCGGTGTTACTACGACGGCGTAAATCCGGTTTTACGGTGTTTTTCGTGTTTCCAGGTTTTAAATCATTAAGTTAGCATATCATATAGATATAGAACATGTGTTTAGTTGATTTTAAAAGTCAAGTTAGAAGGATTAACTTTTGTTTGCGAACAAGTTTAGAATTAACTAAACTATGTTATAGTGATTACAAGTTTAAACCTTCGAATAAGATAGCTTTATACGTATGAATCGAATGATGTTATGAACATCATTACTACCTTAATTTCCTTGGATAAACCTACTGGAAAAGAGAAAAATGGATCTAGCTTCAACGGATCCTTGGATGGCTCGAAGTTCTTGAAGCAGAATCATGACACGAAAACATATTCAAGTAAGATCATCACTTGAAATAAGATTGTTATAGTTATAGAAATTGAACCAAAGTTTGAATATGATTATTACCTTGTATTATAATGATAACCTACTGTAAGAAACAAAGATTTCTTGAGGTTGGATGATCACCTTACAAGATTGGAAGTGAGCTAGCAAACTTGAAAGTATTCTTGATTTTATGTAACTAGAACTTGTAGAATATATGAAGAACACTTAGAACTTGAAGATAGAACTTGAGAGAGATCAATTAGATGAAGAAAATTGAAGAATGAAAGTGTTTTTAGGTGTTTTTGATCATTGGTGTATGGATTAGATATAAAGGATATGTAATTTTGTTTTCATGTAAATAAGTCATGAATGATTACTCATATTTTTGTAATTTTATGAGATATTTCATGCTAGTTGCCAAATGATGGTTCCCACATGTGCTAGGTGACTCACATGGGCTGCTAAGAGCTGATCATTGGAGTGTATATACCAATAGTACATACATCTAAAAGCTGTGTATTGTACGAGTACGAATACGGGTGCATACGAGTAGAATTGTTGATGAAACTGAATGAGGATGTAATTGTAAGCATTTTTGTTAAGTAGAAGTATTTTGATAAGTGTATTGAAGTCTTTCAAAAGTGTATAAATACATATTAAAACACTACATGTATATACATTTTAACTGAGTCGTTAAGTCATCGTTAGTCGTTACATGTAAGTGTTGTTTTTAAACCTTTAGGTTAACGGTCTTGTTAAATGTTGTTAACCCAATGTTTATAATATCAAATGAGATTTTAAATTATTATATTATCATGATATTATCATGTATGAATATCTCTTAATATGATATATATACATTAAATGTCTTTACAACGATAATCGTTACATATATGTCTCGTTTAAAAATCATTAAGTTAGTAGTCTTGTTTTTACATATGTAGTTCATTGTTAATATACTTAATGATATGTTTACTTATCATAGTATCATGTTAACTATATATATATCCATATATATGTCATCATATAGTTTTTACAAGTTTTAACGTTCGTGAATCACCGGTCAACTTGGGTGGTCAATTGTCTATATGAAACATATTTCAATTAATCAAGTCTTAACAAGTTTGATTGCTTAACATGTTGGAAACATTTAATCATGTAAATATCAATATCAATTAATATATATAAACATGAAAAAGTTCGGGTCACTACAGTACCTACCCGTTAAATAAATTTCGTCCCGAAATTTTAAGCTGTTGAAGGTGTTGACGAATCTTCTGGAAATAGATGCGGGTATTTCTTCTTCATCTGATCTTCACGCTCCCAGGTGAACTCAGGTCCTCTACGAGCATTCCATCGAACCTTAACAATTGGTATCTTGTTTTGCTTAAGTCTTTTAACCTCACGATCCATTATTTCGACGGGTTCTTCGATGAATTGAAGTTTTTCGTTGATTTGGATTTCATCTAACGGAATAGTGAGATCTTCTTTAGCAAAACATTTCTTCAAATTCTAGACGTGGAAAGTGTTATGTACAGCTGCTAGTTGTTGAGGTAACTCAAGTCGGTAAGCTACTGGTCCGACACGATCAATAATCTTGAATGGTCCAATATACCTTGGATTTAATTTTCCTCGTTTACCAAATCAAACAACGCATTTCCAAGGTGCAACTTTAAGCATGACCATCTCTCTAATTTCAAATTCTATATCTTTTCTTTTAATGTCAGCGTAGCTCTTTTGTCGACTTTGGGCGGTTTTCAACCGTTGTTGAATTTGGATGAACTTCTCGGTAGTTTCTTGTATAATCTCCGGACCCGTAATCTGTCTATCCCCCACTTCACTCCAACAAATCAGAGACCTGAACTTTCTACCATAAAGTGCTTCAAACGGCGCCATCTCAATGCTTGAATGGTAGCTGTTGTTGTAGGAAAATTCTGCTAACGGTAGATGTCGATCCCAACTGTTTCCGAAATTAATAACACATGCTCGTAGCATGTCTTCAAGCGTTTGTATCGTCCTTTCGCTCTGTCCATCAGTTTGTGGATGATAGGCAGTACTCATGTCTAGACGAGTTCCTAATACTTGCTGTAATGTCTGCCAGAATCTTGAAATAAATCTGCCATCCCTATCAGAGATAATAGAGATTGGTATTCCATGTCTGGAGACAACTTCCTTCAAATACAGTCGTGCTAACTTCTCCATCTTGTCATCTTCTCTTATTGGCAGGAAGTGTGCTGACTTGGTGAGACGATCAACTATTACCCAAATAGTATCATAACCACTTGCAGTCCTTGGCAATTTAGTGATGAAATCCATGGTAATGTTTTCCCATTTCCATTCCGGGATTTCGGGTTGTTGAAGTAGACCTGATGGTTTCTGATGCTCAGCTTTGACCTTAGAACACGTCAAACATTCTCCTACGTATTTAGCAACATCGGCTTTCATACCCGGCCACCAAAAATGTTTCTTGAGATCCTTGTACATCTTCCCCGTTCCAGGATGTATTGAGTATATGGTTTTATGAGCTTCTCTAAGTACCATTTCTCTCATATCTGCAAATTTTGGTACCCAAATCCTTTCAGCCCTATACCGGGTTCCGTCTTCCCGAATATTAAGATGCTTCTCCGATCCTTTGGGTATTTCATCCTTTAAATTTCCCTCTTTTAAAACTCCTTGTTGCGCCTCCTTTATTTGAGTAGTAAGGTTATTATGAATCATTATATTCATAGATTTTACTCGAATGGGTTCTCTGTCCTTCCTGCTTAAGGCATCGGCTACCACATTTACCTTCCCCGGGTGGTAACGAATCTCAAAGTCGTAATCATTCAACAATTCAATCCACCTACGCTGCCTCATATTCAGTTGTTTCTGATTAAATATGTGTTGAAGACTTTTGTGGTCGGTATATATAATACTTTTGACCCCATATAAGTAGTGCCTCCAACTCTTTAATGCAAAAACAACCGCGCCTAATTCCAAATCATGCGTCGTATAATTTTGTTCGTGAATCTTCAATTGTCTAGACGCATAAGCAATCACCTTCGTTCGTTGCATTAATACACAACCGAGACCTTGCTTTGATGCGTCACAATAAATCACAAAATCATCATTCCCTTCAGGCAATGACAATATAGGTGCCGTAGTTAGCTTTTTCTTCAATAACTGAAACGCTTTCTCTTGTTCATCATTCCATTCAAATTTCTTCCCTTTATGCGTTAATGCAGTCAAGGGTTTTGCTATTCTGGAAAAGTCTTGGATGAACCTTCTGTAGTAACCAGCTAGTCCTAAAAACTGGCGTATGTGTTTCGGAGTTTTTGGGGTTTCTCACTTTTCAACAGTTTCTATCTTTGCCGGATCCACCTTAATACCTTCTTTGTTCACTATGTGACCGAGGAATTGAACTTCTTCCAACCAAAATGCACACTTTGAAAACTTAGCGTATAATTCTTCCTTCCTCAATACTTCTAACACCTTTCTCAAATGTTCACCGTGTTCTTGGTCATTCTTTGAGTAAATAAGTATGTCATCAATGAAAACAATGACAAACTTGTCAAGGTATGGTCCACACACTCGGTTCATAAGGTCCATGAACACAGCTGGTGCATTAGTTAAACCAAACGACATGACCATAAACTCGTAATGACCGTAATGTGTTCTGAAAGCAGTCTTTGGAATATCATCTTCTTTCACCCGCATTTGATGATACCCGGAACGTAAGTCAATCTTTGAATAAACAGACGAGCCTTGTAGTTGATCAAATAAGTCGTCGATTCTCGGTAGTGGGTAGCGGTTCTTGATGGTAAGTTTGTTCAACTCTCGGTAGTCGATACACAACCTGAATGTACCATCTTTCTTCTTGACAAACAAAACAGGAGCTCCCCACGGTGATGTGCTTGGTCGAATGAAACCACGCTCTAAAAGTTCTTGTAATTGGCTTTGCAGTTTTTTCATCTCCCTGGGTGCGAGTCTGTAAGGAGCACGAGCTATTGGTGCAGCTCCTGGTACAAGATCTATTTGAAATTCAACGGATCGATGTGGGGGTAATCCCGGTAATTCTTTCGGAAATACATCAGGAAATTCTTTTGCAATGGGAACATCATTGATGCTCTTTTCTTCAGTTTGTACTTTCTCGACGTGTGCTAGAACAGCATAGCAACCTTTTCTTATTAGTTTTTGTGCCTTCAAATTACTAATAAGATGTAGCTTCGTGTTGCCCTTTTCTCCGTACACCATTAAGGGTTTTCCTTTTTCTCGTATAATGCGAATTGCATTTTTATAACAAACTATCTCTGCTTTCACTTCTTTCAACCAGTCCATACCGATTATCACATCAAAACTCCCTAACTCTACTGGTATCAAATCAATCTTAAATGTTTCGCTAACGAGTTTAATTTCTCGAATCCGACATATATTATCTGCTGAAATTAATTTACCATTTGCTAATTCGAGTAAAAATTTACTATCCAAAGGCGTCAATGGACAACTTAATTTAGCACAAAAATCTCTACTCATATAGCTTCTATCCGCACCCGAATCAAATAAAACGTAAGAAGATTTATTGTCAATAAGAAACGTACCCGTAACAAGCTCCGGGTCTTCCTGTGCCTCTGCCGCATTAATATTGAAAACTCTTCCGCGGCCTTGTCCATTCATGTTCTCCTGGTTCGGGCAATTTCTAATAATGTGGCCCGGTTTTCCACATTTATAACAAACTACATTGGCATAACTTGCTCCGACACTACTTGCTCCGCCATTACTCGTTCCGACACCATTTGTTCCTTTCGTTCTATTAACCCCTGGTCCGTAGACCTCACACTTCGCCGCGCTATGACCATTTCTTTTACACTTGTTGCAAAATTTGGTGCAGAACCCCGAGTGATACTTTTCACACCTTTGGCATAGCTGCTTTTGATTTTTGTTGCTGTTGCGGTTATTATTGTTGTTGGGATGATTGTTGTAGTTGTTGCTGTTGTTGTTGTTGTTGTTGTTGTTGTTGTTTTTGTTGTTGTTGTTGTTGGGACATTTGTTGTAGTTGCGATTGATGTTGCGATTGTTGGGATAATTGTTGCGATTATTGTTGTAATTGCTGTTGTTGCTGTATTGGTGATTCTTATCACCGTTTTCCTCCCACTTTCTTTTGACTTGCTTCACATTGGCCTCTTCAGCAGTCTGTTCTTTAATTCTTTCTTCAATCTGGTTCACTAGTTTGTGAGCCATTCTACATGCCTGTTGTATGGAGGCAGGCTCGTGTGAACTTATATCTTCTTGGATTCTTTCCGGTAATCCTTTCACAAACGCGTCGATCTTCTCTTCCTCATCTTCGAATGCTCCCGGACACAATAGGCACAATTCTGTGAATCGTCTTTCGTACGTGGTAATATCAAATCCATGGGTTCGTAACCCTCTAAGTTCTGTCTTGAGCTTATTGACCTCGGTTCTGGGACGGTACTTCTCGTTCATCAAGTGCTTGAATGCTGACCACGGTAGTGCGTACGCATCGTCTTGTCCCACTTGCTCTAGATAGGTATTCCACCATGTTAACGCAGAACCTGTGAAGGTATGCGTAGCGTACTTCACTTTGTCCTCTTCAGTACACTTACTTATGGCAAACACCGATTCGACCTTCTCGGTCCACCGTTTCAATCCGATCGGTCCTTCGGTTCCATCAAATTCCAAAGGTTTGCAGGCTGTGAATTCTTTGTAGGTGCATCCTACACGATTTCCTGTACTGCTAGATCCAAGGTTATTGTTGGTATGTAGCGCAGCCTGTACTGCGGCTATGTTTGAAGCTAGAAAAGTACGGAATTCCTCTTTATTCATATTCACGGTGTGTCGAGTAGTCGGTGCCATTTCCTTCAAAATAGTCAAATGGA
Source organism: Rutidosis leptorrhynchoides (assembly GCF_046630445.1). Lineage (NCBI taxonomy): Eukaryota > Viridiplantae > Streptophyta > Magnoliopsida > Asterales > Asteraceae > Rutidosis > Rutidosis leptorrhynchoides. The sequence goes on along the minus strand of NC_092335.1, from coordinate 150,247,709 downwards.
ACAAGTTAATCATACAGAATATTAAGAGTAGTTAATAGTATTTCGTAGCATAATATGAACTCATTTATAAAAGCTTTTTCTTCATATTAGCGTTTTATAAGTTTAAATTCGGGTAGTACCTACCCGTTAAGTTCATACTTAGTAGCTAATATACAATTCAACTACTACAATTCTATATGAAAAACTGATTATAATAATATTTCGCGTTCAAACTTTTACACAATATTTTACAAACTTACAATACCGCTTATTTTACATATAGCATGAAATATAGCACACAATAAATTTGATACAAGATGGTTGTGAAGATAATTCTAGCTAGTACACAAGTCGTTCAGCAAAGGCAATAAAGACACGTAATTCATACGTCCAGAAACAAGTCATGCATTCTGGTTTTACTAGGATTACTTCCCATCCTTGGTCTTGTGGAACATAACCGTTATGGCCATTGATAAGACAGCGTGTTGTAACGTCGTCAAAGGGATGAGGGTTACGTAATGTCCAACAGTCCCGTAACAATCTAAAAACCTCATTTCTTACCCCAATTACCGACTCCGTCACTTGTGGAAACGTTTTGTTTAATAGTTGTAGCCCGATGTTCTTGTTCTCACTTTGGTGAGAAGCGAACATTACTAATCCGTAAGCATAACATGCTTCTTTATGTTGCATGTTAGCCGCTTTTTCTAAATCACGAAGTCCAATATTCGGATATATTGAGTCAAAATAATTTCTTAACCCATTGCGTAAAATAGCATTTGGGTTCCCCGCAATATATGCGTCAAAGTAAACACATCGTAACTTATGGATTTCCCAATGTGATATCCCCCATCTTTCGAACGAAAGCCTTTTATAAACCAAGGCATTCTTAGAACGTTCTTCGAATGTCTTACAAACTGATCTCGCCTTAAATAGTTGTGCCGAAGAATTCTGACCGACTCTAGACAAGATTTCATCAATCATGTCTCCGGGTAGGTCTCTTAAAATATTGGGTTGTCTATCCATTTTGTGTTTTTATATTGTAAAATAGACAAGAGTTAGATTCATAAAAAAAATACTTATTAATACAAGCAATTTTTACATATATCATAAAGCATAAGCACACTATATTACATATATTACACCACACGAATACAACTATCTTATTCCGACTCGCTTGTTTCTTCTTCTTCGGTTTTGGTTCGTTTTGCAAAGTTTCTAGGGATATATGATGTTCCCCTAATACGAACCGTCGTTTTCCACATTGGTTTAGAAAAACCTGGTGGTTTAGAGGTTCCCGGGTCATTGTTACAACTTAAGGACTTCGGGGGTTGACGATACATATAAAGTTCATCGGGGTTGGAATTAGATTTCTCTATTTTTATGCCCTTTCCCTGATTATTTTCTTTTGCATTTTTAAATTCAGTTAGGGTAATTTCTATAACATCATCGGAATTCTCGTCGGAATCCGATTCATCGGAGAATTGGTAATCCTCCCAATATTTTGCTTCCTTGGCGGAAACACCATTGACCATAATTAACCTTGGTCGGTTGGTTGAGGATTTTCTTTTACTTAACCGTTTTATTATTTCCCCCACCGGTTCTATTTCTTCATCCGGTTCCGATTCTTCTTCCGGTTCCGATTCTTCTTCCGGTTCCGACTCTTCTTCCGGTTCCTCTTCGGGAACTTGTGAATCAGTCCACGAATCATTCCAATTTATATTTGACTCTTCATTATTATTAGGTGAGTCAATGGGACTTGTTCTAGAGGTAGACATCTATCACATAATATCAAACGCGTTAAGAGATTAATATATCACATAATATTCACATGTTAAAAATATATAGTTTCCAACAAAATTTGTTAAGCAATCATTTTTCAAGTAAACACGGTCGAAGTCCAAACTCACTAATGCATCCTAACAAACTCGATAAGACACACTAATGCAAAATTCTGTTTCTCTAAGACCAACGCTCGGATACCAACTGAAATGTCCCGTTCTTATTGATTAAAAACGTTCCATATTAATTGATTTCGTTGCGAGGTTTTGACCTCTATATGAGACGTTTTTCAAACACTGAATTCATTTTAAAACAAACCATAACCTTTATTTCATCAATAAAGGTTAAAAAAGCTATACGTAGATTATCAAATAATGATAATCTAAAATATCCTGTTTACACACGACCATTACATAATGGTTTACAATACAAATATGTTACAACAAAATAAGTTTCTTGAATGCAGTTTTTACACAAAATCATACAAGCATGGACTCCAAATCTCGTCCTTATTTAAGTATGCGACAGCGGAAGCTCTTAATAATCACCTGAGAATAAACATGCTTAAAACGTCAACAAAAATGTTGGTGAGTTATAGGTTTAACCTATATATATCAAATCATAATAATAGACCACAAGATTTCATATTTCAATACACATCCCATACATAGAGATAAAAATCATTCATATGGTGAATACCTGGTAACCGACATTAACAAGATGCATATATAAGAATATCCCCATCATTCCGGGACACCCTTCGGATATGATATAAATTTCGAAGTACTAAAGCATCCGGTACTTTGGATGGTGTTTGTTAGGCCCAATAGATCTATCTTTAGGATTCGCGTCAATTAGGGTGTCTGTTCCCTAATTCTTAGATTACCAGACTTAATAAAAAGGGGCATATTCGATTTCGATAATTCAACCATAGAATGTAGTTTCACGTACTTGTGTCTATTTTGTAAATCATTTATAAAACCTGCATGTATTCTCATCCCAAAAATATTAGATTTTAAAAGTGGGACTATAACTCACTTTCACAGATTTTTAATTCGTCGGGAAGTAAGACTTGGCCACTGGTTGATTCACGAACCTATAACAATATATACATATATATCAAAGTATGTTCAAAATATATTTACAACACTTTTAATATATTTTGATGTTTTAAGTTTCTTAAGTCAGCTGTCCTCGTTAGTAACCTACAACTAGTTGTCCACAGTTAGATGTACAGAAATAAATCGATAAATATTATCTTGAATCAATCCACGACCCAGTGTATACGTATCTCAGTATTGATCACAACTCAAACTATATATATTTTGGAATCAACCTCAACCCTGTATAGCTAACTCCAACATTCACATATAGAGTGTCTATTGTTGTTCCGAAATATATATAGATGTGTCGACATGATAGGTCGAAACATTGTATACGTGTATATGGTATCTCAAGATTACATAATATACAATACAAGTTGATTAAGTTATGGTTGGAATAGATTTGTTACCAATTTTCACGTAGCTAAAATGAGAAAAATTATCCAATCTTGTTTTACCCATAACTTCTTCATTTTAAATCCGTTTTGAGTGAATCAAATTGCTATGGTTTCATATTGAACTCTATTTTATGAATCTAAACAGAAAAAGTATAGGTTTATAGTCGGAAAAATAAGTTACAAGTCGTTTTTGTAAAGGTAGTCATTTCAGTCGAAAGAACGACGTCTAGATGACCATTTTAGAAAACATACTTCCACTTTGAGTTTAACCATAATTTTTGGATATAGTTTCATGTTCATAATAAAAATCATTTTCTCAGAATAACAACTTTTAAATCAAAATTTATCATAGTTTTTAATTAACTAACCCAAAACAGCCCGCGGTGTTACTACGACGGCGTAAATCCGGTTTTACGGTGTTTTTCGTGTTTCCAGTTTTTAAATCATTAAGTTAGCATATCATATAGATATAGAACATGTGTTTAGTTGATTTTAAAAGTCAAGTTAGAAGGATTAACTTTTGTTTGCGAACAAGTTTAGAATTAACTAAACTATGTTATAGTGATTACAAGTTTAAACCTTCGAATAAGATAGCTTTATACGTATGAATCGAATGATGTTATGAACATCATTACTACCTTAATTTCCTTGGATAAACCTACTGGAAAAGAGAAAAATGGATCTAGCTTCAACGGATCCTTGGATGGCTCGAAGTTCTTGAAGCAGAATCATGACACGAAAACAAGTTCAAGTAAGATCATCACTTGAAATAAGATTGTTATAGTTATAGAAATTGAACCAAAGTTTGAATATAATTATTACCTTGTATTAGAATGATAACCTACTGTAAGAAACAAAGATTTCTTGAGGTTGGATGATCACCTTACAAGATTGGAAGTGAGCTAGCAAACTTGAAAGTATTTTTGATTTTATGTAACTAGAACTTGTAGAATATATGAAGAACACTTAGAACTTGAAGATAGAACTTGAGAGAGATCAATTAGATGAAGAAAATTGAAGAATGAAAGTGTTTGTAGGTGTTTTTGGTCATTGGTGTATGGATTAGATATAAAGGATATGTAATTTTGTTTTCATGTAAATAAGTCATGAATGATTACTCATATTTTTGTAATTTTATGAGATATTTCATGCTAGTTGCCAAATGATGGTTCCCACATGTGTTAGGTGACTCACATGGGCTGCTAATAGCTGATCATTGGAGTGTATATACCAATAGTACATACATCTAAAAGCTGTGTATTGTACGAGTACGAATACGGGTGCATACGAGTAGAATTGTTGATGAAACTGAACGAGGATGTAATTGTAAGCATTTTTGTTAAGTAGAAGTATTTTGATAAGTGTATTGAAGTCTTTCAAAAGTGTATAAATACATGTTAAAACACTACATGTATATACATTTTAACTGAGTCGTTAAGTCATCGTTAGTTGTTACATGTAAGTGTTGTTTTGAAACCTTTAGGTTAACGATCTTGTTAAATGTTGTTAACCCAATGTTTATAATATCAAATGAGATTTTAAATTATTATATTATCATGATATTATCATGTATGAATATCTCTTAATATGATATATATACATTAAATGTCTTTACAACGATAATCGTTACATATATGTCTCGTTTAAAAATCATTAAGTTAGTAGTCTTGTTTTTACATATGTAGTTCATTGTTAATATACTTAATGATATGTTTACTTATCATAGTATCATGTTAACTATATATATATCCATATATATGTCATCATATAGTTTTTACAAGTTTTAACGTTCGTGAATCACCGGTCAACTTGGGTGGTCAATTGTCTATATGAAACATATTTCAATTAATCAAGTCTTAACAAGTTTGATTGCTTAACATGTTGAAAACATTTAATCATGTAAATATCAATATCAATTAATATATATAAACATGAAAAAGTTCGGGTCACTACAGCGGAAGCACAAGCTCTCCCAACTAACGATGCACGAGTTGTAGTCAACTTTTTAAAAAGTCTTTTTGCAAGATTCGGAACACCAAAAGCTTTAATAAGTGATCGGGGTACTCATTTTTGTAATAGTCAACTTGAGAAAGTTCTCAAAAGATATGGAGTAACTCATAAAATTTCAACCGCTTATCATCCACAAACAAGTGGACAAGTTGAAAATACCAACCGAGCATTAAAACGTATTCTAGAGAAAACTATAGGATCAAATCCAAAGCAATGGTCCATGAAATTGGAGGATGCACTCTGGGCTTTTAAAACAACATACAAAACTCCAATTGGAACCACACCTTTTAAACTCATTTACGGAAAAGCATGTCACCTTCCAGTAGAAATTGAGCACAAAGCATTTTGGGCTTTGAAGACATGTAATCTTAATTTACATGAAGCTGGACGTCTACGGTTAAGTCAACTAAATGAATTAGAAGAATTAAGACATGATGCATACGAAAATTCGTTAATCTATAAGGAAAGAACGAAGAAATGTCATGATAAAAGAATCAGAAGTTCAAAAGAATTTAAAGAAGGAGACAGAGTTCTTCTTTTCAATTCAAGATTCAAGCTATTTCCTGGAAAATTGAAATCAAGATGGTCTGGACCATTCATAGTCAAAAGAGTTTTCTCATATGGAACAGTAGAATTAATAAATTCAAATGGGGTTGAATTTAAAGTTAATGGTCACAGAGTTAAACATTACATAGATAATCCAATGGAAGTTGAAGATGAAGTAAATCACAATTTCGATACCACAGCTAACTAAGTGTGGGAATATTCGAATCTTTTTAGGGTAATATGTATTTCTGTTAGAGTTAGATATTCTGTTTTCGTGTAGTTCTCGAGAATGGAATCCGCATGGTCTTTCCCTAGCAGACCCTAAAGAACTAGTCTTCTCCCTCCATTCTGAATTTTTATTTCTTTTAGGTTTTACGAGATGAAGAATTCCTTTGATCTGAACCATGGTCTACTACTACACGCTATGATTACTAAACGTAATAATAACACTTTCCCGAGTGAACTGGTATCATTCATAAGAGGCAAAATGGACGAAGTAAGGAAAGAACTCATAAAAGATCATCATAAGATACATTTTGGTAAAGGAAAATCAAAATCCGCAACAAAAAGAAGAGCACGACACCTTGAAAGATGTTATAAATGTGGAAAATGGTCACACGAAGGTAAATGTTCGAACTATCAAACATATTCAAATACCGAATTTGTTACTCTATGCAGAGAAGGACCATTTATATGTTTAGAAGAAAAGATATTGAAGAATCGAGGTTACGCTTACGTAGCTATGGAGAACCAAATCACACGACTCTCCTATGAGTCAGCTAAAGTAGGTCTCTGAGAATTCTATCTCACATGTAAGTATGTACAGTTTTTATTTTTGTTTTTATTTATTGTTTTTAACCTTTTGATAATAAACGCTGAATCGTTCGCTATAAAGTATTAAATTGATATTCAATAAAATTAGGTATGCGAAACCGAAATTATTGATATCATACAAAAATTTATTACATCACTGCGAAATTTACCGTTTATTCTTAAGCTATAAATATATTTAATTAATCAACCCAAAATATTTCAAAAATTCGTCAGGAGTAAAACTAGGCTATGGAACCGAAATTACTTTACCGAAAAGAGGGGCATATATTTTTAATAATATTTGATTGATTAAAGTGGGATAAAAGACCAAAAAAATTTTTAATTTTAATTTTTACCATGTTTTTAAAATTAATATATAAATACTAAATTAATAATCTAATTTTTTAAAATCAATATATTTAAGTTTTTAAATATTTAAAAAAAAATTAATATTTTTAATATAAGTTTGTAAAATTAATGTATAAAAATATTAATAATATGAATTTTTAATTTTATGCATTTTAAATATAAGTTTGGTGAGAATTTAAAAATAAAATTTACTTTATTTCATTAAATTAAAAATATGATTTCTAAAAATTCATCGTGAGTTGAAAACTAGGTCGTTGAACCGAAATTGCTTTACCCGAGGGCGGGATGAGAAATTTTATTATCATTATTTTTAATCTTATTTGAATTAAAGTATGCCAAAAACATTAAAAAACCCAAAAATCTTTGCTTCTAAAACAACGCTTTAAAGTGATAAATTTTAAAATTTTGTCGAGAGACGAACTAGGACTAAGATCCGAAACGCCCTCATTCTAAAATAAACAAATTTTTAAAATTTATTAATTTATGTTTTATTAGTAAAAGGTTTTTATATATATAAAAAAAAATTCCGCACTCGCGGATCTTGAAAGGGTCTCACATCCGCACTCGCAGAGGTATCAAATTCCAGATGGGTTAACTGGTCGAACAGACCAGTCCCCAACACAACCACACCCATATTTTCTGCGAAAAACACACACAAAACACTATAAAAATCGCGATTTTTTACCGTTAAACATCAAATTTTTTGCTAAAATCATGTTGAGAAGGATCCTACCAAGAAGTTTCTCAAGGAGATCGATAATTTCTACATCTAAACACTCTTTAATTTGGATTTTTAGTGTTCTTGAATAAATTTATACCTAATTTGATTTTGATAATTTCTAGTTTAATTATGCTTAAATTGTTTGTGTATTATGTTTGTATAACCTAGATTGATGCTATTTAACATGATTAGAAGCCTTAAACTTCAAATTTTGAGTAATCTATGGTTTGTGTTCTTGAGCAAAATTGGGGCTTTTTGATATAAACGGGTTATGGCCGAATTTTGTTGTTAGTTTATACTAAATTGAGTAGTGTAACATCTGTAGGTTGCTAAATGATCAAAACTTTGATCCTAAACATGATTTTTAAGTATTAAAGTGGACTTTTTGAGTCAAAAATGCATGAACTCGATTTAATTGATATGAATGTCATTTGGAACTTGTTTAATTGCTAGTAATAATTATTTTGACATGTTATTTGAGATAAAAGCTAAAGAACATTGTATACATTTTCATATATGTTTATCTGTAAAAGTGTAGAATTGTTAATATTATGAAACTACGTATAAAGTTTAATATGGATTAAACATGTCATATTGATTGTTTTGATTTATGATTTTGCTAACACTAATGCATATTTGGATGCACAAAAATTGTGTTTAATGTGTTTTGCAGACTGAAAGGGGTGAATCTTCATCCGCATCTCAGGCTCACAATGCTTCTCCTGAGAATGCAGAACAACAGGAGATTAACGACCAATATAGACAAAATCTACCGCATCAATTTATTTCATATTCAAATATAGAATTGGCAGATTTACATCCTAATTTAAGGTTTGACCGACATTGGATAGATTATCCAAAATATCAGAGGAACTTGCGCACCCTTCAGTCTAATGTTGTTGAAGTACCCAGGGTAATAGATTGGAAACCGTTAGAAACAGTGGGATTGGCCGATCCAATCAGAGAATTACTTACACAAAGGTATGGTAATTCTACTTTTAATAATTGGGAACGTTTGTTTAATATACGTAGGCGTGTATATAGAGAATGGTGTGTGGAATTATTATGTAGTGTTGAAATAAATGATCGGGTAGCTACCTTAACCGATCGTAGTTTTATTAGATTTTTATTAGGAGGTGTGATGCACCATATGTCTCTACTAGACATGGCTCAGACTTTGTGTATATATACGCCTGAGGAACTAGCATCTACCGATTGTCAAAGGTTGATAGTTAATGGTAGGAGGGTTGATGAAAATTTTGATATGAATGGATTATGGAGTAGAATGACTAGGCATAACCGACTTCGTGGGGGGAATAACTCTTATACTAATATTGATAGAGCTGAGCTAAGAGTAATCCATAGGTTCTTAGCAAACTCGATTACACAGCGAGGTAAGAACAAAGAGAAAGTAAATGAGAATGATTTATTTTATCTCATGTGTATTCGAGACCCACAGAGCACTGTGAGTATACCTTATTGTGTGGGTTATTATTTATCGGTTATGGTTAAGAGTATACGGCCTAATGGTATAATAGGAGGTGGTATCTTTGTTACTTTAATTGCTAAATATCTCGGTGTCGATAGAAGTCATGGGGGATTAATAATTGCAGCACCAGAACCCCATGATACAATTGGTTTGAAAGTATATCATGGTGCTAAGGTTTTAAAGAAACGACATAACGCTGCAGCACCATATGATAGCCAGCATCCACAGGTCGAAAGAGATCAGCAGCAAGGTAATGCGGGAGGGGGAATCAGATGACAGAAATGCAAATTTTTATGGCTCAACATAAGTATGAAATGGCTAGACAAAGAGCATTTCAAGATTGACAGTATCATCAAAACCAAATCATAAGTCATTGTGCACATATAAATACAAACTACATTCCTACTCCAATGCCCGTATTTCCTCCCTGGACTATACAGACCCGACCACCGTACCCAACATATGACCCAGCTCAAGCATTCTACAGCACATACGGCTATGAATGGGATCCCTACTAGCACCATCCTCATCAACCCTAATTTTCTTTTATGCCTATTTTTATTTATTTGGTAACTTGTAATTTTATACTTTTAATATTTCTTTTGATACTATAATAGTTTTTATAATTTTCTAACTTTTATTATTAGATTTTTAATAATTTTTGAATGTGGGGTGATATACCCAACTTCAAAAATATGTATATATATGTTTGTAGTTTATCTCATGTACAAAACAGGGTAAAACAACGCATTTTCAAAGACTGGCATTAAGTTCAGCAAAAGCAACTAATTTTGACGACAAGATGCAAAATATATGTGAAATAACAACTGCAGGAATGAACAAATGATGTGCACCATTTATCATTCAACACAAATACCAATATGTTTGGAAACTTTGGTAAAATTTAATCATTTTTCTACACTAATCACCCTCAATAATTTAAATTGTACTGATTTCTTGCAAATGAGGACATTGCAAGATCTTAAGTGTGGGAAGGGGTTAAATTCTTTCGGATTTTTAAAATTTTTGACTTGTACACTTGGTTACCATTAAAAATACTAGTAACGCAGTAGTTGTATTAGAATCTAGTGCTCTCTGATAATAAAGAACAGCCTAGTCTTATATACTGACTACCCAATTCTAGTAAAAAAATTTAAAATTTTCAACTAAATGAACTCAAAATTATGTTTATACATATTTATGAACGATAAAACTAGGTGTTAACACCGAAATTATTGTTACCTCGGAAAGGACATAAATTGAAGAAACAACTCAAAACGCTTGAATTCATTTAAAATGGAATAGAGGAAAATAAAAAGGCAAAGAAAGGAAAATAAAAGCCAAGTGTGGAAAAAATTTATCAAGTTATTTAGAACGTATATCACATATTTTTCTACAAATAATTGAAGATACTTTTGTTTTGGACAATTTTATCAGTTTTACCCGATTTCTTATAATATATTTGAAAGAAATGTGCCACTTGATTTAAAAGGAAGTAAAGACTTTCGAGAAAAAGACACGCGCTTCTTGATTTAGGTCAGGAAGTTGTCGTCCAGACCAGTTGTAGAGTCTACGAAAAACCTTGAAAAGTTTTCTTGAAAATCAGCTGAAAATCCACGGACCTCAGCATCAAACAGGTTCGCCAAGTGGTCAGACTTATCCTAACCATGAGAGGATCTGTCTCGTACAATGGGGGCACCATGCAAATTAGCTTATAAGACTAATGAATCAGATCCCCAGAAAGGATAATCTCCTTAAAGATCAAAAATCAGCTTTTAAGACTGATATTACTCAATCCTTGAGATTGACCTTAAAGATTGAGAATTCAAACTCATGGAATTCAATGATATCTAAACTCGAGCTTGAACGAGAAAATATTTTGATCAAAATTACAAACCGATTTGTTTTCTGAAAACCTATTTTCAATGCGTTCATTACCATTGAACGTAAAATCCTAGAAATTCACCTAGAATTCATTAGGTCACCTGAACCAAATCGGGTGTCAACCGTAAGAACGGTGGTTGCATAGCATAGTCGAAGACAGGACCTTGTGCCAGACCAAAAAAACTATAGGGTGATCTTTACTATTGCTCCTACAAAAGATAGTAATTGCATCCGACACGATATAGACCATAATCAAAAGCATGTCACGGGACATTGCCTTAACAGTTGCTTGTTCAACGCTTTCCTTTACAACCGGACGGTAGTTTACCAAAAGATAATATACGGAGCAAGTATACTGGACGTGTTGCTTTCCCAATACAAGGATAGCAAGTGGGTGACACAAAACCGCAAGTTTTGAGCTAAAATTTTCAAATCTAAAACTCACCAAACCTACAAAAACATCTCGCAAACACCGGTGAAGGGTTATCCCGGAAAACTTATCCAGGATAAAAGTTAGATTGAATTTTCAAAAAGATCAAATGTTTTCATAAAGATCCAATTTCCTTAAAGGATCTAAATTTTCATAGTCATGTGGGACTGTAAACCACAATGTTACTACCATTGTTCATACCGCCGTATAGAAATCACTGATGTACAAAGTGTGAAGAATAAAGAAGTGATTCTAGTATTTTTATTTCAAGACTATATTGCTTGAGGACAAGCAACGCTCAAGTGTGGGAATATTTGATAATGCTAAAAACGAACATATATTTCATAGCATTATCCCTCAAGAAAGACAAGCTTTTAGTTGCAAATGTTCTATTTACAAATAATATTCGTTTAAATAATAAAAGGTGAAGACAAAAGACAGATTCGACGAATTGAAGACGCAAATGACCAAAAAGCTAAAAAGTACAAAGTACAATCCAAGTGGTTCAAATTATTGATGAGAAACGTCTAAAAATTACAGGAGTACAAGCCGTGAAACACAAAGTGCAAGATATTAAATTGTACGAAAAGGCGTTCGAAAATCCAGAACCGAGACATGAACCAACTTTCAGCGCGCGACGCAACGGACCAAAAATTACAAGTCAACTATGCACAAGAATATAATATTATATGTAATTAATTATATATATATATTGTATATTATTTTAATCAAAGCAGCCCACGTTTAATTCATTTGGTGAGCTGGATTCCAGACCTCTGCACTCGCGGAGCTTTTATGAAGCAAACATCCGCACTCGCGGAGCTTAACAGTGAAACGTGGGCCTATAAAAGGCCGCGCATTCTGATCGATTCCTTACTCCTTTTTCAATCTCTCTATCTCACGATATATATATATATATATATATATATATATATATATATATATATATATATATATATATATATATATATATATATATATATATATATATATATATATATATATATATATATATATATATATATAATTTATAATTTTAATTTTAATTTAAGATTAATAATAATAAGGTTATGTTAGCAAATGTTGTAAGTGTATAAGTCAAAATTCTGTCCGTGTAACGCTACGCTATTTTTAATCATTGTAAGTTATGTTCAACCTTTTTAAATTAATGTCTCGTAACTAAGTTATTATTATGCTTATTTAAATCGAAGTAATCGTGATGTTAGGCTAAATATTAAAGACGGGGTAATTGGGCTTTGGACCATAATTGGGGTATGGACAAAAGACTGACACTTGTGAAAATTAGACTATGGGCTATTAATGGGCTTTGTATTTGTTTAATTGAATGATAGTTCATTAATTTAATATAAAGATTTACAATTGGAAGTAATTATAAATAACCACATACACTCGATCGGACACGATGGGCGGGATATTTATAAGTACTAATAATCGTTCATTTGACCGGACACGGGAATGGATTAATAGTCAATGGACTCATTAAAACAGGGGTGGATTACATGCAAGGACACTTGGTGTAATTGATAATAAAGTAATAAAACCTTATTACAGTTTAAGTCCCCATTTAGTTGGAATATTTGACTTCGGATATAAGGATAATTTGACGAGGACACTCGCACTTTATATTTATGACTGATGGACTGTTATGGACAAAAACCAGATGGACGTATCGAATAATCTAGGACAAAGGACAATTAACCCATGGTAATAAATTAAAATCAACACGTCAAAAATCATGATTACGGAAGTTTAAATAAGCATAATTCATTTATTTTATATCTTATAGCATTTTTAATTATCGTACATTTTTTTAATTATCGCAATTTTTATTTATCTTCATTTTATTTATCGAACTTTAAATTATCGCATTTTTAATTATTTTCAATTACTTTACGCTTTAAATTAAGTTATTTTTATTTTTAATATTTTACATTAGGTTTTAACTGCGACTAAAGTTTTAAAATCGACAAACCGGTCATTAAACGGTAAAAACTCTCTTTTATAATAATAATACTACTTATATTTATATTTATATATTTACAAATATAGTTTTAAAAATATAGCATTAAACTTGGCTAGCTCCCTGTGGAACGAACCGGACTTACTAAAAACTAGACTACTGTACGATTAGATACACTGCCTATAAGTGTTGTAGCAAGGTTTAGGTATATCCACTCTATAAATAAATAAATAACTTGTGTAAAATTGTATCGTATTTAATAGTTTTTCGTATTAAAAATATAACTATTTCGTATACACCTCGCATAACATCAGTTATAGGTCGCTTTCTAGGTCAGGTGTGGCTAGGTGCTTTGGTTTTGCTAGTATTTTTTTTTTTATTCTAGCTTAGGTCGTGGTTGTTTGAAAGGCCTCAAGGTGCGCTTGAGGTCATTGTCCTTATATGTACTTTTTATTATTTTTATAAATAATATTCACCGGGTAAAACCCTTTACCCAAAATAAAACAAATATTTATATGTAACTAAATTTATATATTTATAAAAAGTTTGTTTATATCTAATATATATATATATATATATATATATATATATATATATATATATATATATATATATATCTATGATATATTAAAAATATTTATTTATATTAGAAGAGTAGACGCTAGTCAACATCGAGTTCTCCCCCGAGTTGTCCCCGAGACGCCGATAACTCCTCAAAAACCTCCTGCTGAGTTCTTCCCGAGTTGTGAGTTTTACAACCTTAAACAATGTTAAAGTTATCCAACTGAGTCATTCACCGTAACAACATGTTGCCCATTTCTCCATTTATATGAAACGTCATGGAGAATATGGTCGTCTGGTTGTTTACGAAATGTCGTTTAAAAAAACGTTGTCTTTTGATTTTGATGCTTTTTTAATAGCATCATGTGTTCATCGAATCCTGGCTTGAGTGGTATGGGTGTAAGATCTAAATTGGGGTACTGCCAACCCGGGTTCGATTCTCACTCCAAGCAGAGAGTTTTCATCCTTTGATTGTACTGCCAACATCAATGCAATTTGAGAAGGTCTCTGGATTTTTCCAACCTTCGATGGTACTGCATCGTCGCGAATTGGGTTTCCTCCTAACGCGTGTGTGGATGACAAATTAGAGCATTCGATGCCGATTTCGCCGTTACAAAAAGAAATAGCACCATGTGTTTATAGTTTATAAAAAATTTATATTAATCGTGTCAATATCTATTATGATATCATTATATTATATTATATTATATTATATTATATTATATTATATTATATTATATTATATTATATTATATTATATTATATTTATATTTATATTTATATTTATATTTATATTTATATTTATATTATTATACTACATACTAATTCCCGTAAATAGTATAACAGTATACTATATACTAATTCCCGTAAATAGTATAACAGTAACGTTTTTTTACTAAAATTTTTTTTTTTTGGTGAAGAAGACTCTGTACCCTTCCCTATGCGCCATTACCGCCTCCTCATGATCACCATCATCATCCGTCGACATCATCATCAACAATAACATTCTTGCGGTGATTATACTAATTCCCGTAAATAGTATAACAGTAACGTTTTTTTACTAAATTTTTTTTTTTTGGAGAAAAGACTCTGGACCCTTCCCTATGCGCCATTACCGCCTCCTCATGATCACCATCATCATCCGTCGACATCATCATCAACAATAACATTCTTGCGGTGATTATACTAATTCCCGTAAATAATATAACAGTAACGTTTTTTTACTATTTTTTTTTTTTTTTTGGAGAAGAAGACTCTGTACCCTTCCCTATGCGCCATTACCGCCTCCTCATGATCACCATCATCATCCGTCGACATCATCATCAACAATAACATTCTTGCGGTGATTTTTTTGGCGACTCCGCCCCCACCACCTGCGTCTCCACCGCAACCAAACCCCGCCGCCACCGCCACCAAATCAATTACGCTCTTCATCTTCTACTTTTAATATGCCACAGGTGATTCCAATTTCATTTGAATTCGATCAAAAGCAAGATAAAATCCACAACATAAAAACCCCAAAACTATAAAATGCACACCCGTTTGGCCTGTTTGCACACCATCATAAGGTAAGCTACTTTTCTAGGATGTTATTATTTTCATGTTTTATACTTCATGTTATGTAATCGCAAACTGCATAAAGTATCATATAAGTATGTAGGTTTTATATTTTCTAATTCACAAACTTCAAATTTGTAATGCGTACAACCTGTTCGATGAAATTACCAAGAGAGAACTATAATTACATAAAACGCTATAAAGTTACTAATAAACATCCTCTTTGAGTGATCCAAGCTATCATGAGCTTTTTTCGAGAGGAAATAGGTATTTCCATTACTTTTGTTTAATCAATTTTTGCTCTCCTTTTGTTTATTGTTGTTCTATGTTATTGTTTCAGGTAATTTCTTTTGGTTATGCATTTAATCTATTTGATACTAAAAAACCCTTCAAAGGAAAATGATTTTGATAATATTGTGGTTGCCAATGTTTATCAAACATGAATGCATGTTTATTATCCACAGGTAATGGCATTAGATAACTCGGTTGTTCTTTAGTTATTTTTAGCATTTTCTATATTCATCTTTGTTAACATATTAAGCGTATTTTGAATCTAGACTGTAAACAATATTTGGATGTGAAGACTCAGTTTCGACTATAATATGGTAAGTTTATGGTCATATTTGTTTATTTTAATGCTTTTTCTGGTCTCTTCCTATAAAACCTTTCTTTTTTAATTTGTCATTTATAATTTATATAGATTTCAGTAATAGATGAAAATTTTTCAAACTTTTACATCTAGAAAATCAAAGGTAAGTAGCTATATAAAATAACTTCTTATATATGAGTATGAATTTTATTACAATTGCATTAATTAAGAATTACTATCCTGTCTTTTGTTTTTGCTTTCTTTGATTTTATTTTTTATTTTATTTCAGTGCAGTGTTTGTGATGACATCATGAAGCTGAGACAAGAGGCTTTTAGAACTATCATTTTCAATGTAAAAGTGAGATTTAAGTTAATATAGTCATGTCAAAAATACAGTTTAGTAGATTTTGTGGGAAACGAAAATTGAAATGTTTTTGTTCGAAATATTGTTCAGTGTCAATGACAATGTTGAGGTGAAGGATCTGTGGTCAATGAATGCGTTCAATTTTATTCGGAATTATTATTGTTTTATCTACTTAATCTCAATCTCAAATTTATAGTATGTGTATATATGTATGCTTTATAGATATGCATTTTCTTTCATGCAGACAAGGTGTTTGATGAAATGACCTAGATGAATTTGGCTATAGTGCAGCGCTTTGTGTCCAGCTTTTTTTTGATTTTTTTCTAATTAACCAAAAGAGGATGCTAAAGAAGGTAATTATCGCATGTCCTCGATTAAATTATTGTCTCCTTTTTTATATATGAACGTATTATTTTTCAAAAGTAGTGCTTTGATGAATTATACTCTGTATTTGTATATCTAAGTTGACGTAAAATGAAATGTATACCACTTTGGGTTCAACAATAATGGGTTCGCTTTTAAATGTATACCACAGTTGTTGAAGTGGCAAAAACTGACCAGAACATGTCAAACAAAAAACTTGATTTAGAGATTGCTTTCTTGTGCTATAGTGATAATTTTCTAACATTGGTTGATGGATGATTTTGTTAACAGTGACCCAAATAATAACATTTAATCACTTAACAAAAGTTCTACTCTTTATTCTTAATTTAGCTTACTGATTAACATTACCAAATATTTCAGGGCAAATGACCATGGTGATTATGGGAACCCTTTGGAATCACAAGATGCCAATTTTGTGCACAAGGTATTTAACTTCCATCTTAGATATCAGATATATTTTTTTATTTATGATCTGTTCCCGTTCACAGACTTCGAGTTTCAATACGTACCCTTTTGAAATTTCTGTATGATCTGTTTTTAGTGAAGTTCCATTAGAGTAACATAGTTGGACCTGTTTCAATTGTTTATTTTAATGTTTCATTAGACATTTAGATATATTAGTCTTAATGCCATTTTAGGACCCAAAATCATTTACTGGGGATTATTTAAGTGCCTTGGATGGTGAAAATGAGAGTGCTTCCAAGTCCTATTGTACACCTAATCTATGATTTTTAGTAGATTAGGATCATAAGTTTTTTTTTTTTTTTTAATTTATGAGTTTCTTTAGATCGTATACAGAACTACTTCTAGGTAGTTAGCAAGTAAGGCATATTTTTTGTAGCCATCTACATATCAAGTCACTACTCGAAGCAAATAACATAAATCTCATCTCCATGGTCCGTTTCTCTTTAAGGCATGTTTATTGTTTATGTTGATCGATATCGAGTTTGAAAAAATGTTGCTCATTATCTCGCAGCTGGGATTAATAGGTCTCCTATAGAAAATGAATTTGTGTATGTTGAAATTGATAGAGTTTTTATAGCATCTATTAATCCAAAAAGCCGATTCCTTATACTTTGTGATGGATTGTTGGAATTAGAGAAAACTTGAATAAGAAGGTACTGCTGTTATTTTTATGTGTCATATTAAACTTTTTTAATTAGTGATTGATTAGTTTTTTACCGTTTATAATTTGGTTTGACTAATCTCTATCACATAATGGATCATGTTTGTTGGAATTTTAGCAAGCTTAGACATTTATATGCATCGAACCAGCATTGTTATGCGTTTAAAATCTATTATGGAGTTTCCATTCTCGGTAAATGGTCATTTGTGACCCGGATTTATTTACATCGTTACCATTTAATTAAAAGCTTTAATAGAAAGATATATATAAAGATGCTTTAGTAGGATGGTAGAAATGAATGGGTATTTGGGTATGCTATTAAAGCTAAAAATAAATACATGAATTACGGGTGTTGCAGTTTTGGTTGGTGAGAATGATCTTAGATTATCACTTTGTGCTGTTTTTTCTTACAAGGTAAAAAAGTTTTAATCCTATCATGTTATAGTAGAACACATTTTCCACAAATATGTGATGTTCAGGCGACACTAAAAAGAAATTGGAAACAGTTATGATTTTAAGCATATGGTTTGGTTGTTGAACTTATGATTTAGTTATAGATGTTCTTATGTACATATACACCATTAATGGGTTCAAATTGCCACCTTAAATGAGTTGAACTTATAGTGGCTTAAACAGAGAAGGTTTTATACAATTAGTATTCAGTAACTAATCAAGAGAATGTGTTTGAGCCACATCGTGAACGATCAACCTGCCAACTTTTGGAGCTTTCGAGGGAATTAGACAACAGTTAAAGAACCAAAACGTGAAACCTTTAATTTCTGTTATGATTAATAAAAGGCTGCTATTCGATGTAAGCTGTTTTTTCAGTTGTGTTTATATTTGATTTATTTGCATTTTATTATAGTTAAACAGATTTGTTAATTATTTGTTTGTTGATTGTATTAGAGAGCTGTTGCAGTTCATAATAGTATGAAAAATGAGCTGCCGATGGTTTAATTACTTTGAAGCTACTGCTATTTCTACTGCATTTAAACCTAGGTACGTATCACATTATCTACATATTTTTTAGTCCATATTTGAGTTGTGTAATGTGTATTAAACTTTGCTCATTGCATTTGCTAAGTTAATAAACTTCTATTTCTTTGTTTAGAAATTCGCCTATAGCCCACATAATAGTCATAAGGTTGTACTTGGGTTGTCATAAGGTTAGTTTGTAAAAGACCATGAAATAATATCCACTATGAAGACTTTATGTAACATGTATAAGGCTTAATGTGTGTATTGAAGGTTTGTTTAATTGT
The DNA here is from genome assembly GCF_046630445.1 of Rutidosis leptorrhynchoides. Taxonomy (NCBI): domain Eukaryota; kingdom Viridiplantae; phylum Streptophyta; class Magnoliopsida; order Asterales; family Asteraceae; genus Rutidosis; species Rutidosis leptorrhynchoides. The sequence goes on along the minus strand of NC_092335.1, from coordinate 150,228,364 downwards.
TAGTTTTGTTGATAAACTGTAGGGATGGTTTCGGTACGGAACCGTACCGGAACCGAAAAATACCGATCCCGAATTTACCCGATATCGAATACCGATACCGTACCATTTTTTCAATATCGGTACCGGGTTCGGTACCGGTATTTTTCGATATTATACCCGTTTGTCCCGAATTTACATTTTTTCGATTTTTGGTATTTTCGGTATTAAATACGGTTTAAATTTTGGGTACGGATACCAAATGGTACCGATACCGAATTGGACCGACACCGAATGGTACCGCTACCGAATTAGCTTAAAATCAAGGACCGGAACCGATACCGAATCCCTAATCGTTAGTTTAGTTTGCTGATCACACGCTTTAATCGAATTTGTACTTTGATTGTGGACATGTTGCCATTATAAGGTAACTAATTTTTTGCTGTGTGGTGTTGTAACTGGAACACTTATTAGGTGCAACAACCATATGTGTTGTTAATTTGAAAATGCATTTTTTTAGTAAGTTGATGAACATGTATTTCGTTTACAAACCACATGAATAACATTCTTCCTATTAATATTTGTAATATATATGTATACTAAATTGTTAGTATTGTTGTTACCATCTGATTTTGCTAAAATTATATAGAAGAACTATGAAATCAGCATGTATGAGTCTTTTTTAGTTCTTATTATGGTCTTTAGTCTTTACCGACACCATTTGTTCATCGTGTATAATCATTTTCACTTTATGGTATGTAGATGTTTCGGAAGACAATAAAAACGCAACTATATCACAAAATTAAAAAAAAAATTGCACACCGCCGCGAAGCGCGGTCCACTCTTCTAGTTATAACTATTAGAGGTATTAATCAAAATGCCATTATTTCAAACGTGTTATAAGAATAAACATAAAAATCGATATTACGAATTTCTCGCACAATCACAAAGAATTTCATCCATTTTAGTACCCTATTGGATTGCTTTTTGCAAGCGACGTCCGAAACATTAATGTGAAGTTTTAATCTTTTCTTACTTCTCAATTAACAAATTGTGATAGTTTCTATGCGTATTATAATGATATAATAATAATATCGAATAATTGTTTACTAGCCAAATTTTCTTTGCTGCAAACGAGCGAAATCATGTTTAAGTTATCGAGCGAAATTATTTTCCCGCTACAACGCAGGAGCTATTATTCACTCGTTTACCGAACAAAACTAACTGAATGTTCACCGGAAAAAAATTCCCCAAAAATCAAAGTTGTGCATTTACTTGAGATCGAAGGCATCAATTTTTATGACGGTTACTTGGCAGAAGTTTAATGAATTTGACGCCCTTACGCTATGTCAACACGGGTGGAGTAAGGATGTCAATTTCATTCATAATGAGCAAAAAAATTGAATTTGGTTGTGACGTGGAAAACGGTTAACCATGAAGGAGACCAAGGACAAATACAAGGACCATACCCTATATTCAAAGAATCCAGATAAACTTCAATTCATCGAAGAACCCGTCGAAATAATGGATCGTGAGGTTAAAAGACTTAGCAATGTGATTAATCATGACTAAACACCACTAAATTCCAACATTGGAACAGTTTGTCATTGACACCACCGAAAACGGTTAGGTACTCGAGTGTTTTTCTTCAAAGAATCTCAACAAAGAACTAATCGATTTTTATTGTTCATTTTAGAGGGCACTTTATTTGGACTAAATTTGCTATGTTAAGTTTTGGTAATCATCTAGTTATAACTATAAGAACTTACTATTTTGATATTTTCAATATTTCATAAATTATAAATTTGTACAATTAATAAATTTGAAGAATTATATAGTATTAAAATATGTATACTGTATTTTTTATATGTCCCTTTTAGCCTTTTTTACTTGTAAAGTTCTCAAAAGATCTTATATACGTAGTACCAAATACTAAAAACTAGTAATTATTTTATTATTGCGTTATTAAATAGTATAATCAAAATCAAATGCTACTAACTAGTCCGGTTCGGACGTGCTCAGTATCGTTTCGTTGGTAAGATTATTTCGAGTCTGACGGTGTTGGCGAAAAAATTTAACTCGCGGCGAGCAGGAAGATACGGGTTGTCGTTGTGTTTAGCGTTTTTAAAAAGTGCCCGTTTCGAACGTAGTTAGTATCGTTTTGTTCATAAAATTATTTCGAGTATGTCGGTGCTCTCGGAAAAATATAACTCGAGGCGAGCGGGAAGATACGGGCTGACGTTGTGTTTAGCGTTTTTAAAAAGTGTCCGTTTCGAACGTACTTAGTTTTGTTTTGTTCGTGAAAATATTTCGAGTTTAACAGAGTGGTTGGTGAAATTTAACTCGGAGCGAGGCGAAAGATACGGGCTGTCAAAGGATTTGGGTGAATTTTTTTTTTTAATTTAGGGAAGTTGCATTTACCCCCCTGAAATTTGGTGTTTGTTTTGCAAGTTGTGTGAAGTTGAGGGGGGGAAGAATCAAAATAGCAAGTGCGAGAGGCTTTGCTCACTGTTGTCGTTGTTGCCTTATGGGACGACAAAGAAGGCCATAGCTTTTAGCAATAGGAGGATTAACAGAGTGGAACAAAGAAGGCCATAGCTTTTAACAAAGAACTTAGTTAGGTTTGCTTTGTTCGTGAAAATATTTCGAGTTTAACAAAGTGGTTGGTGAAATTTAACTCGGAGCGAGGCGGAAGATACGGACTGTCAAAGGATTTGGGTGAATTTTTTTTTTTTTTTAATTTAGGGAAGTTGAATTTACCCCCCTGAAATTTGGTGTTTGTTTTGCAAGTTGTGTGAAGTTGAGGGGGGGAAGAATCGAAATAGCAAGTGCGAGAGGCGTTGCTCGCTGTTGTCGTTGTTGCCTTATGAGGCGGCAAAGAAGGCCGTAGCTTTTAGCAATAGGAGGATTAATTATTAATCCGTTTTATTACAACTGATTATATTATTATTGTTTAAAACACATAATCACTTGTCTAAAGTTAAATTCAACTTCCCAATACGGTGACATTAAATCCAAATCGAAACCTACCATTTGAACTCTAAAAAAAGTAGTCACTTTATTAATCTATGGTTCCACACATGTTGCCTCTATCAACTTGACAACTACACCGTTGTGGTCCGTCCACTAGGACGATAATCAAGTACCATATCATGTGCTCTTATGATTGTTAAAGTATTCCTCATTTTTTTTTAACGGTCAAAGAATAATTATATAAATTAAAAAAGATTCCCAGCAAGGAGCTAAAAGAAAATTACAAAGGCATAGAAAGTCATGAATTTCAATTTGAAACTAAATGACCTCTATGTTTAATCCAACGAAAAGTAATTAATCTAATGAAATCAAATAAACTACTTTTGTTACAAAAAGAATCTAAGAAAACAACATCGTTCCTGAATCGTCATAAAGCCCACAAAGACGTCACCATAACCGCAATGATCCGATCTTTAGACAATGGACGTAAACGAATACCTTCTAACCATGCCAAAAAGGAATCCCAAGATAAAAATTGAGGCATATCACAATCAAGCCAGATACGAATTTTATGCCATAAACCCCGAGCCACATCACACTCGAAAAACAAATGATCTCTATACTCCACCCCATTATTACAAGACGGACAAACAATAGAAGAAACATCAATCCCCTTCGCGGATAGGTTCCAACGAACAGGAAGAGAATCTAAACGAAAACGCCATAAGAAAATATTAACTTTTCTAGGTAAAAACACGTACCAAAGAGTATTAACTTGTGAGGTCGGAAGAAGCATGCGATCTAAAAGCTCTCTAGCTTTTTTAACTGTATAACAACCATCCTTATTCAACGAGCATGTCCAAGAATCCGGGCGATCACACAAAACAGGTTTACCAATAATCCCGAAAAGACTATTAATAAGGACCTCATTTCTTCCACCTAAATAATCTCTAACCCAAGTGAAAAGCCAATTACCATCGACCCATTTATCCGAGATGAACGCATTCGGGGTTGAATCCAAGTGAAGTATTCTTTTAAAACGATGCGAAAGAGGTTCGTTTCCAACCCATATGTCATGCCAAAATCGAATACAACGACCATCCCCTATTAACATATGAAAACAATCTGTCGGTAACAGGTTCTTATTCGTGATATTCGAACAGACAGAAATGATCGAAGCCCAAACTGACGAGCTGCTGTGATCCGAATGAAATTTATGCCCATGTATCGATTAAACAACTCTAGCCCACAAGTCATTCGGGTTGTTTAAAAAATGCCACCACCATTTAAACACTAAGGAGACTATGTTGTCTTTATTAGAATATAGAGTAGTCCGTAATATTTGATACGATAACATATATAAACTACTATTTATTTAGTTAAGATTGTTTTAGCTTCGGCTTGATAAAAACAAATATTAAGAAAAAGGGTAGAATTGACCCTCTGTTGGGTATCACACCGACCAATCCTACGATCAACATGTAAGAGAAAAATCACGTAACCAACGCTTAAAACAAAATAATTAAGCGTTAAATGATTTGATATTTTGACATTTTGAAAGTTCTAATAGAACTTAGTTTTGGGTCCTGGGGATTTTTGGCCTATTTCTCCTTGGGGTGCTTCTTCGAACGTGAAGGCCCATTCGGTAATTGTTGGTCCAGTTCGACATCCTGCTGGTGTCGAGAGTGTTACAGATGTTGGTGTCCGACATACTGTGAGTAATACGGACTCACCTTCGTCTTCGTCAAATGTAGACATCGGGAGCTCTCTGTCGGGCAAAAATTCTAGGTTTTTCGAGGAGGCGACTAAAGAGTTTAAAGATTGTTGGGTTGAAGGTAAAGTGCTTAATCCGAAAACGGCACATAATATGAAGCAAAGGCAAAAGAAAATTCTTAGGGCCGGAAAGGTTCATGGAGAAGAGTTGCGTAATTTTGACGTGGAAGGGATGTGATTTTTCTTATTATTGGTGTGATTTGTTGGATTGTTTTGTTTTTGTTACGTTGGTTTTGGTGTGTTGTTTCGTTTGTTGTAAGGTCGTTGATGCCATTTGGTTGTAATTTGTTACAAGTCTTCATCTTTTTGATGAAGTTTCCTCGAGTTTTATAAAGTTTTATTTTTTTGCAACAAAAAAGAAAAGATAAAAAAAGAAAGATGTATAGCTGTGAAGTAACAAAAAAAAAAATAGTGATGAGAGTTTTCTAAACTTTCTATTTAGTTTATTATTGGAGTACTATTAATATAATATAATATAATATAATATAATATAATATATGAAACGGGTGGACCGACTACAAGCACACCTAGGCTATTAGTCTACCTATTCGTTCCCATGCTATTAGTCTGATTATTCCCCTTTTTTCTTTTTTTTAGGGCTGGATGGATACATACAATATGAGTATGATAATACAACTTAGAGTGGACACTTTAATAAATACGGAGTAATACTTCTACTACTCTATCTTTTTTATTTAAAATATTACTCCGTAACATATACACTTCTTTTACTAATTCAATAAGAGGCGGAGACAATGTGGGACTAAGGGGTGCTCAACTTCCTCCACGACCAAATAAAGCTCAAATTTTAATTGTATTTTATGTCCAAATAATTATAGTCCCCTTAATGACTAAGTCTCAAATGTATTATTTTGTTCAAATACTTGTAAATTAATTGGCCCAGTTGTTCAAGACTCATATAATTTACAAGCAGTTAATTGTCACTTTAAAAATTAGTTTAAAAATTATAAATATAATGTTGTTTATCGAGTAACTCACCCTTATATAACAATGAAAAGTTCATTACATAATCATGAACATATTATGTATATGAAAGGTTATGCTTATACAACGCGATTACCAAAAAATATTTGAAAAGCAAAAAACTAGAAGTAATTAACTTTATAAGTTCTATTAGTATTAATTTATTAATAAATTAACAAACTCATGGTCACGGAAGTTCGCCTGCAATAATTACGGGCTGCTCGCAAAGCGGGTAGTCGTAATGGAATTAGTCAATTAAAAAAATGTATGATACCTAGATTATCAGAAAAAAAATATCATTAAATACAACGAATACATTAATTTATATTAATAATTCGTAATTCATAATAAATAAACAAAAAAGTCAAAGTTGTCAGATGTAAGTGGGAGGCGCAGGCTAAGGGGTCAAATAGGGAAGGGGTCGATCAAGAATTACCGTTCCACAAATCACTCCCGAAGCTCTTATCAATGAAAATGATGTGTACAATATTAAATAGTATAGTGTACATGATAAATTGATAAGAGACATTTGCGAAGAAATAGTAAACAGTATACTGTATACATTGCATATGATCGTTGAAATATAAACGGCGGGAAACTTGATTTAGATATGGGTAATATGACATTGTTTTCCACTTTTGTTGGGACCAATCTTTACCCTCTGAGCAAGAAGATAATTAGAAATGACAAAACACTGTCGGTGTCTGACATCTGGCAAAGAGTATTGAATGGAGCGTACTGTCTTTCAAGAAAGATGAGACACAACCACTTGCAATAGTGTGTATACTTTGCCGGAAATTCTAAGAGGACCCCTCCCCCTAGCCCCTGACATCTTTGACTATTTTATTTTAACTTTTTTATTATTTTTCCATAGATAGTTAGACCACCCCTCATTACCCGTAACTAACCATAGACACCACTTAGTTACTCGCGTTAGTTATCCGCTTTCACCATAGATTTAACGGAAGAGTTATAGGAATTGCGGGTCTCAGTGCTTTTTATTGTTGGACTTGATGCTTTATTGCTTGTACGTTGTATATTAAGAGGAGTATTGTTTTAGACATGATAGAGAGTGTTTAATTATGAGTTAGTTATAGGATATTGATGTTGATGTGGCGCTGATGTGAAAGGTTAAGAGGATGAATAATTTAGTTACGATAGGGAGTGGCCTTATAAATTCAGTATATCTAGATACTCCACAATATATATATATATATATATATATATATATATATATATATATATATATATATATATATATATATATATATATATATATATATATATATATATACATTTTTATTTTCATATTTATTCCAATTCCAATTAAAAATCATTTCACTCTAATGATCTTTTATTTGTTTGTTGGTCTTTTATTTCTTTATTTGTTTTTATTTGCTTACATTTTGAATCCTTTTTTAGTTGTTTAACAAATACTAAGTATTATTTAATGAAAAATTAAATAATTTTAACTAAATAATATTACATCCGTTCCATTACAAGAGTTCACCTACTTTTTGCGAACAATTTTAGAAAATTTTACGAACTTCATTCTCCACCAACCACTATAATGAATCGGATCGATATATATCCGATGAATCGGACAGATATCCGATGAATTGATCAATCAATTACAATTCCTAACTCGGTAAAATCCAAAAAATAAATAAATGTGGAGTATGTGATGACCCGAAAATTTTCAAACAAATTTAAACTTTGATCTTTATATATATCCGACACGATAAGCAAAAAAAAATCTGTAATGTTGAGTCTCGAAAGCTTTGAAACTATATTCATGTAATCAAATGATTGAATTATCAGATACATTGAATTATGATTACGAGTCTTTGTTATGAGGTCCACTTTGAATTAGGAAACCTTTACTTTTTAACAGTATTCGGAAGATTTAGTAAAGTGATTACGTGTAAGGACAAAAGTATTATTATTGAGGATTAGACAAAAGTTGGTGGAGAATTAAATTTTATAATATTAGATTGATTTACTTTCAAACATGCGAAAACATTTTCGATATAATAGAACCTGATCATTTGATTCATTAGATATTAAGATATATTAAGAAAGATAAGGAAATTAAGTTAAACGATGGCTCATAAATGAATTATATAGACTTAAGTTTTAAAGTGTGAACGTTACATGTTAAAAGATTTTCTAAACGGATTTTAAATAAACTTTGAACTATTATTAGTATTGAGAAATTTAATTAGTATATTATTACGTTAATATTTCCATTATATACGATATGTACAAGTTTATAGTTTTAAATAAAAATAAATATATTTTATAAAGTGATGGATTATAATTAATCATAGAACGTTTTGATTTTAAACTAATATTAATAGATGGACTTTGATAAATAACGAGTTTATGATTTATAAAAGGAAATGATCAAAACACTCAAAAGATTAAGTTACACTTTGAGTGGGTTAGTTTAAATAATTTAGGTCTAGTTATTAGTAAAGGTACATGACACAAAAAGTTTAATTTAAAAATAAAATATTTTGACAAACAACGAGACTTTGATTTATAGAAGGAAATGACCACAACGCTCGATTTTATAAGTTACATTTTTATAGAGGTAAATTATTGATGAGAAAGTTTAATTTTTGTAAAAGGTACACGTCACATAACGTAAAAGGCTAGTTTTCTAAGCGTACGAAAGTGCGCTCGAAAAACCGAAAGTGGTACATGAATCGTGAGACCACGACCGTGTCATTTTGGTAAAAATTATATTTTTACCATGAGCGTAAATATAATATAATATTTAATTAATTCTAAAGATTTAATATAATAAATATTAAATTACATATAAGTATTACGTATTGTGTAATGAAATGAAAAGGATAAGAAGTGTCGGCACTCAATTATTTCGATCATGGGGTGGTAGGTGGCTTCAAATGCTTTAAATCGAACGAAATTCAGTTTTGGTGGATCATTTCTTTCCCTTCTGCATCTCGTAACATACACACATATATATATCTATTGTAATTATTATTATTATTAATATTAAAATTACTATTAATATTAAAATTATTATTATTAATTTTATTATTGATAGTAGCATTATTAGGAAGTGTTATTAGTAGTATTATACATAAAATATTACGACGAGGTCATGAGCGGGTCATTTCAAGACAAGTTTTGTGAGAGGGATAGAGATAAGGAAATTATGGGTTATAGCTATGGAGGATATGGGTAATGTTCGGGGGTATGCTCGTGAGGTCAATCTAGTGTTTATCATCTCCGTTGCGCCTACGTACCTTTCCTGCAATATTGAATCTCAATATTGATACGTGAGTACTCGTAAATTAATTTTTATTTATTAATAGTGTATCCCTTACTAGTGCTCGAGAAAATAGGATTATGCATGCTTATACTTTTGATATTGCCCTTAGATAGGTTATGTTAAATCTTGAATTAGTTACGCCTACAGTCGAGATAAGGTATAAGATATGCATGTCATTGGAAAGCTAGCGAAAAATTAATAACTTTTCCTTTAGATGTCGAATCGTTCCGATGAACGGATTGGAAGTTACAGTCATTTGAAGTTCTATAAAAATGATTATTATTATCGTCGTCATTATCGTCGTTCTAATTTTTATTTAATTATTATTATTATTATTATTATTATTATTATTATTATTATTATTATTATCATTATTATTATTATTATTATTATCATTATCTATAAAAAGTATTATCCTTAAAAATTGTTATTTTATTACTATCACTTATTATTATTAAAAGTTATACTTAGTATTATTATTATTATTATTATCATTAAAATAGATTATTAGTATTATCATTATCATAATAATTATTATTAGTATTATAATTAAAACTAGTAACAGTAATATTTAACTAATATGATTATTATTATATTCATTAAAATGAACGCGATATAAAAGACGATTTAGGAACCTTTAACAAATTAATTAGGAAATAATGAGTATGAGTATCATGATGAAATTTAAATATTGTAAGATAATGATTTAGATAAAATTATCGTTCTTTTTATTTTTATCATTACTAGTATTATTAAAAGTATCGTTAGCATTAAAACTATCATTTTATCAAAATTATCATTTTTTATAGAAATGTCATTGTTATTATAAAATATCATTATTATTATCATTTTAAATAAAAATTAGTATTTTAAAGTTAATAATAAAAAGTATCGTAAATATTAAAGACGTCATAATTAGAATTATCATTTTATTATAATATCATTTTTAGTAAATATAAATATTGATTTTTATTAATTAAATAATAATAATTACTATTACAAAATAATATGACTTTTATTTATTATTATTATTATCAATGTTATTTTATCAAATAAATATGTAATACAAAGATATTTTACTACGTGTAATATAATTACGTTAATAATACCCATCATATTATCTTTATAAACTTTATAAATTTTATACCTAATATATATATAAGTATAATTTATTATATATAAATTGTAATATAAAATTTTATTAACAAATGAATTATGTTATTTACTCTAATAAATCTTTTAAAATATTTAAAAATATAAAATGACGATATCTAAACTATATAATAATTATGTATAAATTTTGGAAATCATTTTGAGTCAAATTAACTTTTGTTGACTTTTACATATTAGACTCGAGCATTAGGATTGTGGTACACTATGGCTTGACTTAAATTGTTAGACAAATATTGACCAACATATAAATATATATAATTAATTTAGGTTCGTGAATCCAAGGCCAACCTTACACTTGTTCAATGATGTTATATGTATTTTTACTACAAAATACAGTATGGTGAGTTTCATTTGCCTTTTTACCCTTTATATTTTTGGGCTGAGAATACATGCGCAATTTTTATAATTGTTTTACGAAATAGACACAAGTAATCGAAACTATATTCTATGGTTGAATTATTAAACCGAATATGCCCTTTTTTATTAAGTCTGGTAATCTAAGAATTAGGGAACAGACACCCTAATTGACGCGAATCCTAAAGATAGATATATTGGGCCCAACACGCCCCATCCAAAGTACCGGATGCTTTAGTACTTCGAAATTTATATCATGTCCGAAGGAGGATCCCGGAATGATGGGGATATTCTTATATGCACATTGTTAATGTCGGTTACCAGGTGTTCAATCCATATGAATGATATTTTTGTCTCTATGCATGGGACGTTTATTTATAAGAATTGGAAATATGAAATCTTGTGGTCTATTACAATTATGAAATGTTTGTTTATGATAAATGTCATAACCCGTCCTAATCCACCTGGACGTAATCATCAACATTTGGTCCCATTGCAATGATCGGCTCCAAGTAATGTCCTTATATTGAGCAAATGCACAGCGGAAGACTTAATTCGTATATGAGAATAAACATGCTTTAAAGTGTCAACCAAAAGGTTGGTGAGTTCATAGGTTTATCATAACAATCATTTCAATATGTTAATAGACCACAAGATTTCATAATCATAAACATAATACACTCGCAAGTGTATGTAAAGCATTCTAAGTGGTTGAGCACTTGGTAACCATACTTAACATTTAATCAACGTCGCATATTCCCTTTATTATGAAATCTCACTACACCGTACCAAGTGTAGTCACCAAAACGAAGTACTGTGCAACCGTTGAATACTGGTCGTCCAGTCCGGTTGGGGTTGTCAGGCCCGATAGATCTATCAACAGGATTCGCGTTTACAATACCCATGTAAATAGTAGTTACCAAGCTACAGGGAAGTATGCCAGTGGTACAACTCAACGTAGAATATATTTTTAAGTACTTGTGTCTATTTCGTAAACATTTATAAAAGCAGTGCATGTATTCTCAGCCCAAAAATATATATTGCAAAAGCAATTAAAAAGGGAGCAAATGAAACTCACCATAATGTATTTTGTAGTAAAAATACATATGACGACATTGAGCAAGTATAGGGTTGGCCTCGGATTCACGAACCTATATCAGCTATATATATATTAAAACATATAATAACATTTAAACAAGTTGATATTATTAATATACTAGTTTTACTAATGATTTATATGTTACCCTAACTAAATATATTAATTATATCTATTTTATATATTTTAATTACATAGTTAATATTTATATATATCGGATTCTTATTAAAGTATTTTAATTGAAACATATATGATATATTAAAATTTATATATAATTTTACATTAAAATATATTTATATCTTATATGTAATTTAATTAATAATAAATAATAATATTTTATTTTGAAAACAAAATAGTTTGCAATATTAACATAGGTATTATATATGTGTTAGATATGTGTTAGATACATTTATGTAAGTAATATATGTTGTAATAATAATAATAATGATAATAATAATAATGATAATAATAATAATAATAATAATAATAATAATAATAATAATAATAATAATAATAATAATAATAATAATAAATAACTAATAATAACAATAATAATAATAATAATAATAATAATAATAATACTTTTAATAATAATAATAATAACTACCTTTGAAGCTTTTCCCCAAAAAAAAAATGCCTCAGACAAAGCTTGAACCCCTAACCTCTCGCTACCCCAACATACTCCTAACCATTGAACCAATTTGCTTGTTTTTAAATTAATTTGCAGTTTAATTGTTTTAAGATTGTAAGTAGCAGCTATATCCTTTCTAAAACCAAAACTCAGTCAATTAAACCAAGACTCATCTCTTCATATCATCATCATAAAATATTAACATCATTATCATGATTATGTATCATAATCCATCATCATGATTTATCTCGGCTCATCCCTACAACCATGTACCGGCCCAACAAATAAATCCAGTTTTCGGCCCAAAAAAAAAATGTGAATCTCGGCCCAACAATTTAACTAAGCCCACTTTTGATTAAATGCCCATTGCAGATTTCGTGAATTTAGTAGCACACAATAGGTGAGGTCTGGTTTGGTTTTATTCAGTTGCAACAACAAAAATACGCAAGCCGTCATTAACATATACCTCAAACCACCGATCATCTTCTTCTTCATAATTAATCATTTATCATCGTTCAATATCATTTTTTTTTCGTGTTTATATTCCAGCAGAAACATGTAAGTAGCAGTAATAACTCGAGCAGTCAGTAGGCAGGAATAGCTTGATGGTGTCGATGATTGCTGTGGTGTTTTATTGGGGTGTTCGAGAGTGGTCCGAAGGTGGTGTGGAGAATGTTTTGGTAGCGTACAACAACAAAAGAAATAGTTGTAGCAGGAACGGTTAACGGGAGATGGAGACGGCTGTGTTTGATTAGGAAAAGAGACAGGAATTTGCAGATTATGTAAATTCTTAGTTAAACACAAGTGGTTTAGATTTGGCAATAGAAAAACAAAACGATTATAGTGGTTGTTCAAAGGACGGGTTTTCTTAAAGATGTTGTATGGGGATCGAATTATAAACTGGATACAGAAACACAAGTGGATGAATGGTGGTGTATGGTTGCGGTGGTGATTATGATTAACCGAAACAAGAAACAAAAGGTGATTATCGTTTGGTTTGTGTTGTGATGATATGGGTTATTCATAAGGTGATTTAAGTGATGTTGTTTATTCACGATGGAGGTGGTGGTTCGATAGTGAGGTTGTCAAGGTGGTGATGGTGTGGTGATCATGAGGCTGAAGGTGATGGCCGGTGGTAGGAGATAGGGTGATGGTGATCATTACGGTTTAAAGAAAGTGGTGATTTATTTGAATGAGGGTGGTTTGTTTACTAGTGGTCGTGGGAGGTGAAACCATGGTGGTTGTTCTCGGTGGTGTGGGTTCTCAAAGAAGAAGGTGAAGAAAGGTGGATGGCTTCGTTTGGTGGTGACCTTAGGTCGACAGAAATAAGAAGTTGTGGGTGATTCTTTGGTTGATATCTATGTTATGTCTATGTATATATAAGCTATCTATATAATATAGAATATGGATGGATTCAGAGAATGAAGATTGGGTGCACAGTGATAAAATAATATAATAATAATAAAAATAAACTCTATATGCATATTATGGATTGATATTCAATCAATCAGAAACAGTAGCCTATATAAAGTATCCATTATAATAATCTAATGAGATTAAAACGTGTGAGTTAGAAGAATCCAATGATTCATTTAGCTGTCAGTTTATTATGGGTATTATATCGTGGTCCGTTGTTAATCAGTGGCAGAATAAAAGTCTTCGGAAAATCCCAAAATTTTACAGTAACTATCTTTATTTATTTCAGTCATTTTGGTATAGAATTTGGTCATTAACTATAAAAAAATACATTAATCATTCACTCCCAACCCCAAGTAAAATATGAAAAGTTTTAAAATTCAACAAATGGTTCTTAAATATATCTTTAATAAACTTCAAATTTATAGAGCTAATTTTCGGATCACCGTTTATTTTAAAATAATATCAATTTGAATTTAACTTGCTTAATATCAACCGGAACATTAATGAGTATTACAATTATTTAATATCTATTTTTAATATATCTAATTGTATATGAATATGTTTTAAATAAAAATTATTATTTTTACATAATTAATTTCTAACAATTACATCATAAATTATATTTCAAATCATATATATATTTATTTAAAATATATACATACCTATTTACAAATAGTTGTTCGTGATTCGTTGAGAACAGTTAAAGGTTAAATGAACATATGAGATAGTTCAAAAATTTTGAGACTCAATCTAACAGATTTTTCTTATCGTGTCAAAAATATTAAATCGTATCAAGAGTTTGGTTTAAAATTAGTCGAAATTTTTCGGGTCGTGACAGTACCTACCGGTTAAAAAAATTTCGTCCTGAAATTTGAGTGAGGTCGTCATGGCTAACAATAAAAATGTTTTCATGACGAATATAAGTTGATAATTAAAATTTTATCATTATTGATTAATATAGATAAAATGATTCGATCAGGTGGAGCGTACGAGTGAAGCTATAGTGAAAAGTTTCATCTTAACTTTTGACGTAGTCATGGTGGATTTCCGAAATTCAAGGAATTTAAGGAAGTCTTCTAATCAAAAGAAAAATGTATTAGCACGAATTATTAACAACTGTTGGAATTACGGAAGAACGGAAATATCAAGGAAATATTTCCGTGATATGCTTAGAGATTAAATAGAATGAAAGAGTCGTGTGACATGGCACATGATGATGTTATGATCTGTGAGTCATCACGTTTCATTAGAAACTCAGCATGACTTACTGTAATATAATCGCGTTGGCCAAGCGCATTATATTATACTAACTCATGCTTCAGTTCCCAACACTTCTCCACAATTCATTCATAATTTATACTTAGACTTTACAGAAGTTTCCAATATAATGGAATTCAGAAATACAAAGAGGTAGATAATTTCGGACAAGAATATTTATGAAAATATCCTCAGAAATATCGAAGATATTTATGATGATATTTTAAAATTTCTAAGTTCGAAGGTTGATAAAGAAAAATTTTCCGCAAGATTTTAACAAGACTTTGGATCAAGATATTCTCTAAAGATTTCATCGGATCCAAAATTACCTGGATTCTTTGAATATAGGGTTTAGTCCTTGTATTTATCCTTGGTCTCCTTCATGGTGTGCTCAATCCGATTTTTAGTACCAAATTTTCTATCGAGCGTTCCTAACACTTCCTTCTTTATCATCAACTTTTGGCCATTAATACCATCTACAACATGCTGCTTCGTCAGCCTTTTCAAAGTTAACGGATTTGGGTCATCGGTTATCAAACCAAGGTGGTTTCAGGAGAATTGTGTTTTTAGATGATTAAACGCTAGTGGTAATATGATGGAATATAAAAGGTTCCCCGGTAACAATAAAAGAGCACACATATATATCAAAGTTATAATAAGGTTGTTTTGAACGAAAAGTCGAAATTGTCTTGCTGGAGCTGTGATAAAATTGGCTAATTTGAAAAGGAATTGAAAAGTGATTTTTGGTAATATTAATGTCAAAGGAGCTAGCACAGATACGTGTTAAACGTTTACTCAGTTTCCGAGAATTTTTCAGGTGCATAACTATATGCATAAATCTTTCCTTCTGTAGATGAAGTGCGATTGGTTCATCCTCTCGATTGAGGTGTTTTCAAGAATCATGAAAGGTTTGACCGCAGATTTTAATCGTCAAGATACAAAATGAGATTTAAGATGAAATCAAGTGGCAACCTTGAAGAATTATTTAGTTTCATATATTATAATCAATATTTTAATTCATTTTAATTGTCCAATGTTGGTAGTCCACAGTCGATAGTCCACAGTTAACAGTCCAATAATTCATACACAGTTTAATATATAATAATTGAATTAATTAATTCGTATCGTGATCCGTGTACCGGTCTCAGTATTGATCACAACTCAAACTATATATATATTTTGGAATCAACCTCAACCCTGTATAGCTAACTCCGTCATTTGCATATAGAGTGTCTATGGTTGTTCCAAGATAAATATATAGATGGGTCAATATGATATGTCGAAACCTTGTATACGTGTCCCATTATTTAAAGTGCGTAAAATAAATGCAGAAATTAAATGACGATAAATAAAATTGCGAGAATGTAAATTGCGATAATTAAAATGTAACCAGTTAGCTAGGAACAGTTAGCGTGGATTCTTAACAAAATTCTTCCCATTAGTTAAATTGTTTGTTTCTAACAAATTTTATTTGTCCGATGTTTTCTTCATTATGCCACTTGTTGGATTCTGATAGGTCAAAATCCAAATATGAATGAAAATAGTTGTTCTTTGGTGAACGGATACGTATATCGGTGGATGTAAGTAGGATAGTAAATGACTGCTGAATCAGATTGGAAGAATGTACAGTGTAACTTATTAATGTAAAATCTAAATATTCCCCGGGTATTACCTACCCGTTAAAATATTTTCACCATTAACAGTTTGTACGAAAGAATTTTTAATTACAATCTTTATGAAAACATATATACATATATATTTTCTTCAGACGTAATCATGGATTTAATGAGTCAATGTGATATTAAACTCATTAGATTTACGGCTAGAACTAGAGTACATAATCTCTAAAACATTAGAGATTACATAATCGCCATGAAGGACGAAGATAGTTTATGTAGAACGATTCGTAGAACGATGATTATGCTTGAGGTATAGATTGCGATGTTGAGGTATAGATTGTTGATGGTACTGGTGCTATTACTGATGGTACTGTTGGTGCCGGTGACGTTGCTGAATCTGGTAAATTTTGCACCATATTCTCTAAATTGATTACTCGAGCGCGAAGTTCGTTGACTTCTTCTATTATTCTGGGATGATTGTCGGTCGGAACGAGCGGATGAATAAGGTTTTGAATTTGAGATAATATATAATCCTGACGAGATATTCGGGTAATGAGGGTGAAAATGGTGTTTCAGATAGGTTCACCGGTAAATGCTTCAGGTTCTTCGCTGAGGGTGCAGGTTGGTGGGCGGAAAGGATCGCCTTTTTCTCGTCTCCATTGGTTAAGTCGACTACGAACCCACCAGATAAATTGAGGATGGCTGATTGGTTGATTCATTCTGGTGACGTTGTCTTCAGAGCTCGAGTGAAAATCCATATCGGAATCCGAGGGACTTGAACTAGTGGTGAGTTCCATTGCGTACGATTGAATAAAGGATTTTTCAATATGAAATGATTTTCGGATATCGGATGATATTCTAATTATATAGAATACCTATACATAGTACAGAAGATCCCGTAGATTACGAAGGGATTTAAGGAAATGTGTCAGATAAAGTCTACAGTAACAGATACACTAGGATATGAATTTATCTATACACTATCTATGCAATTAAGGCAGTAAGACGTGTCTAGACTTAGGAATGCTAAGCAGGAAATTTTCCACTAGGAATGATAAACAATACGTATAATATGCAGCTAAGGTCGAAGTCCAGACTCGCTAATGCATCCTAACAACTATCAGTTAGACACACTAATGCAAGACATGGTTCACTAGGACCAACGCTCTGATACCAACTGTCATAACAGTGGAGACGCATCCCACTCAGTGCCTTCCCAGCTAACCGCCTGGTGACCACTGAGCGTACCTCAGACACTGATTTTACGGCCCGCCTCTCGGCAACGTACATCCAACCCTAATAGGGACCGCAAGGAGTAAGAGCCAATGCTTCGTCACAGGTAACACTGTGAGAACCCCCACTACGATTAACCCGCTCATAAATGGCATTAAACCAGCTCTGATACCAACTGTCATAACCCGTCCTAATCCACCTGGACGAAATCATCAACATTTGGTCCCATTGCAATGATCGGCTCCAAGTAATGTCCTTATATTGAGCAAATGCACAGCGGAAGACTTAATTCGTATATGAGAATAAACATGCTTTAAAGTGTCAACCAAAAGGTTGGTGAGTTCATAGGTTTATCATAACAATCATTTCAATATGTTAATAGACCACAAGATTTCATAATCATAAACATAATACACTCGCAAGTGTATGTAAAGCATTCTAAGTGGTTGAGCACTTGGTAACCATACTTAACATTTAATCAACGTCGCATATTCCCTTTATTATGAAATCTCACTACACCGTACCAAGTGTAGTCACCAAAACGAAGTACTGTGCAACCGTTGAATACTGGTCGTCCAGTCCGGTTGGGGTTGTCAGGCCTGATAGATCTATCAACAGGATTCGCGTTTACAATACCCATGTAAATAGTAGTTACCAAGCTACAGGGAAGTATGCCAGTGGTACAACTCAACGTAGAATATATTTTTAAGTACTTGTGTCTATTTCGTAAACATTTATAAAAGCAGTGCATGTATTCTCAGCCCAAAAATATATATTGCAAAAGCAATTAAAAAGGGAGCAAATGAAACTCACCATAATGTATTTTGTAGTAAAAATACATATGACGACATTGAGCAAGTATAGGGTTGGCCTCGGATTCACGAACCTATATCAGCTATATATATATATATTAAAACATATAATAACATTTAAACAAGTTGATATTATTAATATACTAGTTTTACTAATGATTTATATGTTACCCTAACTAAATATATTAATTATATCTATTTTATATATTTTAATTACATAGTTAATATTTATATATATCGGATTCTTATTAAAGTATTTTAATTGAAACATATATGATATATTAAAATTTATATATAATTTTACATTAAAATATATTTATATCTTATATGTAATTTAATTAATAATAAATAATAATATTTTATTTTGAAAACAAAATAGTTTGCAATATTAACATAGGTATTATATATGTGTTAGATACATTTATGTAAGTAATATATGTTGTAGTAATAATAATAATGATAATAATAATAATGATAATAATAATAATAATAATAATAATAATAATAATAAATAACTAATAATAACAATAATAATAATAATAATAATAATAATAATAATAATAATAATAATAATAATAATAATAATAATAATAATAATAATAATAATAATAATAATAATAATAATAATAATACTTTTAATAATAATAATAATAACTACCTTTGAAGCTTTTCCCCAAAAAAAAATGCCTCAGACAAAGCTTGAACCCCTAACCTCTCGCTACCCCAACATACTCCTAACCATTGAACCAATTTGCTTGTTTTTAAATTAATTTGCAGTTTAATTGTTTTAAGATTGTAAGTAGCAGCTATATCCTTTCTAAAACCAAAACTCAGTCAATTAAACCAAGACTCATCTCTTCATATCATCATCATAAAATATTAACATCATTATCATGATTATGTATCATAATCCATCATCATGATTTATCTCGGCTCATCCCTACAACCATGTACCGGCCCAACAAACAAATCCAGTTTTCGGCCCAAAAAAAATGTGAATCTCGGCCCAACAATTTAACTAAGCCCACTTTTGATTAAATGCCCATTGCAGATTTCGTGAATTTAGTAGCACACAATAGGTGAGGTCTGGTTTGGTTTTATTCAGTTGCAACAACAAAAATACGCAAGCCGTCATTAACATATACCTCAAACCACCGATCATCTTCTTTTTCATAATTAATCATTTATCATCGTTCAATATCATTTTTTTTTCGTGTTTATATTCCAGCAGAAACATGTAAGTAGCAGTAATAACTCGAGCAGTCAGTAGGCAGGAATAGCTTGATGGTGTCGATGATTGCTGTGGTGTTTTATTAGGGTGTTCGAGAGTGGTCCGAAGGTGGTGTGGAGAATGTTTTGGTAGCGTACAACAACAAAAGAAACAGCTGTAGCAGGAACGGTTAACAGGAGATGGAGACGGCTGTGTTTGATTAGGAAAAGAGACAGGAATTTGCAGATTATGTAAATTCTTAGTTAAACACAAGTGGTTTAGATTTGGCAATAGAAAAACAAAACGATTCTAGTGGTTGTTCAAAGGACGGGTTTTATTAAAGATGTTGCATGGGGATCGAATTATAAACTGGATACAGAAACACAAGTGGATGAATGGTGGTGTATGGTTGCGGTGGTGATTATGATTAATCGAAACAAGAAACAAAAGGTGATTATCGTTTGGTTTGTGTTGTGATGATATGGGTTATTCATAAGGTGATTTAAGTGATGTTGTTTATTCACGATGGAGGTGGTGGTTCGATAGTGAGGTTGTCAAGGTGGTGATGGTGTGGTGATCATGAGGCTGAAGGTGATGGCCGGTGGTAGGAGATAGGGTGATGGTGATCATTACGGTTTAAAGAAAGTGGTGATTTATTTGAATGAGGGTGGTTTGTTTACTAGTGGTCGTGGGAGGTGAAACCATGGTGGTTGTTCTCGGTGGTGTGGGTTCTCGAAGAAGAAGGTGAAGAAAGGTGGATGGCTTCGTTTGGTGGTGACCTTAGGTCGACAGAAATAAGAAGTTGTGGGTGATTCTTTGGTTGATATCTGTAGTGACCCGAACTTTTTCATGTTTATAAATATTAATTGAGATTGATATTTACATGATTAAATGTTTCCAACATGTTAAGCAATCAAACTTGTTAAGACTTGATTAATTGAAATATGTTTCATATAGACAATTGACCACCCAAGTTGACCGGTGATTCACGAACGTTAAAACTTGTAAAAACTATATGATGACATATATATGGATATATATATAGTTAACATGATACTATGATAAGTAAACATATCGTTAAGTATATTAACAATGAACTACATATGTAAAAACAAGACTACTAACTTAATGATTTTTAAACGAGACATATATGTAACGATTATCGTTGTAAAGACATTTAATGTATATATATCATATTAAGAGATATTCATACATGATAATATCATGATAATATAATAATTTAAAATCTCATTTGATATTATAAACATTGGGTTAACAACATTTAACAAGATCGTTAACCTAAAAGTTTCAAAACAACACTTACATGTAACGACTAACGATGACTTAACGACTCAGTTAAAATGTATATACATGTAGTGTTTTAACATGTATTTATACAATTTTGAAAGACTTCAATACACTTATCAAAATACTTCTACTTAACAAAAATGCTTACAATTACATCCTCGTTCAGTTTCATCAACAATTCTACTCGTATGCACCCGTATTCGTACTCGTACAATACACAGCTTTTAGATGTATGTACTATTGGTATATACACTCCAATGATCAGCTCTTAGCAGCCCATGTGAGTCACCTAACACATGTGGGAACCATCATTTGGCAACTAGCATGAAATATCTCATAAAATTACAAAAATATGAGTAATCATTCATGACTTATTTACATGAAAATAAAATTACATATCCTTTATATCTAATCCATACACCAACGACCAAAAACACCTACAAACACTTTCATTCTTCAATTTTCTTCATCTAATTGATCTCTCTCAAGTTCTATCTTCAAGTTCTAAGTGTTCTTCATATATTCTACAAGTTCTAGTTACATAAAATCAAGAATACTTTCAAGTTTGCTAGCTCACTTCCAATCTTGTAAGGTGATCATCCAACCTCAAGAAATATTTGTTTCTTACAGTAGGTTATCATTCTAATACAAGGTAATAATCATATTCAAACTTTGGTTCAATTTCTATAACTATAACAATCTTATTTCAAGTGATGATCTTACTTGAACTTGTTTTCGTGTCATGATTCTGCTTCAAGAACTTCGAGCCATCCAAGGATCCGTTGAAGCTAGATCCATTTTTCTCTTTTCCAGTAGGTTTATCCAAGGAACTTAAGGTAGTAATGATGTTCATAACATCATTCGATTCATACATATAAAGCTATCTTATTCGAAGGTTTAAACTTGTAATCACTAGAACATAGTTTAGTTAATTCTAAACTTGTTCGCAAACAAAAGTTAATCCTTCTAACTTGACTTTTAAAATCAACTAAACACATGTTCTATATCTATATGATATGCTAACTTAATGATTTAAAACCTGGAAACACGAAAAACACCGTAAAACCGGATTTACGCCGTCGTAGTAACACCGCGGGCTGTTTTGGGTTAGTTAATTAAAAACTATGATAAACTTTGATTTAAAAGTTGTTATTCTGAGAAAATGATTTTTATTATGAACATGAAACTATATCCAAAAATTATGGTTAAACTCAAAGTGGAAGTATGTTTTCTAAAATGGTCATCTAGACGTCGTTCTTTCGACTGAAATGACTACCTTTACAAAAACTACTTGTAACTTATTTTTCCGACTATAAACCTATACTTTTTCTGTTTAGATTCATAAAATAGAGTTCAATATGAAATCATAGCAATTTGATTCACTCAAAACGGATTTAAAATGAAGAAGTTATGGGTAAAACAAGATTGGATAATTTTTCTCATTTTAGCTACGTGAAAATTGGTAACAAATCTATTCCAACCATAACTTAATCAACTTGTATTGTATATTATGTAATCTTGAGATACCATAGACACGTATACAATGTTTCGACCTATCATGTCGACACATCTATATATATTTCGGAATAACCATAGACACTCTATATGTGAATGTTGGAGTTAGCTATACAGGGTTGAGGTTGATTCCAAAATATATATAGTTTGAGTTGTGATCAATACTGAGATACGTATACACTGGGTCGTGGATTGATTCAAGATAATATTTATTGATTTATTTCTGTACATCTAATTGTGGACAACTAGTTGTAGGTTACTAACGAGGACAGCTGACTTAATAAACTTAAAACATCAAAATATATTAAAAGTGTTGTAAATATATTTTGAACATACTTTGATATATATGTATATATTGTTATAGGTTCGTGAATCAACCAGTGGCCAAGTCTTACTTCTCGACGAAGTAAAAATCTGTGAAAGTGAGTTATAGTCCCACTTTTAAAATCTAATATTTTTGAGATGAGAATACATGCAGGTTTTATAAATGATTTACAAAATAGACACAAGTACGTGAAACTACATTCTATGGTTGAATTATCAAAATCGAATATGCCCCTTTTTATTAAGTCTGGTAATCTAAGAATTAGGGAACAGACACCCTAATTGACGCGAATCCTAAAGATAGATCTATTGGGCCTAACAAACCCCATCCAAAGTACCGGATGCTTTAGTACTTCGAAATTTATATCATATCCGAAGGGTGTCCCGGAATGATGGGGATATTCTTAAATATATGCATCTTGTTAATGTCGGTTATCAGGTGTTCACCATATGAATGATTTTTATCTCTATGTATGGGATGTGTATTGAAATATGAAATCTTGTGGTCTATTATTACGATTTGATATATATAGGTTAAACCTATAACTCACCAACATTTTTTGTTGACGTTTTAAGCATGTTTATTCTCAGGTGATTATTAAGAGCTTCCGCTGTCGCATACTTAAATAAGGACAAGATTTGGAGTCCATGCTTGTATGATATTGTGTAAAAACTGCATTCAAGAAACTTATTTTGTTGTAACATATTTGTATTGTAAACCATTATGTAATGGTCGTGTGTAAACAGGATATTTTAGATTATCATTATTTGATAATCTACGTAAAGCTTTTTAAACCTTTATTGATGAAATAAAGGTTATGGTTTGTTTTAAAATGAATGCAGTCTTTGAAAAACGTCTCATATAGAGGTCAAAACCTCGCAACGAAATCAATTAATATGGAACGTTTTTAATCAATAAGAACGGGACATTTCAGTTGGTATCCGAGCGTTGGTCTTAGAGAACCAGAATTTTGCGTTAGTGTGTCTTATCGAGTTTGTTAGGATGCATTAGTGAGTCTGGACTTCGACCGTGTTTACTTGAAAAATGATTGCTTAACAAATTTTGTTAGAAACTATATATTTTTAACATGTGAATATTATGTGATATATTAATCTCTTAACGCGTTTGATATTATGTGATAGATGTCTACCTCTAGAACAAGTCCCATTGACTCACCTAATAATAATGAAGAGTCAAATATAAATTGGAATGATTCGTGGACTGATTCACAAGTTCCCGAAGAGGAACCGTAAGAAGAGTCGGAACCGGAAGAAGAATCAGAACCGGAAGAAGAATCGGAACCAGATGAAGAATCGGAACCAGATGAAGAAATAGAACCGGTGGGGGAAATAATAAAACGGTTAAGTAAAAGAAAATCCTCAACCAACCGACCAAGGTTAATTATGGTCAATGGTGTTTCCGCCAAGGAAGCAAAATATTGGGAGGATTACCAATTCTCCGATGAATCGGATTCCGACGAGAATTCCGATGATGTTATAGAAATTACCCCAACTGAATTTAAAAAGGCAAAAGAAAATAATAAGGGAAAGGGCATAAAAATAGAGAAATCTAATTCCAACCCCGATGAACTTTATATGTATCGTCAACGCCCGAAGTCCTTAAGTTGTAACAATGACCCGGGAACCTCTAAACCACCAGGTTTTTCTAAACCAATGTGGATAACGACGGCTCGTATTAGGGGAACATCATATATCCCTAGAAACTTGGCAAAACGAACCAAAACCGAAGAAGAAGAAACAAGCGAGTCGGAATAAGATAGTTGTATTCGTGTGGTGTAATATAAGTAATATAGTGTGCTTATGCTTTATGATATATGTAAAAATTACTTGTATTAATAAGTATTTTTTTATGAATCTAACTCTTGTCTATTTTACAGTATAAAAACACAAAATGGATAGACAACCCAATATTTTAAGAGACCTACCCGAAGACATGATTGATGAAATCTTGTCTAGAGTCGGTCAGAATTCTTCGGCACAACTATTTAAGGCGAGATCAGTTTGTAAGACATTCGAAGAACGTTCCAAGAATGCCTTGGTTTATAAAAGGCTTTCGTTCGAAAGATGGGGGATATCACATTGGGAAATCCATAAGTTACGATGTGTTTACTTTGACGCATATATTGCGGGGAACCCAAATGCTATTTTACGCAATGGGTTAAGAAATTATTTTGACTCAATATATCCGAATATTGGACTTCGTGATTTAGAAAAAGAGGCTAACATGCAACATAAAGAAGCATGTTATGCTTACGGATTAGTAATGTTCGCTTCTCACCAAAGTGAGAACAAGAACATCGGGCTACAACTATTAAACAAAACGTTTCCACAAGTGACAGAGTCGGTAATTGGGGTAAGAAATGAGGTTTTTAGATTATTACGGGACTGTTGGACATTACGTAACCCTCGTCCCTTTGATGACGTTACAACACGCTGTCTTATCAACGGCCATAACGGTTATGTTGCACAAGACCAAGGATGGGAAGTAGTCCTAGTAAAACCAGAATGCATGACTTGTTTCTGGACGTATGAATTACGTGTCTTTATTGCCTTTGCTGAACGACTTGTGTACTAGCTAGAATTGTCTTCACAACTATCTTGTATCAAAGTTATTGTGTGCTATATTTCATGCTTTATGTAAAATAAGCGGTATTGTAAGTTTGTAAAATATTGTATAAAAGTTTGAACGCTAAATATTATTATAATCAGTTTTTCATATAGAATTGTAGTAGTTGAATTGTATATTAGCTACTAAGTATGAACTTAACGGGTAGGTACTACCCGAATTTAAACTTATAAAACGCTAATATGAAGAAAAAGCTTTTATAAATGAGTTCATATTATGCTACGAAATACTATTAATTACTCTTAATATTCTGTATGATTAACTTGTTCCATTTGACTATTTTGAAGGAAATGGCACCGACTACTCGACACACAGTGAATATGAATGAAGAGGAATTCCGTACTTTTCTAGCTTCAAACATAGCCGCAGTACATGCTGCGCTACATACCAACAATAACCTTGAATCTAGCAGTACAGGAAATCGTGTAGGATGCACCTACAAAGAATTCACTGCCTGCAAACCTTTGGAATTTAATGGAACCGAAGGACCGATCGGATTGAAACGGTGGACCGAGAAGGTCGAATCGGTGTTTGCCATAAGTAAGTGTACTGAAGAGGACAAAGTAAAGTACGCTACGCATACCTTCACAGGTTCTGCGTTAACATGGTGGAATACCTATCTAGAGCAAGTGGGACAAGACGATGCATACGCACTACCGTGGTCAGCATTCAAGCACTTGATGAACGAGAAGTACCGTCCCAGAACCGAGGTCAATAAGCTCAAGACAGAACTTAGAGGGTTACGAACCCAAGGATTTGATATTACCACGTACGAAAGACGATTCACAGAATTGTGCCTATTGTGTCCGGGAGCATTCGAAGATGAGGAAGAGAAGATCGACGCGTTTGTGAAAGGATTACCAGAAAGAATCCAAGAAGATATAAGTTCACACGAGCCCGCCTCCATACAACATGCATGTAGAATGGATCACAAACTCGTGAACCAAATTGAAGAAAGAATTAAAGAACAGACTGCTGAAGAGGCCAATGTGAAGCAAGTCAAAAGAAAGTGGGAGAAAAACGGTGATAAGAATCACCAATACAACAACAACAACAATTACAACAATAATCGCAACAATTATCCCAACAATCGCAACATCAATCGCAACTACAACAAACGGCCCAACAACAACAACAACAACAACAACAGCAACTACAACAATCATCCCAACAACAATAATAACCGCAACAACAACAACAATCAGAAGCAGCTATGCCAAAGGTGTGAAAAGAATCACTCGGGGTTCTGCACCAAATTTTGCAACAAGTGTAAAAGAAATGGTCATAGCGCGGCGAAGTGTGAGGTCTACGGACCAGGGGTTAATAGAACGAAAGGAACAAATGGTGTCGGAACGAGTAATGGCGGAGCAAGTAGTGTCGGAGCAAGTTATGCCAATGTAGTTTGTTATAAATGTGGAAAACCAGGCCACGTTATTAGAAATTGCCCGAACCAGGAGAACACGAATGGACAAGGCCGTGGAAGAGTTTTCAATATTAATGCGGCAGAAGCACAGGAAGACCCGGAGCATGTTACGGGTACGTTTCTTATTGACAATAAATCTGCTTACGTTTTATTTGATTCGGGTGCGGATAGAAGCTATATGAGTAGAGATTTTTGTGCTAAATTAAGTTGTCCATTGACGCCTTTGGATAGTAAATTTTTACTCGAATTAGCAAATGGTAAATTAATTTCAGCAGATAATATATGTCGGAATCGAGAAATTAAACTGGTTAGCGAAACATTTAAGATTGATTTGATACCAGTAGAGTTAGGGAGTTTTGATGTGATAATCGGTATGGACTGGTTGAAAGAAGTGAAAGCGGAGATCGTTTGTTACAAAAATGCAATTCGCATTATACGAGAAAAAGGAAAACCCTTAATGGTGTACGGAGAAAAGGGCAACACGAAGCTACATCTTATTAGTAATTTGAAGGCACAAAAACTAATAAGAAAAGGTTGCTATGCTGTTCTAGCACACGTCGAGAAAGTACAAACTGAAGAAAAGAGCATCAATGATGTTCCCGTCGCAAAAGAATTTCCTGATGTATTTCCGAAAGAATTACCGGGATTACCCCCACATCGATCCGTTGAATTTCAAATAGATCTTGTACCAGGAGCTGCACCAATAGCTCGTGCTCCTTACAGACTCGCACCCAGCGAGATGAAAGAACTACAAAGCCAATTACAAGAACTTTTAGAGCGTGGTTTCATTCGACCAAGCACATCACCGTGGGGAGCTCCTGTTTTGTTTGTCAAGAAGAAAGATGGTACATTCAGGTTGTGTATCGACTACCGAGAGTTGAACAAACTTACCATCAA
This sequence comes from Rutidosis leptorrhynchoides, assembly GCF_046630445.1. Lineage (NCBI taxonomy): Eukaryota > Viridiplantae > Streptophyta > Magnoliopsida > Asterales > Asteraceae > Rutidosis > Rutidosis leptorrhynchoides. Next base: position 150,200,436 of record NC_092335.1, on the reverse strand, counting down.
GAACCGCTACCCACTATCGAGAATCGATGACTTATTTGATCAACTACAAGGCTCGTCTGTTTATTCAAAGATTGACTTACGTTCCGGGTATCATCAAATGCGGGTGAAAGAAGATGATATTCCAAAGACTGCTTTCAGAACACGTTACGGTCATTACGAGTTTATGGTCATGCCGTTTGGTTTAACTAATGCACCAGCTGTGTTCATGGACCTTATGAACCGAGTGTGTGGACCATACCTTGACAAGTTTGTCATTGTTTTCATTGATGACATACTTATTTACTCAAAGAATGACCAAGAACACGGTGAACATTTGAGAAAGGTGTTAGAAGTATTGAGGAAGGAAGAATTGTACGCTAAGTTTTCAAAATGTGCATTTTGGTTGGAAGAAGTTCAATTCCTCGGTCACATAGTGAACAAAGAAGGTATTAAGGTGGATCCGGCAAAGATAGAAACTGTTGAAAAGTGGGAAACCCCGAAAACTCCGAAACACATACGCCAGTTTTTAGGACTAGCTGGTTACTACAGAAGGTTCATCCAAGACTTTTCCAGAATAGCAAAACCCTTGACTGCATTAACGCATAAAGGGAAGAAATTTGAATGGAATGATGAACAAGAGAAAGCGTTTCAGTTATTGAAGAAAAAGCTAACTACGGCACCTATATTGTCATTGCCTGAAGGGAATGATGATTTTGTGATTTATTGTGATGCATCAAAGCAAGGTCTCGGTTGTGTATTAATGCAACGAACGAAGGTGATTGCTTATGCGTCTAGACAATTGAAGATTCACGAACAAAATTATACGACGCATGATTTGGAATTAGGCGCGGTTGTTTTTGCATTAAAGACTTGGAGGCACTACTTATATGGGGTCAAAAGTATTATATATACCGACCACAAAAGTCTTCAACACATATTTAATCAGAAACAACTGAATATGAGGCAGCGTAGGTGGATTGAATTATTGAATGATTACGACTTTGAGATTCGTTACCACCCAGGGAAGGCAAATGTGGTAGCCGATGCCTTGAGCAGGAAGGACAGAGAACCCATTCGAGTAAAATCTATGAATATAATGATTCATAATAACATTACTACTTAAATAAAGGAGGCGCAACAAGGAGTTTTAAAAGAGGGAAATTTAAAGGATGAAATACCCAAAGGATCGGAGAAGCATCTTAATATTCGGGAAGACGGAACCCGGTATAGGGCTGAAAGGATTTGGGTACCAAAATTTGGAGATATGAGAGAAATGGTACTTAGAGAAGCTCATAAAACCAGATACTCAATACATCCTGGAATGGGGAAGATGTACAAGGATCTCAAGAAACATTTTTGGTGGCTGGGTATGAAAGCCGATGTTGCTAAATACGTAGGAGAATGTTTGACGTGTTCTAAGGTCAAAGCTGAGCATCAGAAACCATCAGGTCTACTTCAACAACCCGAAATCCCGGAATGGAAATGGGAAAACATTACCATGGATTTCATCACTAAATTGCCAAGGACTGCAAGTGGTTTTGATACTATTTGGGTAATAGTTGATCGTCTCACCAAATCAGCACACTTCTTGCCAATAAGAGAAGATGACAAGATGGAGAAGTTAGCACGACTGTATTTGAAGGAAGTCATCTCCAGACATGGAATACCAATCTCTATTATCTCTGATAGGGATGGCAGATTTATTTCAAGATTCTGGCAGACATTACAGCAAGCATTAGGAACTCGTCTAGACATGAGTACTGCCTATCATCCACAAACTGATGGGCAGAGTGAAAGGACGATACAAACACTTGAAGACATGCTACGAGCATGTGTTATTGATTTCGGAACCAGTTGGGATCGACATCTACCGTTAGCAGAATTTTCCTACAACAACAGCTACCATTCAAGCATTGAGATGGCGCCGTTTGAAGCACTTTATGGTAGAAAGTGCAGGTCTCCGATTTGTTGGAGTGAAGTGGGGGATAGACAGATTACGGGTCTGGAGATTATAAAAGAAACTACCGAGAAGATCATCCAAATTCAACAACGGTTGAAAACCGCCCAAAGTCGACAAAAGAGCTACGCTGACATTAAAAGAAAAGATATAGAATTTGAAATTGGAGAGATGGTCATGCTTAAAGTTGCACCTTGGAAAGGCGTTGTTCGATTTGGTAAACGAGGGAAATTAAATCCAAGGTATATTGGACCATTCAAGATTATTGATCGTGTCGGACCAGTAGCTTACCGACTTGAGTTACCTCAACAACTAGGGGCTGTACATAACACTTTCCACGTCTCGAATTTGAAGAAATGTTTTGCTAAAGAAGATCTCACTATTCTGTTAGATGAAATCCAAATCAACGAAAAACTTCAATTCATCGAAGAACCCTTCGAAATAATGGATCGTGAGGTTAAAAGACTTAAGCAAAACAAGATACCAATTGTTAAGGTTCGATGGAATGCTCGTAGAGGACCCGAGTTCACCTGGGAGCGTGAAGATCAGATGAAGAAGAAATACCCACATCTATTTCCAGAAGATTCATCAACACCTTCAACAGCTTAAAATTTCGGGACGAAATTTATTTAACGGGTAGGTACTGTAGTGACCCGAACTTTTTCATGTTTATAAATATTAATTGAGATTGATATTTACATGATTAAATGTTTCCAACATGTTAAGCAATCAAACTTGTTAAGACTTGATTAATTGAAATATGTTTCATATAGACAATTGACCACCCAAGTTGACCGGTGATTCACGAACGTTAAAACTTGTAAAAACTATATGATGACATATATATGGATATATATATAGTTAACATGATACTATGATAAGTAAACATATCGTTAAGTATATTAACAATGAACTACATATGTAAAAACAAGACTACTAACTTAATGATTTTTAAACGAGACATATATGTAACGATTATCGTTGTAAAGACATTTAATGTATATATATCATATTAAGAGATATTCATACATGATAATATCATGATAATATAATAATTTAAAATCTCATTTGATATTATAAACATTGGGTTAACAACATTTAACAAGATCGTTAACCTAAAAGTTTCAAAACAACACTTACATGTAACGACTAACGATGACTTAACGACTCAGTTAAAATGTATATACATGTAGTGTTTTAACATGTATTTATACACTTTTGAAAGACTTCAATACACTTATCAAAATACTTCTACTTAACAAAAATGCTTACAATTACATCCTCGTTCAGTTTCATCAACAATTCTACTCGTATGCACCCGTATTCGTACTCGTACAATACACAGCTTTTAGATGTATGTACTATTGGTATATACACTCCAATGATCAGCTCTTAGCAGTCCATGTGAGTCACCTAACACATGTGGGAACCATCATTTGGCAACTAGCATGAAATATCTCATAAAATTACAAAAATATGAGTAATCATTCATGACTTATTTACATGAAAATAAAATTACATATCCTTTATATCTAATCCATACACCAACGACCAAAAATACCTACAAACACTTTCATTCTTCAATTTTCTTCATCTAATTGATCTCTCTCAAGTTCTATCTTCAAGTTCTAAGTGTTCTTCATATATTCTACAAGTTCTAGTTACATAAAATCAAGAATACTTTCAAGTTTGCTAGCTCACTTCCAATCTTGTAAGGTGATCATCCAACCTCAAGAAATCTTTGTTTATTACAGTAGGTTATCATTCTAATACAAGGTAATAATCATATTCAAACTTTGGTTCAATTTCTATAACTATAACAATCTTATTTCAAGTGATGATCTTACTTGAACTTGTTTTCGTGTCATGATTCTGCTTCAAGAACTTCGAGCCATCCAAGGATCCGTTGAAGCTAGATCCATTTTTCTCTTTTCCAGTAGGTTTATCCAAGGAACTTAAGGTAGTAATGATGTTCATAACATCATTCGATTCATACATATAAAGCTATCTTATTCGAAGGTTTAAACTTGTAATCACTAGAACATAGTTTAGTTAATTCTAAACTTGTTCGCAAACAAAAGTTAATCCTTCTAACTTGACTTTTAAAATCAACTAAACACATGTTCTATATCTATATGATATGCTAACTTAATGATTTAAAACCTGGAAACACGAAAAACACCGTAAAACCGGATTTACGCCGTCGTAGTAACACCGCGGGCTGTTTTGGGTTAGTTAATTAAAAACTATGATAAACTTTGATTTAAAAGTTGTTATTCTGAGAAAATGATTTTTATTATGAACATGAAACTATATCCAAAAATTATGGTTAAACTCAAAGTGGAAGTATGTTTTCTAAAATGGTCATCTAGACGTCGTTCTTTCGACTGAAATGACTACCTTTACAAAAACGACTTGTAACTTATTTTTCCGACTATAAACCTATACTTTTTCTGTTTAGATTCATAAAATAGAGTTCAATATGAAATCATAGCAATTTGATTCACTCAAAACGGATTTAAAATGAAGAAGTTATGGGTAAAACAAGATTGGATAATTTTTCTCATTTTAGCTACGTGAAAATTGGTAACAAATCTATTCCAACCATAACTTAATCAACTTGTATTGTATATTATGTAATCTTGAGATACCATAGACACGTATACAATGTTTCGACCTATCATGTCGACACATCTATATATATTTCGGAACAACCATAGACACTCTATATGTGAATGTTGGAGTTAGCTATACAGGGTTGAGGTTGATTCCAAAATATATATAGTTTGAGTTGTGATCAATACTGAGATACGTATACACTGGGTCGTGGATTGATTCAAGATAATATTTATTGATTTATTTCTGTACATCTAATTGTGGACAACTAGTTGTAGGTTACTAACGAGGACAGCTGACTTAATAAACTTAAAACATCAAAATATATTAAAAGTGTTGTAAATATATTTTGAACATACTTTGATATATATGTATATATTGTTATAGGTTCGTGAATCAACCAGTGGCCAAGTCTTACTTCTCGACGAAGTAAAAATATGTGAAAGTGAGTTATAGTCCCACTTTTAAAATCTAATATTTTTGGGATGAGAATACATGCAGGTTTTATAAATGATTTACAAAATAGACACAAGTACGTGAAACTACATTCTATGGTTGAATTATCGAAATCGAATATGCCCCTTTTTATTAAGTCTGGTAATCTAAGAATTAGGGAACAGACACCCTAATTGACGCGAATCCTAAAGATAGATCTATTGGGCCTAACAAACCCCATCCAAAGTACCGGATGCTTTAGTACTTCGAAATTTATATCATATCCGAAGGGTGTCCCGGAATGATGGGGATATTCTTAAATATATGCATCTTGTTAATGTCGGTTATCAGGTGTTCACCATATGAATGATTTTTATCTCTATGTATGGGATGTGTATTGAAATATGAAATCTTGTGGTCTATTGTTACGATTTGATATATATAGGTTAAACCTATAACTCACCAACATTTTTTGTTGACGTTTTAAGCATGTTTATTCTCAGGTGATTATTAAGAGCTTCCGCTGTCGCATACTTAAATAAAGACAAGATTTGGAGTCCATGCTTGTATGATATTGTGTAAAACCTGCATTCAAGAAACTTATTTTGTTGTAACATATTTGTATTGTAAACCATTATGTAATGGTCATTTGTAAACAGGATATTTTAGATTATCATTATTTGATAATCTACGTAAAGCTTTTTAAACCTTTATTGATGAAATAAAGGTTATGGTTTGTTTTAAAATGAATGCAGTCTTTGAAAAACGTCTCATATAGAGGTCAAAACCTCGCAACGAAATCAATTAATATGGAACGTTTTTAATCAATAAGAACGGGACATTTCAATATCTATGCTATGTCTATGTATATATAAGCTATCTATATAATATAGAATATGGATGGATTCAGAGAATGAAGATTGGGTGCACAGTGATCAAATAATATAATAATAATAAAAATAAACTCTATATGCATATTATGGATTGATATTCAATCAATCAGAAACAGTAGCCTATATAAAGTATCCATTATAATAATCTAATGAGATTAAAAGTGTGAGTTAGAAGAATCCAATGATTCATTTAGCTGTCAGTTTATTATGGGTATTATATCGTGGTCCGTTGTTAATCAGTGGCAGAATAAAAGTCTTCGGAAAATCCCAAAATTTTACAGTAACTATCTTTATTTATTTCAGTCATTTTGGTATAGAATTTGGTCATTAACTATAAAAAAATACATTAATCATTCACTCTCAACCCCAAGTAAAATATGAAAAGTTTTAAAATTCAACAAATGGTTCTTAAATATATCTTTAATAAACTTCAAATTTATAGAGCTCATTTTCGGATCACCGTTTATTTTAAAATAATATCAATTTGAATTTAACTTGCTTAATATCAACCGGAACATTAATGAGTATTACAATTATTTAATATCTATTTTTAATATATCTAATTGTATATGAATATGTTTTAAATAAAAATTATTATTTTTACATAATTAATTTCTAACAATTACATCATAAATTATATTTCAAATCATATATATATTTATTTAAAATATATACATACCTATTTACAAATAGTTGTTCGTGATTCGTTGAGAACAGTTAAAGGTTAAATGAACATATGAGATAGTTCAAAAATTTTGAGACTCAATCTAACAGATTTTTCTTATCGTGTCAAAAATATTAAATCGTATCAAGAGTTTGGTTTAAAATTAGTCGAAATTTTTCGGGTGGTGACAATAAACTAATGAACTCACCAACCTTTTGGTTGACACTTTAAAGCATGTTAATTCTCAGGTTTGAAAGAAATCTTCCGCTGTGCATTAGCTCATTTTAAGGATACTACTTGGAGTCATTCATGACATATTTCAAAAGACGTTGCATTCGAGTCATTGAAGTTCATTAGAGATTATTACAAAGTAAATGGCAGATTAGGTCATTTTTAGTTTGGATATTATGAAATGGTATGCATGCCTGTTAACTTTCAATGTAAAGGAAAGTTTGTCTTTTAAAACGAATGCAATGTTTGTAAAATGTATCATTTAGAGGTCTAGTACCTCGCGATGTAATCATATGTTATTGTATTCGTCCCTATGGATTGGGTCGGGTCGTCTCATGTGGTATCAGAGCGGTGGTCTTAGTGAAACAGGTCTGCATTAGTGTGTCTAACTGATAAGTCGTTAGGATGCATTAGTGAGTCTGGACTTTGACCGTGTCTGCATGTCAAAAGTTTTGCTTATCATTTTGTGTCGAAAATCATCTACTTACCATCCTTAGGAAATTACCTGATTATTATTCTTTAGTCTAGACGCGTTTTCTTGCATTTATTGCATAATAGTGTATAGACGAAATCTTATCCTGACATATTCGTTTCTGTGAACTTTGACTGACATTTTTCAAAGATTCTTCCGTAAGTTATGGGATTTTGGTAATATATATACATATGTAAATTATGTATTGAAGGATACCAATTCTAACTCCTATAATCTATTCCATATCAAAAATTCATTCCCTTGATCATACGAGATGGATCCCTCAACCAGTTCGAATTCCTCAGACTACGACTGCTATTCCGATATGGAGTTTCATTCGAGCTCTAGAAACAGTGTGACAGGAATGGATCAACCAGTCAGCCATCATCTATTCTGGATGAAATGGGGATGGGTTTGTAGCCTCCTCAATCATTGGAGACAAGAAGAAGGTGATCCCTTCCATCCACCAAATTGCCCTCTTGGCAATGAACCTGAAGCACTTACCGGCGAACCTGTTCGAGAAACAATTTTCTCTCTCATCTCCAGAGTATTTCGTCACGATTATATACTACACCAAATTCTAGATTATATTTATCCACTCGTCAGAACCAACGATCACCCCAGTGTAATAGAAGAAGTTAACGAGCTTCGCGCTCGGGTAGTGACTTTGGAGAATACGGTGCGAAGATTACAAATACCATCAGCAGCATAACCAGTACCACCAGTAATATCCACATCACAAGCCTCAATACCATAAGCACCAGCAGCATCACCGGCATCAACAGCAACCACCATCATTAACATCAACAGGATCATTACCACCACCAACAATCACATCCGCATTACACACCTCAATATCCCAATTTGTACATCGGATATCAAAGACACACACACCACAGCTACCAAAGAGTACCAATAACAACAAACGATGAAGTATTGATTCATAACTTCATCGGAGAAACATTCTATGGTGATTATGTAATCTCTAAAGTTTTAGAGATTATCTATCTCAGCCTTAACCGTAAACCAGATGAGTGGACAGAGATGATAGGGAGAAGAATCGAAACCCTGACAAGAATGGTGCGCGGCTTACAAGCTAGACTTATTTTACCAACGGCATCAACAGTACCCTTAACCTCACCAATACAGTCAGTGTTGTCAACATCGTTAGAATCGTCAGCACCTCTAACATCACCAGCTCCGCCAGGTCAAGAAGTACTGTGGAAATTATTACGAATCAACAACGAATATATTGAATCAACGAGTTATGAATTATTAACTCATCCTTTCTAAAGAAATTATATATATATATTTTGTATATATATGAATTTTGAAACTATAATAAACATTTTGTACTAAGCTATTAAGTATGAATTGAAAAAGGGTGGATACTACTCGTATAAATTCATATTACTAATATGCTATGATGTACATCCATCAATAACAACTTAACCATCGTTAACTGCAATCTCTGTTTCAACTCAATGAATCTTATTTCATAACAAATCAAGTGTATCATTCAATAACATGTTTGATTTTACACTTTCATCTTCGATGCACTCGAAACTTTCTAGAAAACATCAATCGCACATTGCGAAATTTGCAAAAATTCTTCAAGCGTCAACATCCTTCACTGAAGAATATCAATAAAAATAAATATTAAAGTATTGATTGCATTAGTGAAATACTTCATGATGATTATGTAATCGCTAATGTTTTAGAGATTACTCATTTCTAATTCAAGCCGAAAATTAAGTGAGTTTAATGTGATTTTAAACTCATTAAATCTGTATTACATCTGAAGAAGATATACCCACATATATTTTCATAAAGATTATAATTCTCTGGTACAAAATATTACTTGTGAAATTTTTTTAACGGGTAGGTAATACCCGAAGAGATATTTAAATTTACAATTAATATGTTACATTCTTCGATTCTGACTTAACGATCGTCAACTATACTCCTTACTTTTACAATAATATACATTCTTTCATAGGCATCAAAACAACCATTCACATCCAAATTCAACTACATATTTTGAATTTGAATTTACTTCGAGATATAACCGAAATCATCACTCTTAAATTCCTACATCTATCAAAGCTATACTTTGACTTCAAAACTGTGATAGGAAATCACTCTTATTCGTAACACTCAGAAGGATTTGAGAATCAATCGAGATTCATGTCGATTTCATCTTTTGGATATTGACTATGAAAATCTGCATCTAAAACCCTTCGAAATTTCGTAAAAATACTTCAACTAATGAACAATTGAGATGATGATCCAACCACACATTACCCGAAGTCTTGTACCTAAAAAACTCTCGAAACCAAAGTCGTAGTTTAACACGTACCCGCGTCGAATTCTTTATCATTTATTAGCAAAGACAATTTTACGATTCCTTTCAAAGTAGTCAATTTTGTCACAGCTTCAGCAAGTCAACTTCGACTTTTCAGTCGGACTAGTCTTATTTTAACCTCGATAGATACGTTGCCCATTCGTCATTGTTACTTGGGAACCTTTCATATTCCACCATATTACCACCAGCGTTTAATCATCTAAAACATGATTTTTCTGAACCCACCTCGGATTGATAACCAGTGATTCAGATATTATAGCATTAAATGCAGAGGAAACATAAAAATGGTAGATGATCTAAACGGCCAAAAGTTTGATGATAAAAGATAGTGAGTTGGTAAAGCTCAGAAAAAGAAAGGATTTGGTACTGAAAAACGGATTGAGCAAAGTATGAAGGAAGCCGTGGACAAATCACAGAGACTGAATCTGCCTTCAAAGGATCCAAATGATTCAATGTCTGCTAAAATCGTTAGCAAACACGTTACATCTTATTCTAAACCTTCACAGACAGATATTCTTCATCATCATCAATCTTAAATATTATAAGATATCTTCGTATCTCCCATTATACATATTCTCTATATTTCTGGAGATATTATCACAACTATTCTTATTCGAGATCATTTATCTCTCCGTAATATCTGCAACATAAAAAGAAACTGTGTGAGTTTCTAAATTCAGAAAAATCCAAATATGAATGTTTTGAAGTAGTGTTGGAAACTGATGCATGAGCTAGTATAATATAATGACACTTGATCAACGTCATTATATTACAGTAATTCATGTTGAGTTTCTAATAGAACATGATGATTCACAGAACATACCATCATCATGTGCCATTTACACGACTCTTACATTCTATCTAATCTCTAAACATATCAAGAAAATATTTCTTGATGATTCGGTTCTTTCCAGGGTATTCTGGTAATTTAACAAATCCAGATTTTACCATTACCATTTCATTCTTAGAATAATTACTATGTTCATTCTGAAATCCATACCTACGAATTCCAGACCATTACAAGAGATGTTAAATTGCAAGAAGAAGAAACGAAAGGACAAAGCTCCGAAACAGAGATTGGAGTATAGATCGCAACAAATAGAAGAGAGCATTAACTGTGGATGACAATGATTATAAAAGACAGAAGCAGAGACATCAAAGTATGAGGGAAGATATAAAACCCAACAACCACCCAGAAATTATAAAACGTATATGTCAATGCATATAGCAACGTAAAGACACGGGAGAACTAAAAATACTATAAACCCTAGGGTATAGTAGAAGTAAATAGATTCTTCCGGTGGCAGATTAAAAAGAAGGATGACAGATATGAAAGTTAAGAAGACATCAAGGATCAGGATGGGATGGAGCATATTAACGAATACTTTAAAGTAAGAATTGAGGAAGAAAGAATGGAAGGTGTGAGTTGTAAGGAAACGAAGGGGGTGGATTTATAGACAGAGCAATCGAAGCAGATTATCGCGTATAACCAAAGAGGATCCTAACCTCCTTAATTACCGACAATTTTAAATCTAATTATGGAGATTTTCTTCTAAATTCCTTAAATTCCGGAAATCAATCTTGACTACGCCACCGGTTAAGTCAAACCTGCATTTATTCATTTTCACTCTTAAGTGATAGCTTCATTTGTGCTCTTCACAAAAACAAATCGTTTTATCTCTATTACTCAATGATGATAAAACTCTATTATCGACTCATATTCGTCATGAAAACATTCTTATAGTTAGCCATGACGACCTCAATTAAATTTCGGGACGAAATTTCTTTTAACGGGTAGGTACAGTGATGACCCGGAAATTTCCAAACAAATTTAAACTTTGATCTTTATATATATCCGACACGATAAGCAAAAAAAAATCTGTAATGTTGAGTCTCGAAAGCTTTGAAACTATATTCATGTAATCAAATGATTGAATTATCAGATACATTGAATTATGATTACGAGTCTTTGTTATGAGGTCCACTTTGAATTAGGAAACCTTTACTTTTTAACAGTATTCGGAAGATTTAGTAAAGTGATTACGTGTAAGGACAAAAGTATTATTATTGAGGATTAGACAAAAGTTGGTGGAAAATTAAATTTTATAATATTAGATTGATTTACTTTCAAACATGCGAAAACGTTTTCGATATAATAGAACCTGATCATTTGATTCATTAGATATTAAGATATATTAAGAAAGATAAGGAAATTAAGTTAAACGATGGCTCATAAATGAATTATATAGACTTAAGTTTTAAAGTGTGAACGTTACATGTTAAAAGATTTTCTAAACGGATTTTAAATAAACTTTGAACTATTATTAGTATTGAGAAATTTAATTAGTATTTTATTACGTTAATATTTCCATTATATACGATATGTACAAGTTTATAGTTTTAAATAAAAATAAATATATTTTATAAAGTGATGGATTATAATTAATCATAGAACGTTTTGATTTTAAACTAATATTAATAGATGGACTTTGATAAATAACGAGTTTATGATTTATAAAAGGAAATGATCAAAACACTCAAAAGATTAAGTTACACTTTGAGTGGGTTAGTTTTAAATAATTTAGGTCTAGTTATTAGTAAAGGTACATGACACAAAAAGTTTAATTTAAAAATAAAATATTTTGACAAACAACGAGACTTTGATTTATAGAAGGAAATGACCACAACGCTCGATTTTATAAGTTACATTTTTATAGAGGTAAATTATTGATGAGAAAGTTTAATTTTTGTAAAAGGTACACGTCACATAACGTAAAAGGCTAGTTTTCTAAGCGTACGAAAGTGCGCTCGAAAAACCGAAAGTGGTACATGAGTCGTGAGACCACGACCGTGTCATTTTGGTAAAAATTATATTTTTACCATGAGCGTAAATATAATATAATATTTAATTAATTCTAAAGATTTAATATAATAAATATTAAATTACATATAAGTATTACGTATTGTGTAATGAAATGAAAAGGATAAGAAGTTTCGGCACTCAATTATTTCGATCATGGGGTGGTAGGTGGCTTCAAATGCTTTAAATTGAACGAAATTCAGTTTTGGTGGATCATTTCTTTCCCTTCTGCATCTCGTAACATACACACATATATATATCTATTGTAATTATTATTATTAATATTAAAATTACTATTAATATTAAAATTATTATTATTAATTTTTTTATTGATAGTAGCATTATTAGGAAGTGTTATTAGTAGTAGTATACATAAAATATTACGACGAGGTCATGAGCGGGTCATTTCAAGACAAGTTTTGTGAGAGGGATAGAGATAAGGAAATTATGGGTTATAGCTATGGAGGATATGGGTAATGTTCGGGGGTATGCTCGTGAGGTCAATCTAGTGTTTATCATCTCCGTTGCGCCTACGTACCTTTCCTGCAATATTGAATCTCAATATTGATACGTGAGTACTCGTAAATTAATTTTTATTTATTAATAGTGTATCCCTTACTAGTGCTCGAGAAAATAGGATTATGCATGCTTATACTTTTGATATTGCCCTTAGATAGGTTATGTTAAATCTTGAATTAGTTACGCCTACAGTCGAGATAAGGTATAAGATATGCATGTCATTGGAAAGCTAGCGAAAAATTAATAACTTTTCCTTTAGATGTCGAATCGTTCCGATGAACGGATTGGAAGTTACAGTCATTTGAAGTTCTATAAAAATGATTATTATTATCGTCGTCATTATCGTCGTTCTAATTTTTATTTAATTATTATTATTATTATTATTATTATTATTATTATTATCATCATTATTATTATTATTATTATTATTATTATTATTATCTATAAAAAGTATTATCCTTAAAAATTGTTATTTTATTACTATCACTTATTATTATTAAAAGTTATACTTAGTATTATTATTATTATTATCATTAAAATAGATTATTAGTATTATCATTATCATAATAATTATTATTAGTATTATAATTAAAACTAGTAACAGTAATATTTAACTAATATGATTATTATTATATTCATTAAAATGAACGCGATATAAAAGACGATTTAGGAACCTTTAACAAATTAATTAGGAAATAATGAGTATGAGTATCATGATGAAATTTAAATATTGTAAGATAATGATTTAGATAAAATTATCGTTCTTTTTATTTTTATCATTACTAGTATTATTAAAAGTATCGTTAGCATTAAAACTATCATTTTATCAAAATTATAATTTTTTATAGAAATGTCATTGTTATTATAAAATATCATTATTATTATCATTTTAAATAAAAATTAGTATTTTAAAGTTAATAATAAAAAGTATCGTAAATATTAAAGACGTCATAATTAGAATTATCATTTTATTATAATATCATTTTTAGTAAATATAAATATTGATTTTTATTAATTAAATAATAATAATTACTATTACAAAATAATATGACTTTTATTTATTATTATTATTATCAATGTTATTTTATCAAATAAATATGTAATATAAAGATATTTTACTACGTGTAATATAATTACGTTAATAATACCCATCATATTATCTTTATAAACTTTATAAATTTTATACCTAATATATATATAAGTATAATTTATTATATATAAATTGTAATATAAAATTTTATTAACAAATGAATTATGTTATTTACTCTAATAAATCTTTTAAAATATTTAAAAATATAAAATGACGATATCTAAACTATATAATAATCATGTATAAATTTTGGAAATCATTTTGAGTCAAATTAACTTTTGTTGACTTTTACATATTAGACTCGAGCATTAGGATTGTGGTACACTATGGCTTGACTTAAATTGTTAGATAAATATTGACCAACATATAAATATATATAATTAATTTAGATTCGTGAATCCAAGGCCAACCTTACACTTGTTCAATGATGTTATATGTATTTTTACTACAAAATACAGTATGGTGAGTTTCATTTGCCTTTTTACCCTTTATATTTTTGGGCTGAGAATACATGCGCAATTTTTATAACTGTTTTACGAAATAGACACAAGTAATCGAAACTATATTCTATGGTTGAATTATTAAACCGAAAATGCCCGTTTTTATTAAGTCTGGTAATCTAAGAATTAGGGAACAGACACCCTAATTGACGCGAATCCTAAAGATAGATCTATTGAGCCCAACAAGCCCCATCCAAAGTACCGGATGCTTTAGTACTTCGAAATTTATATCATGTCCGAAGGAGGATCCCGGAATGATGGGGATATTCTTATATGCACATTGTTAATGTCGGTTACCAGGTGTTCAATCCATATGAATGATATTTTTGTCTCTATGCATGGGACGTTTATTTATAAGAATTGGAAATATGAAATCTTGTGGTCTATTACAATTATGAAATGTTTGTTTATGATAAACTAATGAACTCACCAACCTTTTGGTTGACACTTTAAAGCATGTTTATTCTCAGGTTTGAAAGAAATCTTCCGCTGTGCATTAGCTCATTTTAAGGATACTACTTGGAGTCATTCATGACATATTTCAAAAGACGTTGCATTCGAGTCGTTGAAGTTCATTAGAGATTATTACTAAGTAAATGGCAGATTAGGTCATTTTTAGTTTGGATATTATGAAATGGTATGCATGCCTGTTAACTTTCAATGTAAAGGAAAGTTTGTCTTTTAAAACGAATGCAATGTTTGTAAAATGTATCATTTAGAGGTCTAGTACCTCGCGATGTAATCATATGTTATTGTATTCGTCCCTATGGATTGGGTCGGGTCGTCTCAGAGTATATACGGAGTAATAAAATACGTGTCATATACACTGTATAATTGTGAAAAATGTTGGACTATAATAAAAATATATACTTCCTAATGGTTATGGAGTATCTTTTATATAAGATAATTAATTAATTAATTGATTTCATTAAAATTATTGTTTATCATATAAATAAAATAGTGAAGTGATGGGATGAGATGAGATGGGATTTAAAGGTAGTACAGGCTATAGAAAAGCTACGGAGGGTGTTACAATAGTCGGACCCTTTGTGGAATTCGATGTTACTATTCCGAAACTTCAAAAAACCGGTGTTTGATTACTCCTAGTCAACGTTGAGCGCAATGTCTTTTCGATGTTTCTTTGTTGTTGTCCTTGAATCGACGCCGAGTTTATGTTGCTTTTTCCATTTTGTATTATTTTCTTTAATGGAGATGAGAGCGGATGATATCTCTAAAAAAGTCACATTTTTACTCCTGATATTAAGGCCAAAAACAATAAAGTTAAAAGCTTTATCGAAGAATTAAGCATTTATTTGCTCTATATTGTAGATCAAGTGATTATTAAGGTGATATCGGTTAAAAAGTCACATTTTTACCCCGATATTAGAGCCCAAAAGTGATAAAGTTCCAAGCTTTGTCGGCAAATAAAACGACCCGTCCATATTACTATAAACGCGGTACGTTATTCATTGGTCCCATAGCGAGGTATTTGACCTCTATATGATACGTTTTAGAAAATATTGCATTCGTTTCATAAAAAGCACATCATTATTATACATAATGCATGTTTTAAACAAGTGGGCGATTATTTAAGAAATAATCCCCAAAATACATCTGTTTATAAATACTACACACGTGACGTAACAGTCGAATATAATACATGACAAAGGTTTTATTGAATAAAACACTTTATTTAAATAAAAGTATGAGACTCCATGCACAACTTGCTCAGATAATGCAACAGCGGAAGACTTTCTTAAGGACCTGAGAATAAACATGCGTAAACAGTCAACACAAAGGTTGGTGAGATATATAGGTTTAGCATCGATATAAATATAGACCACAAGATTTCATAGTTATAAATATATGTACACTCGCAAGTGTATAAAAGTATTCTATAAGTTGTTGAGCGCTTCGGTAACCATACTTAACCATTAATGTGGCATATTCCCTTTATTATGAAATCTCCCTACACTGTACCAAGTGTAGTAAAAACGAAGTACTATGCAACCGTTTACGATACTAGAGCGACTAGACCGGTTGGGGTTGTCAAACCCGATAGATCTATCAATAGGATTCGCGTTTACATGTTCTTACAACATGTAAATATTAGTTACCAAGCTATTAGGGAAGATATACAAAGTGGTACAACTCAACGTAGAATATATTTTAAGTACTTGTGTCTATGGCGTAAAACATAAAATGCATGTATTCTCATCCCAAAATATTTGTAGAGTTTAAAAATGGGACTATATACTCACGGTAGTAAAAGTATATTAATAATAAGTTTTCAACTTATTAAAAATATGACCGTCGTCCTTGGATTCACGAACCTATAATAATAATAACGATTCAGATAATAATACGACATATGAATAAAATAAAGCAAGTTCATAGAATACTTATATAATAATTTTTAACATTTTATGTTAGTAGTCCATTGTTAGTAGTCCTTTATTAGTAGTACAAAATAGTCCGAAAAGTCCAACAGTCCAATAATCGGTATATATATATATATAATCTTAGAATTACCCGACGACGTATTGTATACGTATTGTCTTTGTAGTGACCCGAACTTTTTCATGTTTATATATATTAATTGAGATTGATATTTACATGATTAAATGTTTCCAACATGTTAAGCAATCAAACTTGTTAAGACTTGATTAATTGAAATATGTTTCATATAGAGAATTGACCACCCAAGTTGACCGGTGATTCACGAACGTTAAAACTTGTAAAAACTATATGATGACATATATATGGATATATATATAGTTAACATGATACTATGATAAGTAAACATATCATTAAGTATATTAACAATGAACTACATATGTAAAAACAAGACTACTAACTTAATGATTTTTAAACGAGACATATATGTAACGATTATTGTTGTAAAGACATTTAATGTATATATATCATATTAAGAGATATTCATACATGATAATATCATGATAATATAATAATTTAAAATCTCATTTGATATTATAAATATTAGGTTAACAACATTTAACAAGATCGTTAACCTAAAGGTTTCAAAACAACACTTACATGTAACGACTAACGATGACTTAACGACTCAGTTAAAATGTATATACATGTAGTGTTTTAATATGTATTTATACACTTTTTAAAGACTTCAATACACTTATCAAAATACTTCTACTTAACAAAAATGCTTACAATTACATCCTCGTTCAGTTTCATCAACAATTCTACTCGTATGCACCCGTATTCGTACTCGTACAATACACAGCTTTTAGATGTATGTACTATTGGTATATACACTCCAATGATCAGCTCTTAGTAGCCCATGTGAGTCACCTAACACATGTGGGAACCATCATTTGGCAACTAGCATGAAATATCTCATAAAATTACAAAAATATGAGTAATCATTCATGACTTATTTACATGAAAACAAAATTACATATCCTTTATATCTAATCCATACACCAACGACCAAAAACACCTACAAACACTTTCATTCTTCAATTTTCTTCATCTAATTGATCTCTCTCAAGTTCTATCTTCAAGTTCTAAGTGTTCTTCATATATTCTACAAGTTCTAGTTACATAAAATCAAGAATACTTTCAAGTTTGCTAGCTCACTTCCAATCTTGTAAGGTGATCATCCAACCTCAAGAAATCTTTATTTCTTACAGTAGGTTATCATTCTAATACAAGGTAATAATCATATTCAAACTTTGGTTCAATTTCTATAACTATAACAATCTTATTTCAAGTGATGATCTTACTTGAACTTGTTTTCGTGTCATGATTCTGCTTCAAGAACTTCGAGCCATCCAAGGATCCGTTGAAGCTAGATCCATTTCTCTCTTTTCTAGTAGGTTTATCCAAGGAACTTAAGGTAGTAATGATGTTCATAACATCATTCGATTCATACATATAAAGCTATCTTATTCGAAGGTTTAAACTTGTAATCACTAGAACATAGTTTAGTTAATTCTAAACTTGTTCGCAAACAAAAGTTAATCCTTATAACTTGACTTTTAAAATCAACTAAACACATGTTCTATATCTATATGATATGCTAACTTAATGATTTAAAACCTGGAAACACGAAAAACACCGTAAAACCGGATTTACGCCGTCGTAGTAACACCGCGGGCTGTTTTGGGTTAGTTAATTAAAAACTATGATAAACTTTGATTTAAAAGTTGTTATTCTGAGAAAATGATTTTTATTATGAACATGAAACTATATCCAAAAATTATGGTTAAACTCAAAGTGGAAGTATGTTTTCTAAAATGGTCATCTAGACGTCGTTCTTTCGACTGAAATGACTACCTTTACAAAAACGACTTGTAACTTATTTTTCCGACTATAAACCTATACTTTTTATGTTTAGATTCATAAAATAGAGTTCAATATGAAACCATAGCAATTTGATTCACTTAAAACGGATTTAAAATGAAGAAGTTATGGGTAAAACAAGATTGGATAATTTTTCTCATTTTAGCTACGTGAAAATTGGTAACAAATCTATTCCAACCATAACTTAATCAACTTGTATTGTATATTATGTAATCTTGAGATACCATAGACACGTATACAATGTTTCGACCTATCATGTCGACACATTTATATATATTTCGGAACAACCATAGACACTCTATATGTGAATGTTGGAGTTAGCTATACAGGGTTGAGGTTGATTCCAAAATATATATAGTTTGAGTTGTGATCAATACTGAGATACGTATACACTGGGTCGTGGATTGATTCAAGATAATATTTATCGATTTATTTCTGTACATCTAACTGTGGACAACTAGTTGTAAGTTACTAACGAGGACAGCTGACTTAATAAACTTAAAACATCAAAATATATTAAAAGTGTTGTAAATATATTTTGAACATACTTTGATATATATGTATATATTGTTATAGGTTCGTGAATCAACCAGTGGCCAAGTCTTACTTCCCGACGAAGTAAAAATCTGTGAAAGTGAGTTATAGTCCCACTTTTAAAATCTAATATTTTTGGGATGAGAATACATGCAGGTTTTATAAATGATTTACAAAATATACACAAGTACGTGAAACTACATTCTATGGTTGAATTATCGAAATCGAATATGCCCCTTTTTATTAAGTCTGGTAATCTAAGAATTAGAGAACAGACAACCTAATTGATGCGAATCCTAAAGATAGATCTATTGGGCCTAACAAACCCCATCCAAAGTACCGGATGCTTTAGTACTTCAAAATTTATATCATATCCGAAGGGTGTCCCGGAATGATGGGGATATTCTTATATATGCATCTTGTTAATGTCGGTTACCAGGTGTTCACCATATGAATGATTTTTATCTCTATGTATGGGATGTGTATTGAAATATGAAATCTTGTGGTCTATTATTATGATTTGATATATATAGGTTAAACCTATAACTCACCAACATTTTTGTTGACGTTTTAAGCATGTTTATTCTCAGGTGATTATTAAGAGCTTCCGCTGTCGCATACTTAAATAAGGACGAGATTTGGAGTCCATGCTTGAATGATATTGTGTAAAAACTGCATTCAAGAAACTTATTTTGTTGTAACATATTTGTATTGTAAACCATTATATAATGGTCGTGTGTAAACAAGATATTTTAGATTATCATTATTTGATAATCTACGTAAAGCTTTTTAAAACCTTTATCTATGAAAAAAAAGGTTATGGTTTGTTTTAAAAATGAATGCAGTCTTTGAAAAACGTCTCATATAGAGGTCAAAACCTCGCAACGAAATCAATTAATATGGAACGTTTTTAATCAATAAGAACGGGACATTTCAGTTGGTATCCAAGCGTTGGTCTTAGAGAACCAGAATTTTGCATTAGTGTGTCTTATCGAGTTTGTTATGATGCATTAGTGAGTCTGGACTTCGACCGTGTTTACTTGAAAAATGATTGCTTAACAAATTTTGTTGGAAACTATATATTTTTAACATGTGAATATTATGTGATATATTAATCTCTTAATGTGTTTGATATTATGTGATAGATATCTACCTCTAGAACAAGTCCCATTGACTCACCTAATAATAATGAAGAGTCAAATGTAAATTGGAATGATTTGTGGACTGATTCACAAGTTCCCGAAGAGGAACCGGAAGAAGAGTCGGAACCGGAAGAAGAATCGGAACCGGAAGAAGAATCGGAACCGGATGAAGAAATAGAACCGGTGTGGGAAATAATAAAACGGTTAAGTAAAAGAAAATCCTCAACCAACCGACCAAGGTTAATTATGGTCAATGGTGTTTCCGCCAAGGAAGCAAAATATTGGGAGGATTACCAATTCTCCGATGAATCGGATTCCGACGAGAATTCCGATGATGTTATAGAAATTACCCCAACAGAATTTAAAAAGGCAAAAGAAAATAATAAGGGAAAGGGCATAAAAATAGAGAAATCTAATTCCAACCCCGATGAACTTTATATGTATCGTCAACCCCCGAAGTCCTTAAGTTGTAACAATGACCCGGGAACCTCTAAACCACCAGGTTTTTCTAAACCAATGTGGAAAACGACGGCTCGTATTAGGGGAACATCATATATCCCTAGAAACTTGGCAAAACGAACCAAAACCGAAGAAGAAGAAATAAGCGAGTCGTAATAAGATAGTTGTATTCGTGTGGTGTAATATATGTAATATAGTGTGCTTATGCTTTATGATATATGTAAAAATTGCTTGTATTAATAAGTATTTTTTTTATGAATCTAACTCTTGTCTATTTTACAGTATAAAAACACAAAATGGATAGACAACCCAATATTTTAAGAGACCTACCCGGAGACATGATTGATGAAATCTTGTCTAGAGTCGGTCAGAATTCTTTGGCATAACTATTTAAGGCGAGATCAGTTTGTAAGACATTCGAAGAACGTTCCAAGAATGCCTTGGTTTATAAAAGGCTTTCGTTCGAAAGATGGGGGATATTACATTGGGAAATCCATAAGTTACGATGTGTTTACTTTGAGGCATATATTGCGGGGAACCCAAATGCTATTTTACGCAATGGGTTAAGAAATTATTTTGACTCAATATATCCGAATATTGGACTTCGTGATTTAGAAAAAGCGGCTAACATGCAACATAAAGAAGCATGTTATGCTTACGGATTAGTAATGTTCGCTTCTCACCAAAGCGAGAACAAGAACATCAGGCTACAACTATTAAACAAAACGTTTCCACAAGTGACGGAGTCGGTAATTGGGGTAAGAAATGAGGTTTTTAGATTGTTACGGGACTGTTGGACATTACGTAACCCTCGTCCCTTTGACGACGTTACAACACGCTGTCTTATCAACGGCCATAACGGTTATGTTCCACAAGACCAAGGATGGGAAGTAATCCTAGTAAAACCAGAATGCATGACTTGTTTCTGGACGTATGCATTACGTGTCTTTATTGCCTTTGCTGAACGACTTGTGTACTAGCTAGAATTATCTTCACAACCATCTTGTATCAAATTTATTGTGTGCTATATTTCATGCTATATGTAAAATAAGCGGTATTGTAAGTTTGTAAAATATTGTGTAAAAGTTTGAAAGCGAAATATTATTATAATCAATTTTTCATATATAATTGTAGTAGTTGAATTGTATATTAGCTACTAAGTATGAACTTAACGGGTAGGTACTACCCGAATTTAAACTTATAAAACGCTAATATGAAGAAAAAGCTTTTATAAATGAGTTCATATTATGCTATGAAATACTATTAACTACTCTTAATATTCTGTATGATTAACTTGTTCCATTTGACTATTTTGAAGGAAATGGCACCGACTACTCGACACACCGTGAATATGAATGAAGAGGAATTCCGTACTTTTCTAGCTTCAAACATAGCCGCAGTACAGGCTGCGCTACATACCAACAATAACCTTGGATCTAGCAGTACAGGAAATCGTGTAGGATGCACCTACAAAGAATTCACTGCCTGCAAACCTTTGGAATTTGATGGAACCGAAGGACCGATCGGATTGAAACGGTGGACCGAGAAGATTGAATCGGTGTTTGCCATAAGTAAGTGTACTGAAGAGGACAAAGTGAAGTACGCTACGCATACCTTCACAAGTTCTGCGTTAACATGGTGGAATACCTATCTAGAGCAAGTGGGACAAGACGATGCGTACGCACTACCGTGGTCAGCATTCAAGAACTTGATGAACGAGAAGTATCGTCCCAGAACCGAGGTCAATAAGCTCAAGATAGAACTTAGAGGGTTACGAACCCAAGGATTTGATATTACCACGTACGAAAGACGATTCACAGAATTGTGCCTATTGTGTCCGGGAGCATTCGAAGATGAGGAAGAGAAGATCGACGCGTTTGTGAAAGGATTACCGGAAAGAATCCAAGAAGATATAAGTTCACACGAGCCCGCCTCCATACAACAGGCATGTAGAATGGCTCACAAACTAGTGAACCAGATTGAAGAAAGAATTAAAGAACAGACTGCTGAAGAGGCCAATGTGAAGCAAGTCAAAAGAAAGTGGGAGGAAAACGGTGATAAGAATCACCAATACAATAACAACAGCAATTACAACAATAATCGCAACAATTATCCCAACAATCGCAACATCAATCGCAACTACAACAAACGGCCCAACAACAACAACAACAACAACAACAACAACAACAACAACAACAACAACAACAACAACAACAGCAACTACAACAATCATCCCAACAACAATAATAACCGCAACAACAACAACAATCAGAAGCAGCTATGCCAAAGGTGTGAAAAGTATCACTCGGGGTTTTGCACCAAATTTTGCAACAAGTGTAAAAGAAATGGTCATAGCGCGGCGAAGTGTGAGGTCTACGGACCAGGGGTTAATAGAACGAAAGGAACAAATAGTGTCAGAACGAGTAATGGCGGAGCAAGTAGTGTCGGAGCAAGTTATGCCAATGTAGTTTGTTATAAATGTGGAAAACCGGGCCACATTATTAGAAATTGCCCGAACCAGGAGAACACGAATGGACAAGGCCGCGGAAGAGTTTTCAATATTAATGCGGCAGAGGCACAGGAAGACCCGGAGCTTGTTACGGGTACGTTTCTTATTGACAATAAATCTGCTTACGTTTTATTTGATTCGGGTGCGGATAAAAGCTATATGAGTAGAGATTTTTGTGCTAAATTAAGTTGTCCATTGACGCCTTTAGATAGTAAATTTTTACTCGAATTAGCAAATGGTAAATTAATTTTAGCAGATAATATATGTCGGAATCGAGAAATTAAACTGGTTAGCGAAACATTTAAGATTGATTTGATACCAGTATAGTTAGGGAGTTTTGATGTGATAATCGGTATGGACTGGTTGAAAGAAGTGAAAGCAGAGATCGTTTGTTACAAAAAATGCAATTCGCATTATACGAGAAAAAGGAAAACCCTTAATGGTGTACGGAGAAAAGGGCAACACGAAGCTACATCTTATTAGTAATTTGAAGGCACAAAAACTAATAAGAAAAGGTTGCTATGCTGTTCTAGCACACGTTGAGAAAGTACAAACTGAAGAAAAGAGCATCAATGATGTTCCCATTGCAAAAGAATTTCCCGATGTATTTTCGAAAGAATTACCGGGATTACCCCCACATCGATCCGTTGAATTTCAAATAGATCTTGTACCAGGAGCTGCACCGATAGCTCGTGCTCCTTACAGACTCGCACCCAGTGAGATGAAAGAACTGCAAAGCCAATTACAAGAACTTTTAGAGCATGGTTTCATTCGACCAAGCACATCACCGTGGGGAGCTCCTGTTTTGTTTGTCAAGAAGAAAGATGGTACATTCAGGTTGTGTATCGACTACCGAGAGTTGAACAAACTTACCATCAAGAACCGCTACCCACTACCGAGAATCGACGACTTATTTGATCAACTACAAGGCTCGTCTATTTATTCAAAGATTGACTTACGTTCCGGGTATCATCAAATGCGGGTGAAAGAAGATGATATTCCAAAGACTGCTTTCAGAACACGTTACGGTCATTTCGAGTTTATGGTCATGCCGTTTGGTTTAACTAATGCACCAGCTGTGTTCATGGACCTTATGAACCGAGTGTGTGGACCATACCTTGACAAGTTTGTCATTGTTTTCATTGATGACATACTTATTTACTCAAAGAATGACCAAGAACACGGTGAACATTTGAGAAAGTTGTTAGAAGTATTGAGGAAGGAAGAATTGTACGCTAAGTTTTCAAAGTGTGCATTTTGGTTGGAAGAAGTTCAATTCCTCGGTCACATAGTGAACAAAGAAGGTATTAAGGTGGATCCGGCAAAGATAGAAACTGTTGAAAAGTGGGAAACCCCGAAAACTCCGAAACACATACGCCAGTTTTTAGGACTAGCTGGTTACTACAGAAGGTTCATCCAAGACTTTTCCAGAATAGCAAAACCCTTGACTGTATTAACGCATAAAGGGAAGAAATTTGAATGGAATGATGAACAAGAGAAAGCGTTTCAGTTATTGAAGAAAAAGCTAACTACGGCACCTATATTGTCATTTCTTGAAGGGAATGATGATTTTGTGATTTATTGTGACGCATCAAAGTAAGGTCTCGATTGTGTATTAATGCAACGAACGAAGGTGATTGCTTATGCGTCTAGACAATTGAAGATTCACGAACAAAATTATACGACGCATGATTTGGAATTAGGCGCGGTTGTTTTTGCATTAAAGACTTGGAGGCACTACTTATATGGGGTCAAAAGTATTATATATACCGACCACAAAAGTCTTCAACACATATTTAATCAGAAACAACTGAATATGAGGCAGCGTAGGTGGATTGAATTATTGAATGATTACGACTTTGAGATTCGTTACCACCCGGGGAAGGCAAATGTGGTAGCCGATGCCTTGAGCAGGAAGTACAGAGAACCCATTCGAGTAAAATCTATGAATATAATGATTCATAATAACCTTACTACTCAAATAAAGGAGGCGCAACAAGGAGTTTTAAAAAAGGGAAATTTAAAGGATGAAATACCCAAAGGATCAGAGAAGCATCTTAATATTCGGGAAGACGGAACCCGGTATAGGGCTGAAAGGATTTGGGTACCAAAATTTAGAGATATGAGAGAAATGGTACTTAGAGAAGCTCATAAAACCAGATACTCAATACATCCTGGAACGGGGAAGATGTACAAGGATCTCAAGAAACATTTTTGGTTGCCGGGTATGAAAGCCGATATTGCTAAATACGTAGGAGAATGTTTGACGTGTTCTAAGGTCAAAGCTGAGCATCAGAAACCATCAGGTCTACTTCAACAACCCGAAATCCCGGAATGGAAATGGGAAAATATTACCATGGATTTCATCACTAAATTGCCAAGGACTGCAAGTGGTTTTGTTACTATTTGGGTAATAGTTGATCGTCTCACCAAATCAACACACTTCCTGCCAATAAGAGAAGATGACAAGATGGAGAAGTTAGCACGACTGTATTTGAAGGAAGTCGTCTCCAGACATGGAATACCAATCTCTATTATCTCTGATAGGGATGGCAGATTTATTTCAAGATTCTGGCAGACATTACAGCAAGCATTAGGAACTCGTCTAGACATGAGTACTGCCTATCATCCACAAACTGATGGGCAGAGCGAAAGGACGATACAAACGCTTGAAGACATGCTACGAGCATGTGTTATTGATTTCGGAAACAGTTGGGATCGACATCTACCGTTAGCAGAATTTTCCTACAACAACAGCTACCATTCAAGCATTGAGATGGCGCCGTTTGAAGCACTTTATGGTAGAAAGTGCAGGTCTCCGATTTGTTGGAGTGAAGTGGGGGATAGACAGATTACGATTCCGGAGATTATACAAGAAACTACCGAGAAGATCATCCAAATTCAACAACGGTTGAAAACCGCCCAAAGTCGACAAAAGAGCTACGCTGACATTAAAAGAAAAGATATAGAATTTGAAATTGGAGAGATGGTCATGCTTAAAGTTGTACCTTGGAAAGGCGTTGTTCGATTTGGTAAACGAGGGAAATTAAATCCAAGGTATATTGGACCATTCAAGATTATTGATCGTGTCGGACCAGTAGCTTACCGACTTGAGTTACCTCAACAACTCGCGGCTGTACATAACACTTTCCACGTCTCGAATTTGAAGAAATGTTTTGCTAAAGAAAATCTCACTATTCCGTTAGATGAAATCCAAATCAACGAAAAAATTCAATTCATCGAAGAACCCGTCGAAATAATGGATCGTGAGGTTAAAAGACTTAAGCAAAATAAGATACCAATTGTTAAGGTCCGATGGAATGCTCGTAGAGGACCCGAGTTCACCTGGGAGCGTGAAGATCAGATGAAGAAGAAATACCCGCATCTATTTCCATAAGATTTGTCAACACCTTCAACAGCTTAAAATTTCGGGACGAAATTTATTTAACGGGTAGGTACTGTAGTGACCCGAACTTTTCCATGTTTATATATATTAATTGAGATTGATATTTACATGATTAAATGTTTTCAACATGTTAAGCAATCAAACTTGTTATGACTTGATTAATTGAAATATGTTTCATATAGACAATTGACCACCCAAGTTGACCGGTGATTCACGAACGTTAAAACTTGTAAAAACTATATGATGACATATATATGGATATATATATAGTTAACATGATACTATGATAAGTAAACATATCATTAAGTATATTAACAATGAACTACATATGTAAAAACAAGACTACTAACTTAATGATTTTTAAACGAGACATATATGTAACGATTATTGTTGTAAAGACATTTAATGTATATATATCATATTAAGAGATATTCATACATGATAATATCATGATAATATAATAATTTAAAATCTCATTTGATATTATAAATATTAGGTTAACAACATTTAACAAGATCGTTAACCTAAAGGTTTCAAAACAACACTTACATGTAACGACTAACGATGACTTAACGACTCAGTTAAAATGTATATACATGTAGTGTTTTAATATGTATTTATACACTTTTGAAAGACTTCAATACACTTATCAAAATACTTCTACTTAACAAAAATGCTTACAATTACATCCTCGTTCAGTTTCATCAACAATTCTACTCGTATGCACCCGTATTCGTACTCGTACAATACACGGATTTTAGATGTATGTACTATTGGTATATACACTCCAATGATCAGCTCTTAGTGGCCCATTTGAGTCACCTAACACATGTGGGAACCATCATTTGGAAACTAGCATGAAATATCTCATAAAATTACAAAAATATGAGTAATCATTCATGACTTATTTACACGAAAACAAAATTACATATCCTTTATATCTAATCCATAAACCAACGACCAAAAACACCTACAAACACTTTCATTCTTCAATTTTCCTCATCTAATTGATCTCTCTCAAGTTCTATCTTCAAGTTCTAAGTGTTCTTCATATATTCTACAAGTTCTAGTTACATAAAATCAAGAATACTTTCAAGTTTGCTAGCTCACTTCCAATCTTGTAAGGTGATCATCCAACCTCAAGAAATCTTTGTTTCTTACAGTAGGTTATCATTCTAATACAAGGTAATAATCATATTCAAACTTTGGTTCAATTTCTATAACTATAACAATCTTATTTCAAGTGATGATCTTACTTGAACTTGTTTTCGTGTCATGATTCTGCTTCAAGAACTTCGAGCCATCCAAAGATCCATTGAAGCTAGATCCATTTCTCTCTTTTCCAGTAGGTTTATTCAAGGAACTTAAGGTAGTAATGATGTTCATAACATCATTCGATTCATACATATAAAGCTATCTTATTCGAAGGTTTAAACTTGTAATCACTAGAACATAGTTTAGTTAATTCTAAACTTGTTCGCAAACAAAAGTTAATCCTTCTAACTTGACTTTTAAAATCAACTAAACACATGTTCTATATCTATATGATATGCTAACTTAATGATTTAAAACCTGGAAACACAAAAAACACCGTAAAACCGGATTTACGCCGTCGTAGTAACACCGCGGGCTGTTTTGGGTTAGTTAATTAAAAACTATGATAAACTTTGATTTAAAAGTTGTTATTCTGAGAAAATGATTTTTATTATGAACATGAAACTATATCCAAAAATTATGGTTAAACTCAAAGTGGAAGTATGTTTTCTAAAATGGTCATCTAGACGTCGTTCTTTCGACTGAAATGACTACCTTTACAAAAATGACTTGTAACTTATTTTTCCGACTATAAACCTATACTTTTTATGTTTAGATTCATAAAATAGAGTTCAATATGAAACCATAGCAATTTGATTCACTCAAAACGGATTTAAAATGAAGAAGTTATGGGTAAAACAAGATTGGATAATTTTTCTCATTTTAGCTACGTGAAAATTGGTAACAAATCTATTCCAACCATAACTTAATCAACTTGTATTGTATATTATGTAATCTTGAGATACCATAGACACGTATACAATGTTTCGACCTATCATGTCGACACATCTATATATATTTCGGAACAACCATAGACACTCTATATGTGAATGTTGGAGTTAGCTATACAGGGTTGAGGTTGATTCCAAAATATATATAGTTTGAGTTGTGATCAATACTGAGATACGTATACACTGGGTCGTGGATTGATTCAAGATAATATTTATCGATTTATTTCTGTACATCTAACTGTGGACAACTAGTTGTAGGTTACTAACGAGGACAGCTGACTTAATAAACTTAAAACATCAAAATATATTAAAAGTGTTGTAAATATATTTTGAACATACTTTGATATATATGTATATATTGTTATAGGTTCGTGAATTAACCAGTGGCCAAGTCTTACTTCCCGACGAAGTAAAAATCTGTGAAAGTGAGTTATAGTCCCACTTTTAAAATCTAATATTTTTGGGATGAGAATACATGCAGGTTTTATAAATGATTTACAAAATATACACAAGTACGTGAAACAACATTCTATGGTTGAATTATCAAAATCGAATATGCCCCTTTTTATTAAGTCTGGTAATCTAAGAATTAGGGAACAGACACCCTAATTGACGCGAATCCTAAAGATAGATCTATTGGGCCTAACAAATCCCATCCAAAGTACCGGATGCTTTAGTACTTCGAAATTTATATCATATCCGAAGGGTGTCCCGGAATGATGGAGATATTCTTATATATGCATCTTGTTAATGTCGGTTACCAGGTGTTCACCATATGAATGATTTTTATCTCTATGTATGGGATGTGTATTGAAATATGAAATCTTGTGGTCTATTATTATGATTTGATATATATAGGTTAAACCTATAACTCACCAACATTTTTGTTGACGTTTTAAGCATGTTTATTCTCAGGTGATTATTAAGAGCTTCCGCTGTCGCATACTTAAATAAGGACGAGATTTGGAGTCCATGCTTGTATGATATTGTGTAAAAACTGCATTCAAGAGACTTATTTTGTTGTAACATATTTGTATTGTAAACCATTATGTAATGGTCGTGTGTAAACAGGATATTTTAGATTATCATTATTTGATAATCTACGTAAAGCTTTTTAAAACCTTTATCTATGAAATAAAGGTTATGGTTTGTTTTAAAAATGAATGCAGTCTTTGAAAAACGTCTCATATAGAGGTCAAAACCTCGCAACGAAATCAATTAATATGGAACATTTTTAATCAATAAGAATGGGACATTTCAGTCTTTGCATCAACCCAGAGACGTATTGTATACGTATTATCTTAGAATTAACTAAGATGTATTGTGTACGTATTTTCTTAGGATTTATCAAAACGTATTGTATACTTATTGTGTTAGGACGTACCAAGAATATTATTATACATATATACAATC
Organism: Rutidosis leptorrhynchoides; assembly: GCF_046630445.1. Lineage (NCBI taxonomy): Eukaryota > Viridiplantae > Streptophyta > Magnoliopsida > Asterales > Asteraceae > Rutidosis > Rutidosis leptorrhynchoides. Next base: position 150,170,003 of record NC_092335.1, on the reverse strand, counting down.
ACAGAATTAACCAAGATTATAATATTTTGTTATACTACTGATAACATGTCCAAATATATATAGGATATAGGAAAAGTTAACAAGGATATGGTTAATATAGTTTTTATAATATAAATTTCGTCCATACAACGTTAATTTTAGCAGATTTTGTTTTGCTCGCCAAATATTCATTACAACTCCGTTTAAAGTGAATAAAATTGCTATGAATTCATTAAGAAGTAAATTTTATAAAACCAATTCGAAAAGTTCATCCCAAGTAGTAATTTTTAGAGATTTACCCTCTTTTTGTGTCGGTGAACAGATTTGGAAAAATCCCGGCATCCACCCAATATATGATTTTTGATAAAATACTTCCACTTTGTCTAAAATCATGAAAAAATACTGGAAGTATTATTTACATATATTAACATATTTCCAAAGTCTTAGCCTCGAACTCAAAGTCTAAGATAGGTTTTTAATTCCCAACCCAAAACACCCCGCTTTTTACCGAATGGAGATTAAAGGATATATGTTAAGTTTCAAGGTGTTTTTCATATGTACAAGTTATAAGTTCTTATATTAACTTAATATAACATCATAATACATATAAATAAGTGCTATTAGAGTTAAGTTAGAAAGATTAGATTAGTTTTTCAAACAAGCTTGGTGTTTACCAAAACAAGTTCTAGTTTTTACAAGTTTTATAAGTATAATAAGATAGCAACTATACAAGGAATTGAACAAGAATTTTGAAAAGTATTTTACCTTGATTATGAAGAAGAAAGTTGCTAAGATTAAAGTATGATATGAGAGCATTCAAGTGTGTGTTTTTAGTTTAAGAAAATGTGGAGTAAAAATGAGTTAAAATAGTCCTTATTTATAAGCTTATAATTTTGGCTCTTAGTGAAAATATCTAAGATAAGTTAAATTGTATTAAGTCATGCATGACATATTAAATTGATTAGGTCATGGATTACATATTACACAAATAATTGCAGATTTCTATTGGTATATACCAATAGTAAATACTTCTAGAAGCTGTGTATAATACGGGTAAAAATACCGTATGAATGCGAGTAGAATTCTTTGAGGAAATTGAACGGAAATACGAGTATAGCTATCCATTATATGTATTGGTATATTATAAAGTGTATTCAATACTTGTAAGGATGTATTTACACTCGTAATACATTATATGTAAATACATTTTAACATAAGTTAATTACGTCATTTAAATAGTAATATATATATATATATATATATATATATATATATATATATATATATATATATATTTGTTTGAAAACTCTTTACATTAGTAGTATGAAAATATATATATAATACTTTGTTAATATACTTAATGAGATATTTAATTATCATATTTTCAAGTTAAATATATATAAATCCATATATATATACACAATAATTAAACAATTAAATCAAGTTATGATGTTCGTGAATCGTCGGAATAAAAGGGTGACCAAAAGCTTTTGTAAAACTCTTTTTGGAGGTTCAAGATTTATTAAAATTTATTGCTTATCAAGTCGGAATTATATAAAGATTAAGTTTAAATTTGGTCAGAAATTTCTGGGTCATCACAGTACCTACCCGTTAAAGAAATTTCGTCCCGAAATTTGATCGAGGTCGTCATGGCTAATAATAAGAATGTTATTATGACGAATATAAGTTGATTCATAGGGTTTTATCATGATTAAGAAATATGGAAAAAATAATTCGATTACTCGAAACGTATGAGTGAAGCTATCGTAAAAGAATGAAATGAGAAAATAGGGATTCGTCTTATCTTTTGACGTCATCATGGTTGATCTCCGGATTAAAGAAAATCTTTGTAATCTATATAAGATTTGATTCTTCGGCGATTAAGGAAATTATGATACTCTTCGATTTAATGCAATAATCTGTCTCGATTTTTCTGTCGGATAATTTACTATAAATCAACCTCCTACGTTTCCTTATTTCCACATCTCCCATCTTTTATACTTTCTTCCTTTCTTCGTACTTCCAAAACATTCGTCAATATGCTCCATCCAGTTTTAATTCTTGATATATTCTTGACTATCACATCTGTCATTCTTCTTTTTTATCTTCCACCGGAGAAATCCGTTAATTTCTACTATGCTCTTGGGTTTATAGTGTTCGTAGTTTTCCCGTGTCTTTATATTGCTATACGCATCGATATACACAGTTTGTAATTTCTGCGTTGTCTCCGTGCTTATATTTTTCCTTATATTTTGGAGTTTCATGCTTTCGTCTTCTTTTCCCGACTTCAAGTCAAGCGAATAATGGTCTAGAATTCATAGATATGAAATTCGGAATGAACATAGCTAATGCTCTAAGAGAGAAATTGTAATAGCATAATTTGACTTGTGAAATTACCAGAATCCAAAGGAAAAGATAGAACTATCAATAGAATATGTTCTTGATATGTTTAGAGATTAGATTGAATGTAAGAGTCATGTAACATGGCACATGATGACGTTATGGTCTGTGAATCATTACGTTCCATTTAGAAACTCATCATGACTTACTGTAATATAATCACGTTGATCAAGTGTCATTATATTATACTAACTCATGCTTCAGTTCCCAACATTACTTCAAAAACATTCATACTTTACACTCAGAGGTTTCAGATATTTAGAAACTAAAACAGTTTTCTTTATAATGTGATACATATAACGCGAAGGAATAAATGATTTCAGATAAGAATGGTTATGAAAATATCTTCAGAAATATGAAAGATATTTATAATGGAAGATACGATGATATCTTAGAATATTTAAGATAAGAGGATGATGAAGAATATTGTCCGCAAGGGTTTTAGAGTAAGGAGCAAGGTATTTGCTAAGGATTTTAGCAGACACCGAATCATTTGGATTCTTTGAAGGTAGATTTCGTCCTTGTGATTTGTCCACAGCCTCCTTCAAGGTTTGCTCAATCTGTTTTCCAGTTCCAAACCTTCTCTTTTTCTGTGCTTTGCTAACACAATATTCTTTATCATTAACTTTTGACTGTTACGGTTGTCTACAGTTTTTGCTGCTTCATTCAGCTTTTTCAAAACTTCATAGTACTGATTCGTAGGCTGAAGTGCTATTCCGGATTTCAGAATTATAATTCCAGGAAATAACATTATATGTATATGTGAGATTCAAGAATAATTATTGATGCTTCCTGGGGTTTGGTATGACAACTATTGTTACAAGATGTAGATGGGTACATGACAAGGTTTTATAGTGATCTTTCAGAGAGATTTAAGTCAAAGAGCAATAAAGTTACTGGTAAGCTTACTACTAATGTGGTAGAATATAAAAGGTTCCCCAGTAACGATGGCGAAAAGACAACGTATATATCAAGGTTATAATAAGGCTACTCCGGATGAAAAGTTGAAGTTGTCTTTTTGGAGGTGTGACAAAATTCACTATTTTGAAAAGGGATTGTAAAGTTATTTTGGGTAATAATAATGTTAAAGGATCTGACACAGATACGTGTTGAACCTTTGCTTAGGTTTAAGTGTCCTCCGAATGCATATCTATATGCATATATTCTTCGTATGTATCGTGTGATTAGTTCATTCCCTCGATTGTTCCTTAGTTGAGATGTTTTCAAGAATTTTGAAGGGTTTAGACGCAGGTTGTCATCGTCAATATCCGTATAATGAATTCGTCGTGAATCTTGAATGATACGAATATCTTTATGAGTTCTGTGAATGAAAGTGATGTTCTAGTATAGTTTGAATTTAAAGTATGAATTTGAAGGATGTAGGAATTTAAGATTGATGACACTTCTTAAATCTTGACTTGGATTTTGATATGTCAAAATCAGAATATGTAATTGAATTGGTATGGAAAATGGTTGTCTTGAATTTTTTGAAATGATGTATATTGCTATGAAAGAAGGGAGTATAATTAACGATTGTCGAAACATCATTGAAAATGTACAGTGTAACATATTAATGTGAACTTAAGTATTTCTCGGGTATTACCTACCCGTTAGAATAAAATTTCACAAGTAATATTTTGTACAAAAGAATTTTTATTACAGTCTTTATGAAAATATATATATATATATATATGTATATTTTCTGCAGATGTAACATAGATTTAATGAGTTAATATAATATTAAACTCATTTGATTTTCGGCTGGAACTAGGAATGAATAATCTCTAAAACATTAGAGATTACATAATCTTCGCGGAGTATTTCACTAATGTAGTCAATACTTCATTATTTATTCTTATTAACATTTATTCGATGAATGATGTTGATGTTTGTGGAGTTCTTGTGAATTTCGTAAAGCACGAATGATGTTTTCCAGAAAGTTTCGAGTACATCGAAGATGAAAGTGTAAAATCAAACATGTAATTGAATAATACACTTGGTTTATTATGAAATGAAATTCATTGAATTGAAACAGAGATTGTAGTTAACGATGGTTAAGTTGTTAATGACGGATGTACATCATAGCATATTAATATGAATTTAACCGAGTAGTATCTACCCTTTTTCAATTCATACATAATAGCTTAGTACGAAAAGATTTATTTTGATCTCAAAATTCATATATATATATATATAAAATATACATATAATTTCTTCAGGGGGAATGAGTTAATACTTCATAACTCGTTGATACAATATACGCGTTATTGATGTTGATGATTATGGAATTGGCGGAGCTTGTAGTGCTACAGCTTTTGCCAGTGTTGGTGATACTGATGGTGATGCTGGTGGTAATACTGGTGGTGCTTGTATAACAAGTCTACCTTGTAAACCACGCACCATTCTTGTCAGGGTTTCTACTCTTCCTTCTATCATTTCGGTCCACTCATCTGATTTATGGTTAAGGCTGGAATAGATAATCTCTAAGACTTTAGAGATTACATAATCACCGCAGAATGTTTCTCCAATGAAGTTATGAATCAATACTTCATTGGTTATTGTTGTTGCAACTCCTTGGTATCTACGGTGTGTATGACGTTGATGCTCGAGGTATAGATTGTGGCGTTGAGGTGTGGGATGTGAATGTTTTTGTTGATGGTGGTACTGTTGATGCTGGTGATGCTGCTGGTGCTTGTAACCTTTGCACTATATTTTCCAAAGCCACTATCCGAGTGCGAAGCTCGTTGACTTCTTCTATTACACCGGGATGATTGTCGGTTCGGACGAGCGGATGAATAACATCTAGAATTTGAGATAGTGTATAATCGTGACGAGATACTCTGGAAATGAGAGATAAAATAGTGTTTCGGACAGGTTCGCCGGTAAGTGTCTCATGTTCTTCACCAAGAGGGCAATGTGGTGGATGGAAGGGATCACCTTCTTCTTGTCTCCAATGATTAAGTAGACTACGAACCCATCCCCAATTCATCCAAAATAGATGATGGCTAATTGGTTGATCCATTCCGGTCACACTGCTTTCGGAGCTCGAGTGAAATTCCATATCGGAATTCGAGGGACTTGAACTAGTGGAGAGTTCCATTTCATACGATTGAATAAAGGATTTTTCGATATGAAATGATTTCTGGCTATCGGATGGTATTATAATTACATAGAATATATATATATATATATATAGAGCAAAAGATTTCATAGATTACGGAGGAATTTACGAAATATGTTAGGTAAAGTTTACAGTAACAGATACGCTAAGATTTGAATTAGCATATACGCTAAAATATGAACTTTGTCTATACACTATTTATGCAATCAATGCAGTAAGATGTGTCTAGACTAAGAATGATAAGCATGTAATTTTCTAAGGGTGATAAGCAGATGATTTCCGACTAGAAATGATAAGCAAAACATTTGACATGCAGTTAAGGTCGAAGTTCAGACTCACTAATGCATCTTAATAACTATCCGTTAGACACACTAATGCAAGACATGGTTCGCTAAGACCACCGCTCTGATACCAACTGAAACAACCCATCCATATTACTATAAATGCGGTACGTTATTCATTGGTCCCATAGCGAGGTATTTGACCTCTATATGATACGTTTTAGAAAATATTGCATTCGTTTCATAAAAAGTACATCATTATTATACATAATGCATGTTTTAAACAAGTGGGCGATTATTTAAGAAATAATCCCCAAAATACATCGATTTATAAATACTACACATGTGACGTAACAGTCGAATATAATACATGACAAATGTTTTATTGAATGCAACACTTTATTTAAATAAAAGTATGAGACTCCATGCACAGCTTGCTCAGATAATGCAACAGCAGAAGACTTTCTTAAGGACCTGAGAATAAACATGCGTAAATAGTCAACATAAAGGTTGGTGAGATATATAGGTTTAGCATCGATATAAATATAGACCATAAGATTTCATAGTTATAAATATATGTACACTCGCAAGTGTATAAAAGTATTCTATAAGTTGTTGAGCGCTTCGGTAACCATACTTAACCATTAATGTGGCATATTCCCTTTATTATGAAATCTCCCTACACTGTACCAAGTGTAGTAAAAACGAAGTACTATGCAACCGTTTACGATACTAGAGCGACTAGACCGGTTGGGGTTGTCAAACCCTATAGATCTATCAAAAGGATTCGCGTATACATGTTCTTACAACATGTAAATATTAGTTACCAAGCTATTAGGGAAGATATGCAAAGTGGTACAACTCAACGTAGAATATATTTTAAGTACTTGTGTCTATGGCGTAAAACATAAAATGCATGTATTCTCATCCCAAAATATTTGTAGAGTTTAAAAATGGGACTATATACTCACGGTAGTAAAAGTATATTAATAATAAGTTTTCAACTTATTAAAAATATGACCGTCGTCCTTGGATTCACGAACCTATAACAATAATAACGATTCAGATAAGAATACGACATATGAATAAAATAAAGCAAGTTCGTAGAATACTTATATAATAATTTTTAACATTTTATGTTAGTAGTCCATTGTTAGTAGTCCTTTATTAGTAGTCCAAAATAGTCCGAAAAGTCCAACAGTCCAATAATCGGTATATATATATATATAATCTTAGAATTACCCAACGACGTATTGTATACGTATTGTCTTTGCATCAACCCAGAGACGTATTGTATACGTATTATCTTAGAATTAACTAAGACGTATTGTGTACGTATTTTCTTAGGATTTATCAAAACGTATTGTATACTTATTGTGTTAGGACGTACCAAGAATATTATTATACATATATACAATCACAGAATTAACCAAGATTATAATATTTTGTTATACTACTGATAACATGTCCAAATATATATAGGATATAGGAAAAGTTAACAAGGATATGGTTAATATAGTTTTTATAATATAAATTTCGTCCATAAAACGTTAATTTTAGCAGATTTTGTTTTGCTCGCCAAATATTCATTACAACTCCGTTTAAAGTGAATCAAATTGCTATGGATTCATTAAGAAGTAAATTTTACAAAAACAATTCGAAAAGTTCATCCTAAGTAGTAATTTTTAGAGATTTACCCTCTTTTTCTGTCGGTGAACAGATTTGAAAAAATCCCGGCATCCACCCAATATATGATTTTTGATAAAATACTTCCACTTTGTCTAAAATCATGAAAAAAATACTGGAAGTCTTATTTACATATATTAACATATTTCCAAAGTCTTAGCCTCGAACTCAAAGTCTAAGATAGGTTTTTAATTCCCAACCCAAAATAGCCCGCTTTTTACCGAATGGAGATTAAAGGATATATGTTAAGTTTCAAGGTGTTCTTCATATGTACAAGTTATAAGTTGTTATATTAACTTAATATAACATCATAATACATATAAATAAGTGTTATTAGAGTTAATTTAGAAAGATTAGATTAGTTTTTCAAACAAGCTTGGTGTTTACCAAAACAAGTTCTAGTTTTTACAAGTTTTATAAGTATAATAAGATAGCAACTATACAAGGAATTGAACAAGAATTTTGAAAAGTATTTTATCTTGATTATGAAAAGGAAAGTTGCTGAGATTAAAGTATGATATGAGAGCATTCAAGTGTGTGTTTTTAGTTTAAGAAAGTGTGGAGTAAAAATGAGTTAAAATGGTCCTTATTTATAAGCTTATAATTTCGGCTCATTGTGAAAATATCTAAGATAAGTTAAATTGTATTAAGTCATGTATGACATATTAAATTGATTAGGTCATGGATGACATATTATACAAATAATTGCAGATTTCTATTGGTATATACCAACAGTAAATACTTCTAGAAGCTGTGTATAATACGGGTAAAAATACCGTATGAATGCGAGTAGAATTCTTTGAGGTAATTGAACGGAAATACGAGTATAGCTATCCTTTATATGTATTGGTATATTATAAAGTGTATTCAATACTTGTAAGGATGTATTTACACTCTTAATACATTATATGTAAATACATTTTAACATAAGTTAATTACGTCATTTAAATAGTAATATATATATATATATATATATATATATATATATATATATATATATATATATATATATATATATATATTGTCTGAAAACTCTTTAAATTAGTAGTATGAAAATATATATATAATACTTTGTTAATATACTTAATGAGATATTTAATTATCATATTTTCAAGTTAAATATATATAAATCCATATATATACACAATAATTAAACTATTAAACAATTAAATCAAGTTATGACGTTCGTGAATCGTCGGAATAAAAGGGTGACCAAAAGCTTGTGTAAAACTCTTTTCGGAGGTTCAAGATTTATTAAAATTTATTGCTTATCAAGTCGGAATTATATAAAGATTATTTTTAAATTTGGTCGGAAATTTCCGGGTCGTCACAGTAAAATATTTACTTTATCGGTTAATTTTGTAGAATTAATGATTACGAAGGCGATGCAAAAAGAATCAAGAGAATTGGAGCTAAAACGAAGATTCTAGAGTGAAAATAGTGAAAGACAAGTTACGACCAAGGAAATCAAGTTACGATCCAGGACACAAGCTGATCAGGGCAGGCCATACGACCTGCTAGTATGTAAAAAGGCCTGCTATATGGCCTTGGCAAACGGGCATGTAAAATGGCTTGCCAGGCCAAACGGCGTTGCCATACGGCCTGCCAGCCGTATGCAGACAAATTTCAAGCTTATTTAAGGAGCTTTTGTCATCCATTTTTCACACACCTCTTTTCAATCTCTCACTACAATACACTTTCTTTCACTAGATCTTTTAAGGCCTTCTCACCTCTGAGCGGAAAATTAAGTACCCGGAGGCGAACGCCGAAGTTTGTACTAAGAGCGGTGTAGAGGATGTTAGCACTTGTAATGGTCCATATCTCGTCTGTAAACGGTGAACGCTTTCCTTAATTTAATAAAGTTATCTTTTTACTTTAAGTTGCTTTCATCTTGCATGCTTATCTATCCGTTGCAAATGTTTATTACATGTTGAATATCTTATCTGAAACTTATGCTATTGTTATGTTGAAAACTTAACGGTTTTGAAGTCTAATTTACGGATCACCCTTTCCACTTATTCATGTGGCTATAACCTAGTATTAGGACTTGATCAACCCTATGATACGAGGTAAGTAGTTATGTGTGTTTAACGTTACAATAGGGATATAGTACCTACGTACGGTTAATCAATTATACGTAAAAGAAGAGCTGCCCATTTACGTTGTGATTAGAGTAGGCAACATAGAGTTCAGTGAACACTGGCTTACTTAGAAGCATGATTCGCGTCAGAAGCAACGTTCCTGAGATGTTGTAAGATGATCTGGGGTTGAGTAAGTGATCACAAAGGAGAGACCTCTAATCCAATTAGCGGTACCTTAGAATATCCGAGATTGCACACCTGTTAATGTTAAGGCATAGCTTAGTATTAAGTGGAGGAATGTTACTTTAGTTAAACCAACTAGGATTAAGAAAAGCTGAGACTTTCCTTTAGGGATATACCACTTTATTCATGTATATAGGATTACATCCATAAGGTCGTTTAAACCCTCTAAGGTTAACGTTGAGAGTAGGGATATCTGTCTTAGCCAGAATCTTCAAAGCCTAAACTCTTAGCGACAAATTGATTAGATTCATAACCCAATTGATTTAGGTTTAGTGCTCATTCTAGGAAGTTAAACACTTGTAATAGTTCTCCGTCAGTATTTTATTCTTCATACATATCCCTTTTATTCTTTATAGTTTACGTTACCTTAGTTAATCTTAATCTATCACCACTTGTCGCTAGGGTTAACTATTTAGGCACTTTTATCCCACATTACTGAGCAAACATACAAAAATACGAACCTGAGTTATACTTACCACTTACTCGGTAAAAGGAAGACAAGTAGGTGAATTATAGCTAGCAAACCTAGCAAAATATAAATAATAAATCCATTACTCCTCCTTGGTAACTAATTCTGACGTTTTGCGACCTAACAACATCGCACAAATAAAACCGTCCGTTTTGACCATATCAAAGGAGGGTAAGTTTTTGGCGCCGCTGCCGGGGAGATATTTTCTGTTTGTTAAGGTAATCTTTGATTCTGTCAAGATATCTGAGATTTTTTAGTGGCGTTTCAGAAAGAAAATTATACACGGACTTGGTTGTTGGATTTTCCGAACAGTCTCCAATTATAATGGAACCAAAAGGATCCTGCCTCTCCGTTGTCGGCCTGGCCACTTGTTTCAAAGATAAATTGATAAGGAACACACATGCTTAACAAATAGAGAGTTTGTCGGTATAGGATTTAAAGTCGCCATTATAGTAAACCCTTTATAAAATTACAAAAACAAAATATTAATTATGGTATTAATTTCTTTAGTTCCAGTTCAAACTTAACCGATTACGAAGAAACTGCGAAAGGTAGTTGCTCTCCCACAACTTCGGAAACTGGAGAAGTTTTTCTTTATAGAAATAAAATGAGTCTAAACCCTAATGAGTCTCATCAAGAATTACTTCTTGATCCTTGTAGTCCAAGAAGCCGAATAATTTCATCCGACTTAGAGATTTCATTGCTTTTGAATAAGTTTTACTCAAATGAACCAGGATTCGACCCTCTTCATGATCTAATAGGGAGGCTCAGTCTTAATGATCTCCTCATTATGGAAGATGAAATACGGAAAGAATACCCAACTATTTTCAAATATCCAGACTTGTTTGAATATGTTCCGAAAGAGAAATGACACGTTGATAACTCAGATCCTCCGTTTACTAGAAATCTGTTAAATCCTACCAGAAGGTTAGACGTCTATAGAGAATTCGTTAGGCACCTCTATTCCTTGGATTTCCCGTTTTCAAAGTTCAAATAAATCTATTAAAAGAGCTGCGTAATCAAGTTCGTTCTCTTCACAAACCATTAAAGGAATGTGAGGATGATATTTTTGTTAAGTATTGAGATGAAAAAATCGACCTCAAATTTGATTTAGAGTCATTTGTCAGTTTTCTACCTCATAGCGATGATAAGGAGTTTTCTCAAATTCATATCAACCGTTATGTCGCCGTAATGATTTCTGAATTAGAATTTTGGATTGAATGCAAAAAACCTAACCCTATTTCAAAATATGGAGATCGAGATTTCTTCTACTTTGATCCATCATCATTTCTCATCAAAAGATTAATTGAAGTTTTTTCGAATTCAACCGAGGAAAGAATACATCAGAATTTCTTCATAAAAAGAAAGGAAATATATTCAGAACTTGTGCAAATCCTCACTATGTCAAAATTTCCATTTACAACTCCGCAAAGAAAGATCATTCGAGAAATATCTGAAAACTTTTAATTTACTATCGGTGATCCTGACTCCGCGGAAGATCTTTTATTTCAAGACACAGTGTCAAAACTTCTTTCCGAACATAATTATCGAGATACTGGACCTAGGGATGGAATTTCAAATAATAAGAAAGTTAGAAGGGCTTCGGTTAAACTTATGGACGACATCAGAGATTTACAAAAGCGTGAGCGTAAAATGCTTAGTGATTTTGAAATATTCTCAGTTGACTCCGCTGATTTACTCTGGATGGTCAAAGAAGCTTTAAATTTATCTTTCATTCCACGTCATGTCTGGAACTTAGTTGTGAAACCTGTGTAATTTGCATTTTTAATAAAAATAAAAAAAATTATTTTACTCTGTCCGTTTGTCGTTTTCTTTTAAATTTTAGTTTAATTAGTAAAAATAACCGGATTAAAGTCCGAAGAAAATTTTTATAAATCTTCTATTAATTTAGTGATAAAATTTAAAATCTTAAAATATAGAAAAAATCGCGAGCCGGGTCGGGAAAATAAGCCCGTGCATCACACGGGCCCATTTTTCTTTTCCCTTTTCTTCTTTTCTTTTTTCTTTTCTTTCTTTTCTTCTTCTTCCTCCTCTTTCTTCTTGGTCGACGATTTGAGCACACACGCACGCACACACACCCCAATTCTTGACCAATTTCAACGAATCAAAGCTCGAATCCAAGTCTCTCATACCTTCTAAACTCATTCCCATCGTTAATTTCGCGAAAAAGGTACTCTTTCACGGTTAAAATCAAGTTTTTGCTTAGGGTAAAATTTATTACTTTTGTAAAAATTTGTGTTTTATGCCTAATTTTGATTCCTTGCTTGCTTAATTAGACAACGTGATTGATATGTGTTAGTTTTTAGGTTCGATTGAGGCATTTTGGTTCACTTTTAGCTTACGGTTCATGAATTTGTGTTTTAGAATGGAAATTGGCGAAATTTTTGGAATTTTGATGTTTTGCTAGCTCATTTAGGCTTAGTGATTCACCTAATACGCTTAGAAACTAGTTTTAGAATAATTTAGGATCGTTTGATTAAAAATTGCAATCTTGATAAAAATGTACGAAATTAGGCTTTCATTTTTTCCTAACGTTAAAACGTTTTTAAAACTTAGGATGACTTGAAAACTAGTTTGTATTAAGATATCATTGACTTAAGAATGAAATTGGAACCAAGACTTTGATTTTTCTTATTTTGTACGTTTTAGTTAAAATGAATATTTTTCGATAAAAATGGTTTTAAATCACGACTTAAGGGCGTTATAGGCATAGTTTGATGTTTGAAAAAATTTAAGGTAACTAAAAATGGTCATTATGATCATTTTATGCTTAGAAATCATCTTATTGCTTAAAAATAAGTTTATAGTCAGTTTGGATATTGTTTGCGGTAATTTTGGCTATAATTGACGATAATAGGGATATGGAAAATGCCATTTTTAAAGCCCTCATTTCGAATTTTTTTTCAAAAAATTATATGCATTTTTCATTCCTTATTATTGTAATAAGTCTTATTATTTTGGAACATAACCTACATGGCCCATTCCTTATTATTGTAATAAGTCTTATTATTTTGGAACATAGACACCGTCTTCCCGACGAGTACGAGTTGCCCCATTCTATCCATGGGCAAGATAATCCGCGGGTAAATGAGCCATTTATGAGAAACTGGATAGACAGGTGAAAGGGTCATAATAAGTACATAAATTGGGAGATAATGGAACAATGTGGGTGGGCGGATGAATTGAGAGGAATGTTAAGTTTTCAGACGAATGGAAAAAAACACAGCGCCTGGCAAAAGTTGTTTGAAATAAATGAGTGCGTATATCAAGATCCGTTTGCTTAGTTTATGGCTACATGGAATTTTGAGGCAAACGTTGACCCAGAAGAGTACAACACTCGTAATTGCATCCACTTCCGCCATCAGAATACCATGCACCACCTCACTCTTGTATAGTTCGCCACTCATCTGGAACTGTACAATAATTCTCATGTAAACCGCTCAATAGTCAAGAGAGGGTACACTACTTTGGAGCCTACAGTCGATTATCAGGTTTTCTGGAAAACCTACACCACCGATCAAGAAGCCTGGAGGTCAGGGAAAAAGGCCTCCAGTTTTATTAACCTAGTCCATCGCAATCTCCACCACCTCATAATCAAGATTCTTCATCCAAAAATCCAGCATAGCAGAGTTGTCACCATTGCTGACATATGTCTTATGAAAGGACCCGTTCATATATATTATAAATGATTCACAATAGTTTATTACATTGCGAGGTATTTGACCTCTATATGATACATTTTACAAACATTGCATTCGTTTTTAAAAGACAATCTTTCTTTACATCGAAAATTGACAGGCATGCATACCATTTCATAATATCCACTATCCAACTATAAATTGATTTAATAATAATCTTTGATGAACTCAATGACTCGAATGCAACGTTCTTCGAAATATGCTATGAAAGACTTCAAGTAATATCTTTAAAATGAGCAAATGACCAGCGAAAGATTTCTTTAACACCTGAGAATAAACATGCTTTAAAGTGTCAACCAAAAGGTTGGTGAGTTCATTAGTTTATCATAATCATTTATTTCCATCATTTTAATAGACCACAAGAATTTCATTTCCAGTTCTCATAAATATACGTCCCATGCATAGAGACAAAAATAATCATTCATATGGTGAACACCTGGTAACCGACATTAACAATATGCATATAAGAATATCCCCATCATTCCGGGATCCTCCTTCGGACATGATATAAATTTCGAAGTACTAAGGCATCCGGTACTTTGGATGGGGTTTGTTAGGCCCAATAGATCTATCTTTAGGATTCGCGTCAATTAGGGTGTCTGTTCCCTAATTCTTAGATTACCAGACTTTAATAAAAAAGGGCATATTCAATTTCGATAATTCAACCATAGAATGTAGTTTCAATTACTTGTGTCTATTTCGTCAAACATTTATAAAAGCGCATGTATTCTCAGTCCCAAAAATATAAAGGGTAAAAAGGCAAATGAAACTCACCATACTGTATTTCGTAGTAAAAATACATATAACGTCATTGAACAAGTGCAAGGTTGGCCTCGGATTCACGAACCTATATTAATTATATATATTTATATGTTGGTCAATATTTGTATAGCAATTTAGGTCAGGTCATAGTGTAATCCTATCCTATAGCTCGAGTCTGACTCTACAGTATAGTAACATGTTATATTACTCATGCTCAATTAAGATTCTAATAAAAGGTGACGTGTGAAACAACGTAACACAAATGGTTTCATAATCATAAAATAGTATTTTTTTTTTTTTTTTTTTTTTTTTAGAGAAAATCAACACAAAAAAATTTAACTGAAAAGTTAACAGGAAAAGTCAAAGTTCAAAGTCAAAAGTCAAAGGTTAAAGTCAAAAGTCAAAGGTCAAAGTAAAAATGAGGTCGCATGCAAATATATAATAACTTATACAAAAATGATTTTCGGTCAAACATGACTAAACGGGCCACTTCAGCTATTTTTAGAAAAATTATCGAAACTCCGATTGATAAACGGCCAAAGATAAAAGTTACACATTACCAAAAAGATTAAGCATAAATATTACAGAAGTAAACTAAACCTAGACAACTCGTAGTTACCAACACGTTTTCGGCATTTTAAAGTTAATTTTTCAGCTTTAATAAATTTACAAAAGTGACCGAGTAGCCTACTTTGGAGATTTTTAGAAAATTCCTCAAAACTCGTATTGACAAACGGTCAAAGCCTGCAAATTCTTGTTACCACAAAGATATAACATGATTTTTGGCAAGAATAAATACATATCAGGCCGACCATGAAAACTGATACAAAACTGAAATTTTTAAATAAAAAAGTTTCAGCTCTTTTTAGAATTTTAAAATGTGACCAAACCGTCAACTTTGATGATTTTTAGAAAAATCGTCGAGACTCGAATTGACAAACGGCCAGAGTCGTTTGTTAGACCTTACAGCAAAGAATTCAGTGGTATTTTTTTTATATATGAAACAACGCAGATCAGCGAGAATTTCAGTTCCCGTTTCGACATTTCATCAAAATTTGCAAAACTTCTTTTGTCCATAACTTGACAACCGTTCAACGAAACGAGACGTGCTTTATATGAAAATTCATCTACTCGACGAGTAGAATCCAAATAACCACTTTTTATAACCCAGAAAATTATTTCACTAATTATCATCAGCAATTTTAATTACGAAATTAATTATGCAATTTGTTTATTTCATAACTTTCTAACCGTTACTTGGATTCAAGTGATTCTTAAACCAAAATTCAACTATTTTTCGCTAGCTTTCCAACGACATGCATATCTTATACCTTATCTCAATCGTATATGTAACTAATTCAGGAATCAACATAACCTATCTAATGGCAATATCAAAAGTACAAGCATGCATAATCCTATATACTCGAGCACTAGTCAGGGATACACTATTAGTATGTAAAAATTAAATTATGAGTACTCACATATCAATATTGAGATTCAATATTGCAGGAAAGATACATAAACGCAACGGAGATGATAAACACTATATTGACCTCACGAGCATACCCATGAACCATACTCAATCACCTCCATAGCTATAACCCATAATTTCCTTAATCATATCCCCCCGAAAAAACAACTTTGAAATCACTCGGACAGCACTCCGTCGTAATATTTTATGTATACTAATAATATCTTGAGATAATACGGAGTAAATATATATATGTAAATCGATTGAGAGAGTTTAGAGAAAACTATTTTCAAGTTTCTATGAAATAATGAAACCTATTGAATTCTATTTATAATAGATTTTTGAATTATTAAAGTGAATTATTAAAGTATGAATTATTAAAGTGAATTATTAAAGTATGAATTATTAAAGTGAATTATTAAAGTATGAATTATTAAAGTGAATTATTAAAGTATGAATTATTAAAGTGAATTATTAAAGTATGAATTATTAAAGTTAAAGTAAAGTAAAAATAAAGTAAAGGTAAAGTTTATGTATAGTAAAAGTATAAAACTATGTACGTATAATACGCGTATAATATATATAATATTAATTTAAATCGTTATATATATTTAATAAAATAAAATATAAATATCGTTATCTTTATCATACTAGTTAAGTAATGAGTTGTCAAAAGTGGTTCTAGATATTTATAAAAGTTATATACGTTTTAATAATAAAGTTATTTTTAAACTGAAAATGTTTTTGTACGTTTGAAACTAAATAGATCAATCGAGTCTTTATGAGATTCAATCTTCCACTATCCTTTATCTAGTTCTCAATGATTGACAATTTGTTCATATTTATAAATCACTTTACCATTTTCCGAATATTGTTAAAATGAAAAGATTTCTCAAATCAACGTGGGCCTTTCAACAGAGACTTGTAATCATAATTTAATATATCTGATAATTCAATCATTTGATCTTATCTTCTAATTCCATTGATAAACATTTTGAAACAGATACAATCATATAAAGTATTTAATCTAATATTTTGTTTACGTTTCAAGTTATAATATATATACACATATACATATATAATCATATTCGTTTAATGGTTCGTGAATCGTTGGAACTTGGTCGAGGTTGAATGAATGTATGAACATAGTTTAAAATTCTTGAAATTTAACTTAACAAATATTGCTTATCGTGTCGGAAACATATAAAGATTAAAGTTTAAATTTGGTTGGAAATTTCCGGGTTGTCACAGTACCTACCCGTTAAAGAAATTTCGTCCTGAAATTTGAGTGGAAAGGTCGTGAATGATAATAAGTATGTTTTCATGATGCACACGGGCTGAAAATTAGAGTTTTATCATCAGCGAATAATTTGGATAAACAATCCATTTATATGAAGAGTACGAATGAAGCTAACATAGAAGAATGAAATGAGTAAGTGTAGATTCATCTTATCATTTGACGTAGATATGATTGATTCCCAGATTTTAAGGGATTTGAAGAAAATCTTCTTAATAAGATTTGACTCTCCGGTAATCAAGGGAATTAGGATCCGCTTTAAATGCGATCATCCATTTTAATTGTTCTGTCGGAGATTTTCTTATAAATTCACCTCCTTCATTTCCTTACAACTCACACCATCTATTGATGCATTTTATGCAAGTCCCTAGACATCTACCCACGTCCATTGCAGGTACAACAGTTTACAGGCCACCATGATTGCTCGTTATTATCCTATCCGTGTTTGTATGTGGTTACAGGAACTGCAGGAACGAGATTTAGATGTTTGACTATGTTAGACTTAGTCAGACGTACGAGTGAAGCCTCACTAGTACGGCTGACAGGCTCATACGCATGGTTGATGCTGAGCTAAGTCACAATTACAACATAAATGATAAGACACGAGTGACTGATCACCCGTACGGTTGATGAAGCCAACTCGTACGTGTGATGAATGAATCATATGGGTGTGTCAACAGCAGGGGTATATAAAGTCTTATGTTCTTCATTTTAGGTTAAGCCTCTCATTTGTTACACACACTCAGATCTAGTGAGCTCCTTCGATTCTCTCTCAGTCCAAATCACCCAGGTGGTGAATAATAGCTCTAGGTGTTGATCTAATCACACTTGATTTAGTTGTGGTTTGACTAAATTAATCAAAAAAAACTTAACCTATTCACTAGAGGGTTTGATTCACTTATTCTGCCATTGTGTGAGTTAAATTTGTTGATTTCTAAGTTCCTAGTCATGTTTCATCACCTTCTATTCTTTCCCCCTCAACTCATATTTTAAAGTATTCATCAATATGCTCCATCCAGTTCTATGCTCCATCCAGTTCTGATTCTCGATATACTTCTAACTTTCATATCGGTCATTCTTCTTTTTTTCATCTACCGCCGGAAGAATCTATTTACTTCTACTATACTCTTGGGTTTATAGTGTTCCTAGTTCTCCCGTGTCTTTATATTGCTATATGCATCGATATATATGGTTTATAATTTCTGGTTTGTCGTTGGGCTTTATATGTTCCCTTATATTTCAAAGTCTCTGCTTCTGTCTTCTATAATCATTATCATTCATAGTTAATGCTCTCTTTTATTTGCTGCAATTTATACCCCAATTTCTATTTCGGAGTTTTGTCCTTTCGTTTCTTCTTCTTGCGATTAAGCACCGCTTGTAATGGTCCAGAATTCACAGATATGAATTTCGAAATGAAAATTGTTAATGTTCTAGGAAGGAAATTGTGATGGCACGATCTTGACTTATCAAATTACTAAAATACCTTGGAAAAAGCCGAATCATCAAGAAATATTTTCTTGATATTTTAGAGGTTAAATAGAATACAAGAGTCGTATAACATGGCACATGATGATGTTATGATCTGTGAATCATCACGTTCCATTTAGAAACTCAGCATGACTTACTGTAATATAATCACATTGATCAAGTGTCATTATATTATACTAATTCATGCTTCAGTTCCCAACACTACTTCAAAATATTCCTATTTTAAACTTGAATGTTTCAGAATTTAGAAACTAAAATAGTTTCTTTTATGATGTAATACAGATAGCGCGAAGAGGTAAATGATTTCAAATAAGAAAAATTAAGAAAATATCTTCAGAAATATGGAGGATATTTATAATGAAAGATATGATGATATTTTAGAATTTCTAATATCTGATGATGATGAAGAATATTGTCCGCAGGGGTTTAGAGTCAGGAGCAAGGTATTCATTAATGACTTCAGCAGATACTGAATTATTTGGATCCTTTGAAGTCAGGTTCAGTCTTTGTAATTTGTCCACAGCCTCCTTCCTACTTTGCTCAATCCTTTTTCCAGTTCCAAGACTTCTCTTTTTCTGCGCTTTGCCAGCACACCTATTCATTATCATCAAACTTTTACTGTTAAGGTCGTTTATAGTTTTTTTGTTGCTTCATCAGTATTTTTCCATTTTCGGAGAACCAATTCGTAGTTCGAAGTGTTTTTCAGAATCTTCACATTCAAATTAAGTTCAGAAGATAGACGTTATATATACACATATAACTGTTGGCGTAGACATGCTGCGAGATTTCAAAATTCTGATTGCTAATTCCCAATGATTCGTATGGAAATTCTCATTACAAGATGCGAATGAGTAAATGATTGGGTTTCAATGAATAATTATAATGACTTTTGGAGAGGCTAAAGTCAAAGGGTAATGAAGTTGTTGATACATCTGTTAAAAATGTGGTGGAATGTAAAAGGTTCCCTGGTAACGATGGTGTATATCTCAAGGTTATAATAAGGTTAGTCTAACTGAAAAGTCGAAGTTGACTTGCTGGAGCTGTGACAAAACTGGCTACTTTGAATAGGAGTCGCAAAGTTATTTTTGCTAATAAATGCTAAAGAATCTGACGCGGATACGTTGTTTAAACTTTTACTTTGGTTTCAAGAGTTTTTCGGGTACATAACTGTGGGTAACATGTGGTTGGATCATCATCTCGATTGCTCATCATTCGAAGTGTCTTCAGAAATTTTCGAAGGGTTTGAACACAGATTGTAATCGTTAACATACATTTGATGTTCTAACACAGTTTTGAAGTCAAAATATAGCTTGTGAAAGATGTAAGGATCTAAGAGTGATGATTTTGGTCATATCTCAAGTTGAATTTTGAGATTTCAAAATCAGAATATGTAATTAAATTTTGAATGAGTATGGTTGTTTTTATTTCTATAAAAGAATGTATATTGTTGTGAAAGTAGGGAGTATAATGGATGATTTGCTGAATCAGATTCGAAGAATGTAATATATTAATTGTGAATTTATATATCTCTCGGGTATTACCTACCCGTTAAAAAAAATTTCACAATTAATATTTTGTACAAAAGAATTTTATTACAGTCTTTATGAAAATATATATATGTATATTTTCTTCAGATGTAACATAGATTTAATGAGTTAATGTTAAATTAAACTCATTTGATTTACGGTTGAAACTAGAATTGAATAATCCCTAAAGGCTTTAAAAAGTACATAACTTTTACGCAGTATTTCTTTAATGACATTGAAATTATGAATCAATACTTCGTTATTTGTTGATGTATGATGTTCGGTTCGTGGAATTCTTGTGAATTTCGCAAAGTACGAATGATGTTATCTGAAAAGTTTCGGGTACATCGATGATGAAAGTGTAAAATCAAATATATACTTGATTTATTATGAATTGGAATTTGTTGAATTGCGACAGAGATTGTAGTTAACGCTGGTTAAGTTGCGGCCGAAGGACGTACATTATTGCATATTTGTAATATGAATTAACCAAGTAGTTAAGATTCACATACAATAGCTTAGCACAGAAAGATTTATTTTTATTTCAAAATATATAAAATATACATATAATTTCTTCAAAGGGAATGAGTTAATTCTTCATAACTCGTTGATACAATATACGGGTTATTGATTCGTAATGATGTCCATAGTGATTCTTGAGCTGACGGAGTTTGTGATGTTATAGGTGTTGTTGAATATGATGTTGACTATACTGATGATGATGGTGACGCTGACGGTACTGTTGATGCTGTTGGTAAAGCAAGTTTAGCTTGTTAATCACACACCATTTTTGTCAGGGTTTCTACTCTTCCTTCTATCATTTTGGTTCGCTTAACTGATTTATGGTTAGGGCTAGATTAGATAATCTCTAAGACTTTAGAGATTACATAATCTGCGCGGAATGTTTCTCCAATGAAGTTATGAATTAATACTTCGTCGGTTATTGTTGTTGGTATTCCTTGGTATCTACAGGGCGTATGACATTGGTGCTCGTGGGACAGAGTGTAAAGTTGAGGTTTATGACGTGGTTGTGGTTGAGGTGGTAATGGTACTATTGGCGTTGATGATGGTGTTACTGGTTATGCTGCTGATACTGTTGCTGGTGTTTGTAATCTCTGCACCATATTCTCCAAAGCCACTACCCGAGCGTGAAGCTCGTTGACTTCTTCTATTACACCGGGGTGATTGTCGGTTCGGACGAGCGGATAAATAAAATCTAAAATTTGATGTAATATATAATCGTGACGAGATACTCTGGAAATGAGTGAGAAAATGGTGTTTCGAACAGGTTCGCCGGTAAGTGCTTCAGGTTCTTCATCAAGAGGGCAATGTAGTGGATGGAAGGGATCACCTTCTTCTTGTCTCCAATGATTGAGGAGGCTACGAACCCATCCCCATTTCATCCAGAATAGGTGATGACTGATTGGTTGATCTATTCCGGTCACACTGCTTTCGGAGCTGGAGTGGGATTCCATTTCGAAATCCGAGGAACTTGAATTAATGATGAATTCTATTTCGTACGATTGAATAAGGATTTTTTTTCGATATGAAATGATTTTCGGTTATCGGATGGTATTCTAATTACATAGAATATCCATATATATAGAATAAAAGATTTCATAAATTACGGAGGAATTTACGGGATATATCAGGCAACGTTTACAGTAATAGATACGATAAGATATGATTTAGCAGATACGCTAAGATATGAATTTTTGTCTATACACTATTCATGCAATCAATGCAGCAAGACGTGTCTTAGACTAAAAATGATAAGCAGGTAATTTTCTGAGGATGATAAGTAGTTAATTTTTGACACAAAATGATAAGCAAAACTATTGACATGCAGACACGGTCGAAGTCCAGACTCACTAATGCATCCTATCGACTTATCTGTTAGACACACTAATGCAGACCTGGTTCGCTAAGACCACCGCTCTGATACCAACTGAAAGGACCCGTTCATATACATTATAAACGATTCACAATAGTTGATTACATTGCAAGGTATTTGACCTCTATATGATACATTTTACAAACATTGCATTCGTTTTTAAAAGACAATCTTTCTTTACATCGAAAATTGACAGGCATGCATACCATTTCATAATATCCACTATCCAACTATAAATTGATTTAATAATAATCTTTGATGAACTCAATGACTCGAATGCAACGTTCTTCGAAATATGCTATGAAAGACTCCAAGTAATATCTTTAAAATGAGCAAATGACCAGCGGAAGATTTCTTTAACACCTGAGAATAAACATGCTTTAAAGTGTCAACCAAAAGGTTGGTGAGTTCATTAGTTTATCATAATCATTTATTTCCATTATTTTAATAGACCACAAGAATTTCATTTCCAGTTCTCATAAATATACGTCCCATGCATAGAGACAAAAATAATCATTCATATGGTGAACACCTGGTAACCGACATTAACAATATGCATATAAGAATATCCCCATCATTCCGGGATCTTCCTTCGGACATGATATAAATTTCGAAGTACTAAAGCATCCGGTACTTTGGATGGGGTTTGTTAGGCCCAATAGATCTATCTTTAGGATTCGCGTCAATTAAGGTGTCTGTTCCCTAATTCTTAGATTACCAGACTTTAATAAAAAGGGGCATATTCGATTTCGATAATTCAACCATAGAATGTAGTTTCAATTACTTGTGTCTATTTCGTCAAACATTTATAAAAGCGCATGTATTCTCAGTCCCAAAAATATAAAGGGTAAAAAGGCAAATGAAACTCACCATACTGTATTTCGTAGTAAAAATACATATAACGTCATTGAACAAGTGCAAGGTTGGCCTCGAATTCACGAACCTATATTAATTGTATATATTTATATGTTGGTCAATATTTGTATAGCAATTTAGGTCAGGTCATAGTGTAATCCTATCCTATAGCTCGAGTCTGACTCTACAGTATAGTAACATGTTATATTACTCATGCTCAATTAAGATTCTAATAAAAGGTGACGTGTGAAACAACGTAACACAAATGGTTTCATAATCATAAAATAGTATTTTAGTTTTTTTTTTTTTTTAGAGAAATTCAACACAAAAAGTTAACTGAAAAGTTAACAGGAAAAGTCAAAGTTCAAAGTCAAAAGTCAAAGGTTAAAGTCAAAAGTCAAAGGTTAAAGTAAAAATGAGGTCGCATGCAAATATATAATAACTTATACAAAAATGATTTTCGGTCAAACATGACTAAACGGGCCACTTCAGCTATTTTTAGAAAAATTATCGGAACTCCGATTGATAAACGGCCAAAGATAAAAGTTACACATTACCAAAAAGATTAAGCATAAATATTACATAAGTAAACTAAACCTAGACAACTCGTAGTTACCAACACGTTTTCGGCGTTTTAAAGTTAATTTTTCAGCTTTAATAAATTTACAAAAGTGACCGAGTAGCCTACTTTGGAGATTTTTAGAAAATTCCTCAAAACTCGTATTGACAAACGGTCAAAGCCAGCAAATTCTTGTTACCACAAAGATATAATATGATTTTTGGCAAGAGTAAATACATATCAGGCCGACCATGAAAACTGATACAAAACTGAAATTTTTAAATAAAAAAGTTTCAGCTCTTTTTAGAATTTTAAAATGTGACCAAACCGTCAACTTTGATGATTTTTAGAAAAATCGTCGAGACTCGAATTGACAAACGGACAGAGTCATTTGTTAGACCTTACAGCAAAGAATTCAGTGGTATTTTTTTCTATATGAAACAACGCAGATCAGCGAGAATTTCAGTTCCCGTTTCGACATTTCATCAAAATTTGCAAAACTTCTTTTGTCCATAACTTGACAACCGTTCAACGAAACGAGACGTGCTTTATATGAAAATTCATCTACTCGACGAGTAGAATCCAAATAACCACTTTTTATAACCCAGAAAATTATTTCACTGATTATCATCAGCAATTTTAATTACAAAATTAATTATGCAATTTGTTTATTTCATAACTTTCTAACCGTTACTTGGATTCAAGTGATTCTTAAACCAAAATTCATCTATTTTTCGCTAGCTTTCCAACGACATGCATATCTTATACCTTATCTCAATCGTATATGTAACTAATTCAGGAATCAACATAACCTATCTAATGGCAATATCAAAAGTACAAGCATGCATAATCCTATATACTCGAGCACTAGTCAGGGATACACTATTAGTATGTAAAAATTAAATTATGAGTACTCACATATCAATATTGAGATTCAATATTGCAGGAAAGATACATAAACGCAACGGAGATGATAAACACTATATTGACCTCACGAGCATACCCATGAACCATACTCAATCACCTCCATAGCTATAACCCATAATTTCATTAATCGTATCCCACTCGAAAAAACAACTTCGAAATCACTCGGACAGCACTCCGTCGTAATATTTTATATATACTAATAATATCTTGAGATAATACGGAGTAAATATATATATGTAAATCGATTGAGAGAGTTTAGAGAAAACTATTTTCAAGTTTCTATGAAATAATGAAACCTATTGAATTCTATTTATAATAGATTTTTAAATTATTAAAGTGAATTATTAAAGTATGAATTATTAAAGTGAATTATTAAAGTATGAATTATTAAAGTGAATTATTAAAGTATGAATTATTAAAGTGAATTATTAAAGTATGAATTATTAAAGTGAATTATTAAAGTATGAATTATTAAAGTTAAAGTAAAGTAAAAATAAAGTAAAGGTAAAGTTTAAGTATAGTAAAAGTATAAAACTATGTACGTATAATACGCGTATAATATATATAATATTAATTTAAATCGTTATATATATTTAATAAAATAAAATATAAATATCGTTATCTTTATCATACTAGTTAAGTAATGAGTTGTCAAAAGTGGTTCTAGATATTTATAAAAGTTATATACGTTTTAATAATAAAGTTATTTTTAAACTGAAAACGTTTTTGTACGTTTGAAACTAAATAGATCAATCGAGTCTTTATGAGATTCAATCTTCCACTATCCTTTGTCTAGTTCTCAATGATTGACAATTTGTTCATATTTATAAATCACTTTACCATTTTTCGAATATTGTTAAAATGAAAAGATTTCTCAAATCAACGTGGGCCTTTCAACAGAGACTTGTAATCATAATTTAATATATCTGATAATTCAATCATTTGATCTTATCTTCTAATTCCATTGATAAACATTTTGAAACAGATACAATCATATAAAGTATTTAATCTAATATTTTGTTTACGTTTCAAGTTATAATATATATACACATATACATATATAATCATATTCGTTTAATGGTTCGTGAATCGTTGGAACTTGGTCGAGGTTGAATGAATGTATGAACATAGTTTAAAATTCTTGAAATTTAACTTAACAAATATTGCTTATCGTGTCGGAAACATATAAAGATTAAAGTTTAAATTTGGTTGGAAATTTCCGGGTTGTCACATCTTATGCACTCCATGTTCCACAACCGGAACATGCAAGTTGCATACCTTCTGGCCCAGACATTCACTAATGAGAGAAATGCACCGGGTACAGTTGAGTCGATTTTGGGAGCCGTGGTCACAAGACTTCTTCATCAGATGCACACTTTGGGTAGTATTGAATCAATGGGTTATCGGAGAGTGACTGAGTCGGAGGAGATCGAGTATAAACTGCTGCACAATTGGCAGTTCATTCAGATACGGGATCAGTAGTTGATAGTTCTAGTAAACCCAGCAATTGCAGAGTCAGTCGATCGGACTGTGCCTGGTGTGACAATTAGGGCTTTTAGACCCGACCCTAGGACGATGGATGGCAGGAGACGAGGGGGTTCACAGGAGCCAAGGGATGAGGATGATTCCACGATGCATGGTGGGCCCACTGATAGTGACACCCAGAGACACTCACCATTACGTTAGGGTGCTCAACCATATTATGAGCCGTATCATTATCACCTGGGGGATTTTCCTGGGCCAGAGATATGGTTCGCTGAGTTTGCGATATTCCAGAACCTGGAGCACTTCACGCATTATGCAGGCAGACAGCTTAATGTCCCACCATATCCTTGGCAGTATCCTTTGATTGTCGCTCATAGAGAGCCTAGAGATGCAGGGACTAGTTATCAGCATCCACCACCTCCTCATCCTCAGCATCAATACACCCAGCACACGATTATTCTATCTCCACCACGGGAGCAGAACACAGGGTACGAGGATTTGGCTAACAACATTTTCGGGAAAAACCTCGTCAGCACACATAGAGATACATCTTCCGGTGTTTAGACTTCTGTATGGGATCAGGCTGCAAGCCAGGGTATGGCTGAGGACGTACACAGGGTATAGGAGGAATGGGTGTGACGACCCGAAAATTTCCGACCAAATTTAAACTTTAATCTTTATATTATTCCGACACGATAAGCAAAGTTTGTTAAGTTAAATCTCAAGAATTTTAAACTGTGTTCATACATTCATTATAACCTCGACCAAATTCTGACGATTCACGAACCGTTATATATATAAATAGATATGTATATGTATATATATATTATAACTTGAGAATATTAATAAAGTACTAAATGTATAATACTTTATACGAACGTATTTGTTTCAATATGATTTTTGGCGAAATTAAAAAAATATATATTAAATGATTGAATTATCAGAAACATTGAATTATGATTACAAGTCTCTGTTGAGAGGTCCACTATGATTTGAGAAAATCTATTCCTCTTAACGATATTCAAAATAATTTGTAAAGCTATTTATAAATAAAAACAAAAAGTATCATTTACGAAAGTTAGACAAAAGTTAGTGGAGAATTGGTTTCCATAATATTCTATTAATCTATTTTCAAACGTACAAAGACGTTTTCAGTTTAAAAAGAACTTTATTATTAAAACGTATATAACTTTTATAAATATCTAGAATCACTTTTGACAACTCATTACTTAACCAGTATAATAAATATAACGATATTTATATTTTATTTCATTAAATATATATAACGATTTAAATTAATATTATATATATTTATACGCGTATTATACATACATAGTTTTAGTACTTCGAGGGATGCTTTAGTACTTCGAGGGATGCTTTAGCTTGGTAACATTAAACTACTTGTCTATGTACGGTAGGCGCGAATCCTAAAGATAGATCTATTGGGCCTGACAAACCCCATCCTGACTATGGGATGCTTTAGTACTTCGAGGTTATTTTAAACACACCTGATCTGGTGTACTTCAGAGGGTAAAACATGAACGTTAAGGCTTGTTACCGGGTGCCTACAACTTATAGAATACTTTTATACACTTGCGAGTGTACATATATTTATAAACGGAAATCTTGTGGTCTATTAATATATTGAAATGATTGTTATGATAAACCTATGAACTCACCAACCTTTTGGTTGACACTTTAAAGCATGTTTATTCTCAGGTATTAAAGAAATCTTCCGCTGTGCATTAGCTCATTTTAAGGATATTACTTAGAGTCATTCATGGCATATTTTGAAAGACGTTGCATTCGAGTCATTGAGTTCATCAAGATTATTATTAAGCCAATTATAGTTGGATGTATTATGAAATGGTGTGCATGCCATCAACTTTCATTGTAAAGAAAGTTTATCTTTTAAAAACGAATGCAATGTTTTTAAAATGTATCATATAGAGGTCAAATACCTCGCGATGTAATCAACTATTGTGAATCGTTTATAATGTATATGAACGGGTCCTTTCAATGGGTGTACACACTGATTGGGGTCGAGATCTGCAGGAAGGACAGGGTTGGCGTACAGGGCATATGATTCATACCAGCACCTCATTGCTTACCGGACTGATTGCATGTTCGGACGAGGTTCGTTTCGTGGTATCTTCAGGCACAGACACTTCAGGATGGGTACGACAATTGGCCACCGACGAGGAGATGGCCGATGAAGGACAATCATACTTGAGACATCTGAGGCAGCTTCGCACGAGCGTATCATATTTTCTCCCTCCGCACTAGCCAGATCAACCATGATTCTACCCTATCTCTCTACATCATTTATGATCACCTTTGATGTTATGATACAAAATTACATTATTTCTGTACGCCCAATCTTGGGCATAACTGCTTTTTATGTTTAGTTTGTATGATATTAGTAGAATAAATTTGCATGAATAAACATCACAAACAAACGACGATCGAGACCGTACGCAAGATAGAAGCATGACTTGGAGCAAGGATGCATTGAACGAGAATGGCGCCACCACAAGAATAGATGAAACCATAAACAGTGAACCATCCACACACACCTTGCTACCATAGGGGAGTACTACGTCTTCACCACTTTTTCAATAGAATATACGCAATATACTAGACCACTTTAAACACTAAGTGTGGGATTAGCAACCCTACCAACATAAACTTTAAATAACAAAATGTTTTTCAAAACTAAAGTGTGGGATACGCTGTATCCTTAACATTGAGGACAATTGATGTGCGAGCGGTGGTATACGAAATAATATTATTTTTAATATGAAATACTGCAAAATATGATACAAGATTTATTTATTTATATAGATAGGATATACATAAATCTTGCTACAACACTTATAGGCAGTGTACCTAATCGTAGAGTAGTGTAGTTTTTAGTAAGTCCGGTTCGTTCCACAGGGAGCTAGTGATTACGTACTATATTTTTAACAACTATATTTATATAAAATATATATAATTATATATAGTAATATTATTATTATAAAAGGGGTGTTTTACCGTTTAATGACTGGTTTGTCGATTTTATGTTTTTAAGCGTAAAGATAAATGACAATAAATAAAGTGCGTAAAATAAATAACAATATTAAAATGACAATAAATAAAATGACAGTAAATAAAAGTACGATGAGAAATATAATAAAAGAATTATGCTTATTTAAACTTCTGTAAGCATGATGTTTGACATTTTGATTTTAATTTATTACTCTGGGTTAATTGTCTTTTGTCCTAGCTTATTTGATACCTATCTGGGTTTTTCCCATAATAGTCCATCGGTCATAATTATAATATGCTCGTCAAATTAACCTTATTCTCGAAGTCAAATATTCCAACTAATTAGGGATTCGAACTGTAACAAGGTTTTAATACTTTGTTAATAATTACACCAGGTTATCAACTACGTGTAATCCAAGGTTTTAATACTTTGTTAACAATTACACCAATTATCCTTGTATGTAATCCACCCATGTTTTAATTAGTCCATGATACATTAATTTATTCACTTGGCCATAATGAATAATCAATTACCCAATCCAATTGATTAATTAAATGATTGTAAACGATGTCGTATATGTGAAGACCCGTCCTAATCCATCTAGACGAAGTCCATATCGATTATAAATGATTTACAACAGTTGATTACATCGCGAGATACTTGACCTCTATATGATACATTTTACAAATATTGCATTAGTTTTTAAAAAGACAATCTTTCATTACATCGAAAGTTGACGGCATGCATACCATTTCATAATATATCCAAATATAATTGACTTAATAATAATCTTGATGAACGCAACGACTCGAATGCAACGTCTTTTGAAATATGACATGAATGACTCCAAGTAATATCTCTAATATGAGCAAATGCACAGCGGAAGATTTCTTTCGTACCTGAGAATAAACATGCTTTCAAGTGTCAACTAAAAGGTTGGTGAGTTCATTAGTTTAACATAAATAATCATTTCCATCATTTTAATAGACCACAAGATTTTCATTTCTCATAAATATACGTCCCATGCATAGAGACAAAAATCTTTCATATGGATTAAACACCTGGTAACCGACATTCACAATATACATATAAGAATATCCCCATCAATCCGGGATCCTCCTTCGGACATGATATAAATTTCGAAGTACTAAAGCATCCGGTACTTTGGATGGGGCTTGTTGGGCCCGATAGATCTATCTTTAGAGTTCGCGTCAATTAGGGTGTCTGTTCCCTAATTCTTAGATTACCAGACTATAAAGGGGCATATTCGATTTCGATCATTCAACCATAGAATGTAGTTTCAGTTACTTGTGTCTATTTCGTAAAACATTTATAAAAGTAGCGCATGTATTCTCAGTCCCAAAAATATATATTGCAAAAGCATTTAAAAAGGGAGCAAATGAAACTCACGCATATAAATATTGTAAAACAGTTAATAAAGCATTTGCATGTATTCTCAGCCCAAAAACGTAAAGAGTAAAAAAGGGTAAATGAAACTCACGCATATAAATATTGTAAAACAGTTAATAAAGCATTTGCATGTATTCTCAGCCCAAAAATATATATAAAAAAGGGATAATGAAACTCACCATACTGTATTTTGTAGTAAAAATACATATGACATCATTTAACAAGAGTAAGGTTGACCTCGGATTCACGAACCTATATCATTTATATATATATATATATATATATATATATATATATATATATATCAACACATTTAATCACATAATTCCTTCTATATAATATATATATATATATATATATATATATATATATATATATATATATATATCTATATATTTTTTTAAATACTGTAGTTATACATATATATACTTTATATCTTCGGTTATATTTTACGTGCAGTTATTTTGTAAAATAATCATTATTCATACATATAGTTATATATATATATATATATATATATATATATATATATATATATATATATATATATATATATATATATTTGTAATTCATATTATATCAAAAATCAATAATTTGTTAAATGTAATATCTATATAATCAATGTTAATAATTATAATAGTTATAATAATAATAATTTTACTAATGAGGATAACAATAATAATAATAATAATAATAATAATAATAATAATAATAATAATAATAATAATAATAATAATAATAATAATAATAATAATAGCTACATCTACAAGAAAATACTTTAAAAATAATGCCATCGCCAGGACTCGAACCCGTGACCTCTCGCTCACTCGAAACACCTTCAAACCACTCGTCTGTTTCCTTCTTATCTAATAATTAATCAGACGCAATTTTTTTTAACCCGACATTCGGATCCTATGTCCAGTTCACCATTGACCCAACACAAATAACTCTTTGGCCTAACCTTTAAATACTTCGGCCCAAGAAAGGAAGTATAGCTCTCGGCCCAGATCAGTTTTAAAGCTCCTGGCCCAACTTCCAATTGATGTTGTTTAAGATTTTTTTTTTACGGCTGAAACTAAAAAAAAATCGCCCAGCTTGTATCCTAACCCTATCACACCTTTATCAACATCATTCCTTTACATCATCAATTTATGCTTTTCATACTTACCTCAAAAAAAAAATAATTAAACATCATGATCTGTTATCCACTAGTCGGCTATAAGTTCCATTAGGTTCCACTTGCAATTTAAGAAAGGCTGTATAATAATTTTAATTGTATTCAAATTGACAACTTTTTAGAAAGTGCACCTAATCTACTCATCTCCTATCGTTATAAAACCCGACAGAATAAGAGCTAGTTACCAGTAGCAGCAATGGTTTATTCTAGGGTGTTCATAGCATGAAGTCTACAAGAACAGGAAGATATCGCAGTTGAGTGTGCTGCTGAACAATGAATAGAGAGGAAGGGAGAAAAATAAATAATGGTGGCGGTTGAATATGGTGTTGATTGTGTTTTGAATTGAAACAAGTAGACTACTATAGCGGTAGTTTCCCACGGTTTTGGTGATGGCGATAGATCGTGCAGATTGATGAAAGTCGACGAGTGACTGTGTGGGTTTGGAAATTATACAGAAACAAAAGTAACCAGATGGGTCGTGATCATGGTTCTGGAACAAACCGAAAATTTATACCACGAGTGATGCTTGTAGGGTGGTGGTGTTAGTGGTGATCGTATATGTACAAACAACAAGTTCATGATGGTTGATGCTCGAAAATAGTCATGGATGGTTTATAGCTTGGAACCCGAAAACATAAATATGAGGTGGTGCGATGGTCTTTGCTCACGGTGGTTTTGTGACTTCAACGAAGAGAGAGAGAGATGAGAGAGAGAGAGTGACGGTTGAAGGTGGTGTTGAATGGTGGCCGTGAGGTGTGGTTTTTGGTTTGTTCAACACAGGAAAAAGAATCCAAGTAGCAGCGGCCTACTATCGGTGGTTTTATGTCTTGATGATTTTGGTGATCGTGGGTGTCAAACAGAAACCAAGACATAAGGATAATTTAGTCTAGCAAGCGGTTATTGTAGTGATGGAGTTTGACAACAAGAAGTAGGAAGAAGATAAAATAAGCAGTAATTATAGATGGTCTTGGTGAAGGTTAAAAAGAAATAGGAGGAAGGAGACTACCATAAAGAAGGAAAGAAAAATAATAAGAAAGATGGTGGTGGTTACATATCAATCTATCTAATAAGTTTATGTATATGATATGTTTCAATGATTTAGTGGAAAGAGCCAAATGAGAAACACAGTACACTATGATTTTAATATTCATCTTTAATTAAACGTGTGAAGGATATTAATTAATACTGCCGACACTTTTTAGGGGAAAGTATCGTGGTCCATTGCTAAACAGTTAATCTATAAAAGTGTTCCTAAAAATCCCAAATTTTTAGATTAAACATATTTAATTATTTCACTCATTACCTGTTTGAAACCTGATCAAAAAGGTTCGAAAATTATTTATTTTCTGTTCCAATTTATATGTACGGAGTACTAATATTTAAATTTAAAAATGTAAAAATATTTTTAACAAATCTGAAATCTTCGTAATTGATTTACAGTTCAACTTTTATTTTAGATTTTCATAAACTCATGTTAAATCTATATGAACGCTAACAAAATGTCAACCGAGTGTTACAGACGTTTACTAATTAAGCTCAAAATCATTTATTTTTAATATATTCTCTTTCTATATATAAAGAGTTTTAAATAGTTTAACTACAAAAATAAATATATTATATATTCTTAAGCAATTAGGTTTAATATAATATAATTTATATATTTACAAGTAATATTTATACACATAATTATATATATATATATATATTTATATATTTATAACAATAGTTTTCATTACATTGCATATTATTTTACGTATTTATTTTCAACAATTTAATCATACAATAGTTCCAATAATATTTCAAATTATAATATATTTATATATGTATCTATTTACAAATAGTTGTTCGTGAATCGTCAGTAATGGTCAAAAGTGCAAATGCATTCATGTAATTATTCCAAAGTTTTTGAGACTCAACATTACAAACTTTGCTTATCGTATCGGAAACATATAAAGATTAAGTTTAAAATTTGGTCGGAAATTCTCGGGTCGTCACAGTACCTACCCGTTAAAGAAATTTCGTCCCGAAATTTGAGTAAGGTGGTCATGGCTTACAATAAAAATGTTTTCATGACGCATACGAACTGAAAATTAGAGTTTTATCATTATTGAATAATACAGATAAAAAAATTCGATTATCCGAAGAGCACGAATGAAGCTATCACAAAAGATTGAAATGAGGAAATGGAGATTTTCCATAACTTTTGACGTAGTCGTGATTGAATTTCGGAATTCAAGGGATTTAAAGAAAATCTTCGAAATCTGAGAGATTTGATTCTTCGGCGAATAAGGAGATTAAGATCTCTATAATTAAATACGGTGATCTGCCTCGATTACTCTATCTGATATTTCCATTATAAATTAAACTCCTCCGTTCCATTATTCTCACCATTCCTGTACTTTCTTTCTTAGTTCATACATTCAAAAGATTGTGAAAATGATTAACCCAGTTCTAATCCTTAATATCTTCTTGATTATCGTATCAATCACTCTTCTTTTTCAACTACCACCAGAGGAATCTATTCCTTTCTTCTATTACCTTGGGGTGATACTATTCTTAACTATGTCGTGTCTATATATTGCTATTCCTATTAATATCCACGGTTTGTAACTTCCGTGTTGTTATTGGGCTTTATATTTTCTCTTATATTTTAGAACTCCTTGCCTTTTATTATCCTCCCGACCTCTAGTAAAGTGAGTAACGGTCCAGAATTTGTAAGTATGGAATTTCAGAAGAACTTAATGTTCTAAACAAGAAAGAACGAAATCGCACGATTTAATTTGTCAAATTACCCGAATCGCTGAGAATAGAACTATCAAGAATATATTTTCTTGATATGTTTAGAAGTTAAGCAGAATGAAAGAGTTATGTATCATGGCACATGATGATGTTGTGATCTGTGAATCATCACGTTCCATTAGAAACTCAGCATGACTTACTGTAATATAATCACGTTGATCAAGTGTCATTATATTATACTAACTCATGCATCAGTTCCCAACATTACTTCAATAACATTCATATTTTAAGCTCGAAAATTCACAGAATATAGAAATTAACAGTTTCTATATGATGTAACACTGATAGCACTAAGAGAATCATGATTTCAGATAAGAATAGTTATGGAAATATCTTCAGAAATATGGAGGACATTTATAATGAAAGATACGATAATATCTCGGAATATCTAAGATCAGAGGATGATAGAAACTATTATCTACAAGGGTTTAGAGTAAGGAGCAAGATATTCACTAAAGACTTTAGCAGACATTGAATCATTTGGATTCTTTGAAGTCAAACTTATTCTTTGTGATTTGTCCACAGCTTTCTTCCTAGTTTCGCATAATCTGCTTTTCGGTACTAAATTTTCTATTGAATGTTTCCAATATAATGATACACAGGAAGCACGAGGAGGTATATAATTTCGGACGAGAATATTTATGAAAATATCCTCAGAAATATCGAAGATATTGATGATGATATTTTGGAATTTCTAAGTTCGATGGTTGATGGAGAAAGATTTTCCGCAAGATTTTAACATGACTTCGGAGCAAGATATTCTCTAAAGATTTCAACGGATCCAGAATTACCTGAATTCTTTGAATATAGGGTTTGGTCCTTGTATTTGTCCTTGGTCTCCTTCATGGATAGCTCAATCTGTTTTTCAATACCCAATTTTCTATCGAGCGTTCCTAACACTCCTTTCTTTATCATCAAACTTTTGGTCGTTTAGACCATCTACCATTTTTCTGTTTCCTCTGCATTTAATGCTATGATATCTGAATCATCGGTTATTAATCCGAGGTGGTTTCAGGAAAATTGTGTTTTTAGATGATTAAACGCTGATGGTAATATGGTGGAATATGAAAGGTTCCCTGGTAATAATAAAAGAGCACGCGTATATATCAACGTTATAATAAGGTTGTTTCGTACGAAAAGTCGAAGTTGTCTTGCTGGAGCTGTGACAAAACTGGCTATCTCGAACAGCAGATGCAAAGTTATTTTCGGTAATAATAACGCTAAAGGAATTAGCACAGCTACGTGTTAAACGTTTACTCAGGTTCCGAGTGTTTTCAGGTGCATTACTATATGCATCAATATTTTCTCCCGTAAATGAAGTGCGGTTGGTTCATCATCTCGATTGAGGTGTTTTCAAGAATCATGCAAGGTTTGAACGCAGATTGTAATCGTTAAGATACAAATAAGGTTTAAGATGAAATCAAGTGGCAAACTTGAAGAATTGTTTAGTTTCATATGTTATAATCAATATTTTAAGTCATTTTAATTGTCCAATGTTATTAGTCGATAGTCCACAGTTAACAGTCCAATAGTTCATATATAATTTAATATATAATATTCGAATTAATTAATACGTATCGTGACCCGTGTACATGTCTCAGACTCGATCACAACTCAAACTATATATATTATTGTAGAATCAACCTCAACCCTGTATAGAGAACTCGATCATTACTGCATATAGAGTGTCTATGGTGATTCCAAATAATATATATAGATGCGTCGATATGATATGTCAAAACCTTGTATACGTGTCCCGATATTTAAAGTGCGTAAAATAAATAACAGAAAAATAACGATAAATAAAGTGCGTAAAGTAAATAACAGAAATTTAATGACGATAAATAAAATTGCGAGAATTAAAATTGCGATAAAATAAATTGCGATAGTTACAATGTAATACGGAATTAACAGTTAGCTAGGAACAGTTAGCTAGGATTTTGTTAGTGTGGATTCTTAACAAAATTTATCATAGTTAATTTGTTTGTTTCTAACAAATTTTATTTTATCCACTGTTTTCTTCATTATGCCACTTGTCGGATTCTGATAGGTCAAAATCCAAATATGAAATTGAATGAAAATGGTTATTCTGTGGTGAACGGATACGTATATCGATGGATGTAAGTAGGATCGTAAATGACTGTTGAATCAGATTCGAAGAATATACTGTGTAACTTATTGATGTAAAATCTAAATATTCCTCGGGTATTACTTACCCGTTAAAATATTTTCACCATTAATAGTTTGCACAAAAGAATTTTTAGTTACAATCTTTATGAAAACATATATACATATATATTTTCTTCAGATGTAATCATGGATTTAATGAGTTAATATGATATTAAACTCATTTTCTTTTCGGTTGGAACTAGAATAAATAATCTCTAAAATTTAGAGATTACATATTCGCCATGTCGAACGAAGATAAATGAGGTAGAACGATACGTAGAACGAAGATCATACTCAGAGTACAGATGATGATATTGAAGCATGGATTGTTGATGGTACTGGTGTTGTTATTGATGGTACTATTGGTGCCGGTGATGTTGCTGAAGCTGGTACATTTTTGCACCATATTCTTCAAAAATCATTACTCAGGCGCGAAGCTCGTTGACTTCTTCGATTACTCCGGGATGATTGTCGGTCGGAATGAGCGAATGAATAAGATTTAGAATATGAGTTATGATTTAGTCGTGGCGAGATATTCTGGAAATGAGGGTGAAAATGGTGTTTCTAATAGGTTCTTAGCCAAGAAGTGATTTCGGTTAATGGAAAGGATCGCCTTCTTCTCGTCTCCATTGATTAGGTCGATCACGAACCCATCAGATGAATTGGTGATGACTAATTAGTTGATTCATTCTAGTGATGCTGCCTTTGGAGCTTAGGTGAACATCCATGTCGGAATAGTTGTCGGAATAACTATTGGAATAGCTATCGAGATCTGAGGGACTCGAACTGGTTGAGGGATTCATCTCGTACGATCAGATGAAAGATTTTCGATATGAAATAGATTATAGGATGTAGATTAGTACCCTGCAATACATGATTTACATATGCATATATAATACTAAAATCCCATAAGTTACGGAGGAATCTACGGAAGCTGTCAGGCAAAGGCAACAATAACAGATACGCTAAGATATGAATTTATCTATACACTGTCTATGCAATAGAGGCAGCAAGATGTTTCTAGACCTTAAGAATGATAAGCAAATAATTTTCGACACTAAATGATAAACAAAAATTTTGACATGCAGACACGGTCGAAGTCCAGACTCACTAATGCATCCTAACGACTACTAGTTAGACACACTAATGCAAGACCTGGTTCGCTAAGACCACCGCTCTGATACCAACTGTAAAGACCCGTCCTAATCTATCCGGACGAAGTCCATATCGATTATAAACGATTCACAACAGTTGATTACATCGCGAGATACTTGACCTCTATATGATACATTTTACAAACATTGCATTCGTTTTTAAAAAGACAATCTTTCATTACATCGAAAGTTGACGGCATGCATACCATTTCATAATATATCCAAATATAATTGACTTAATAATAATCTTGATGAACGCAACGACTCGAATGCAACGTCTTTTGAAATATGACATGAATGACTCCAAGTAATATCTCTAATATGAGCAAATGCACAGCGGAAGATTTCTTTCGTACCTGAGAATAAACATGCTTTCAAGTGTCAACCAAAAGGTTGGTGAGTTCATTAGTTTAACATAAATAATCATTTCCATCATTTTAATAGACCACAAGATTTTCATTTCTCATAAATATACGTCCCATGCATAGAGACAAAAATCATTCATATGGATTGAACACCTGGTAACCGACATTCACAATATACATATAAGAATATCCCCATCATTCCGGGATCCTCCTTCGGATATGATATAAATTTCGAAGTACTAAAGCATCCGGTACTTTGGATGGGGCTTGTTGGGCCCGATAGATCTATCTTTAGAGTTCGCGTCAATTAGGGTGTCTGTTCCCTAATTCTTAGATTACCAGACTATAAAGGGGCAT
Organism: Rutidosis leptorrhynchoides; assembly: GCF_046630445.1. Lineage (NCBI taxonomy): Eukaryota > Viridiplantae > Streptophyta > Magnoliopsida > Asterales > Asteraceae > Rutidosis > Rutidosis leptorrhynchoides. The sequence goes on along the minus strand of NC_092335.1, from coordinate 150,131,298 downwards.
GTTCGATTTCGATCATTCAACCATATAATGTAGTTTCAGTTACTTATGTCTATTTCGTAAAACATTTATAAAAGCAGCGCATGTATTCTCAGTCCCAAAAATATATATTGCAAAAGCATTTAAAAAGGGAGCAAATGAAACTCACGCATATAAATATTGTAAAACAGTTAATAAAGCATTTGCATGTATTCTCAGCCCAAAAACGTAAAGAGTAAAAAAGGGTAAATGAAACTCACGCATATAAATATTGTAAAACAGTTAATAAAGCATTTGCATGTATTTTCAGCCCAAAAATATATATAAAAAGGGATAATGAAACTCACCATACTGTATTTTGTAGTAAAAATACATATGACGTCATTTAACAAGAGTAGGGTTGACCTCAGATTCACGAACCTATATCATTTATATATATATATATATATATATATATATATATATATATATATATATATATATATATATCAACACATTTAATCACATAATTCCTTCTATATAATATATATATATATATATTTTTAAAATACTGTAGTTATACATATATATACTTTATATCTTCGGTTATATTTTACGTGCAGTTATTTTGTAAAATAATCATTATTCATACATATAGTTATATATATATATTTGTAATTTATATTATATCAAAAATCAATAATTTGTTAAATGTAATATCTATATAATCAATGTTAATAATAATAATAGTTATAATAATAATAATTTTACTAATGAGGATAACAATAATAATAATAATAATAATAATAATAATAATAATAATAATAATAATAATAATAATAATAATAATAATAATAATAAAAATAATAATAATAATAATAATAATAATAATAATAATAATAATAATAATAACTACCTCCACAAGAAAATACTTTAAAAAGAATGCCATCGCCAGGACTCGAACCCGTGACCTCTCGCTCACTCGAAACACCTTCAAACCACTCGTCTGTTTCCTTTTTATCTAATAATTAAGCAGACGCAATTTTTTTTAACCCGACATTCGGATCCTATGTCCAGTTCACCATTGACCCAATACAAATAACTCTTTGGCCCAACCTTTAAATACTTCGGCCCAAGAAAGGAAGTATAGCTCTCGGCCCAGATCAGTTTTAATGCTCCTGGCCCAACTTCCAATTGATGCTGTTTAAGATTTTCTTTTTTTTACGGCTGAAACTAAAAAAAAAATCGCCCAGCTTGTATCCTAACCCTATCACACCTTTATCAACATCATTCCTTTACATCATCAATTTATGCTTTTCATACTTACCTCAAAAAAAATAATTAAACATCATGATCTGTTATCCACTAGTCGGCTATAAGTTCCATTAGGTTCCACTTGCAATTTAAGAAAGGCTGTATAATAATTTTAATTGTATTCAAATTGACAACTTTTTAGAAAGTGCACCTAATCTACTCATCTCCTATCATTATAAAACCCGACAGAATAAGAGCTAGTTACCAGTAGCAGCAATGGTTTATTCTAGGATGTTCATAGCGTGAAGTCTACAAGAATAGGAAGATATCGCAGTTGAGTGTGCTGCTGAACAACGAATAGAGAGGAAGGGAGAAAAATAAATAATGGTGGCGGTTGAATATGGTGTTGATTGTGTTTTGAATTGAAACAAGTAGACTACTATAGCGGTAGTTTCCCACGGTTTTGGTGATGGCGATAGATCGTGCAGATTGATGAAAGTCGACGAGTGACTGTGTGGGTTTGGAAATTATACAGAAACAAAAGTAACCAGATGGGTCGTGATCATGGTTCTGGAACAAACCGAAAATTTATACCACGAGTGATGCTTGTAGGGTGGTGGTGTTAGTGGTGATCGTCTATGTACAAACAACAAGTTCATGATGGTTGATGCTCGAAAATAGTCATGGATGGTTTATAGCTTGGAACCCGAAAACATAAATATGAGGTGGTGCGATGGTCTTTGCTCACGGTGGTTTTGTGACTTCAACGAAGAGAGAGAGAGTGACGGTTGAAGGTGGTGTTGAATGGTGGCCGTGAGGTGTGGTTTTTGGTTTGTTCAACACAGGAAAAAGAATCTAAGTAGCAGCGGCCTACTATCGGTGGTTTTATGTCTTGATGATTTTGGTGATCGTGGGTGTCAAACCGAAACCAAGACATAAGGATAATTTAGTCTAGCAAGCGGTTATTGTAGTGATGGAGTTTGACAACAAGAAGTAGGAAGAAGAAGATAAAATAAGCAGTAATTATAGATGGTCTTGGTGAAGGTTAAAAAGAAATAGGAGGAAGGAGACTACCATAAAGAAGGAAAGAAAAATAATAAGAAAGATGGTGGTGGTTACATATCAATCTATCTAATAAGTTTATGTATATGATATGTTTCAATGATTTAGTGGAAAGAGCCAAATGAGAAACACAGTACACTATGATTTTAATATTCATCTTTAATTAAACGTGTGAAGGATATTAATTAATACTGCCGACACTTTTTAGGGGAAAGTATCGTGGTCCATTGCTAAACTTTTAATCTATAAAAGTGTTCCTAAAAATCCCAAATTTTTAGATTAAACATATTTAATTATTTCACTCATTACCTGTTTGAAACCTGATCAAAAAGGTTCGAAAATTATTTATTTTCTGCTCCAATTTATATGTACGGAGTACTAATATTTATATTTAAAAATGTAAAAATATTTTTAACAAATCTGAAATCTTCGTAATTGATTTACAGTTCAACTTTTATTTTAGATTTTCATAAACTCATGTTAAATCTATATGAACGCTAACAAAATGTCAACCGAGTGTTACAGACGTTTACTAATTAAGCTCAAAATCATTTATTTTTAATATATTCTCTTTCTATATATAAAGAGTTTTAAATAGCATGTTTAACTACAAAAATAAATATATTATATATTCTTAAGCAATTAGGTTTAATATAATATAATTTATATATTTACAAGTAATATTTATACACATAATTATATATATATATTTATATATTTATAACAATAGTTTTCATTACATTGCATATTATTTTACATATTTATTTTCAACAATTTAATCATACAATAGTTCCAATAATATTTCAAATTATAATATATTTATATATGTATCTATTTACAAATAGTTGTTCGTGAATCGTCGGTAATGGTCAAAAGTGCAAATGCATTCATGTAATTATTCCAAAGTTTTTGAGACTCAACATTACAAACTTTACTTATCGTGTCGGAAACATATAAAGATTAAGTTTAAAATTTGGTCGAAAATTCTCGGGTCGTCGCAGTATAAACGTCACTAAATAGGACATTCGTAATCAATTTAATAATTATTAGATTACCTAATTTGAAGATAGGTTCGACATGTTCCAATGAGTTGTCATTCAATTAGACAATACCCCCTACCTATTAATAGTCAATAGTCCAATGTTCACAAGTGTCGGTCTTTTGTCCAAACCCTAATTATGGTACAAAATCCAATAACCCCGTCTTAATATTTAGCCCAACATCACGATTACTTCGGCTGAAATAAGCATAATAATAACTTAGTTACGAGACATTAATTTAAAAAGGAAGAACATATCTTATAGTGATTATTTATAGCGTATCATTACCCGGACAGAGTTTCGACTTTAAGACCAGTAAAACATTTCTTACAATAACCCAATTATTATTAATCTTAAATTAAACTTAATATTATAAATATAAATATAAATATAAATATAAATTACCGAGAATGAAAGAAAGAGTGTGAAGAGGTGTAAAGAACTCGTCAGAAAACTGGCCAATTTATAGAACTTTTTTGGATCCTGAAGCTCATGCACTCGCATGAGATTTCAGTGTATTTCCCATGCACTCGCATGGGCTCATGCAATTGCATGGGATTTTATGTGATGACCCGGGAATTTCCGACCAAATTTAAACTTGAATCTTATTTGATTTCGACACGATAAGCAAAACCTGTAATGTTGAGTCTCGAAAGTTTTGAAATCTATATTCATGTAATCAATTATCCTTTGACTATGCTCGACGATTCACGAACGATTGTTAGTAAATAAATATGTAAATATGTAAATATATATATAAAAATATGATATTATTATAATTCTATATATATATGAATACTATCCATAAGTAATATTATAAAGTATATAAAATGTATAAATATTAAATATTCAAAGTATGTTATTTTATATATTATATGATATGAAACAATTAATAAACTCTAATATTAATATATTAAAGGTAACTACAAGTTGAAAATATATTTGTTACTTTTATTAATATCAATATCAATATTAGCAATATTAGTATTTTAATATGAAAATAGAATACATGTAACTTGTTACTTTAAATATATATAGCATATTGGATAAAAATGGTTTCAAACATAAATTGTCAACGTTAGCAAAATATTGAAGGTATAATGTTATACTTTGAACATAATTGTTTAATATATATAATTAGTTATCTAATTAATATTTAAAACATAAATTGTATATATAGTAGTATATATATAAATTTATATATGAATTCTATTCATAATTATTATTAAATTGTAATATATACATATTAAATATTCAATAAATGTTATCAAATAATATATGATAGGATAATATTACCTAATTAATAAAATGTAATATATTAAATATAATTACAAGTTAAACATATGATTGTTATACTAATATTATTATTACTTCCATTATTATTATTACTATTAATAATATCAATATGAATATTAAAAATCAGTATTAATCATAAATAGAGAAATTGATACATATAATTTGTTATGATAATTATCCTTAGTAACAGTAACAGTATTAATATTTTATTTAGTGATATAACAACTCTATTATTATTAATGTATTTATATTTATAAATTATTAATATTATATATAAATTAATTAATAATATAAATTTTGTTAAAAATTGTTAACAGACTTTACCTGATTATAATTCCTTTGTTATATGTCAACTACAACACTCAGACAGGATCCAGACTTTATTACAATCGAATTTCAAGTTTTGAATTTATCTGATTCTGTTAAGAGTCCCTTTCAGCTTTTATTTTTTTTATTTAATCTAATATGTAGTGCTTGTACTTCCTGTCTAATATTATTACGAGTCTCAATCCAACCCCAATGCAAACAATTTAAGAACGGTTATAAATAGTACAATCCACTCAATGACTCAGGGAAATTCGATTATCACCATAATTCAAGAATAAAAAAATAAAAATAAAACAGATGAACATATGTTGACCTCTGTTCCTGTCTCAGTTTTCAAATAGTTCAAAAACGAATTAAATTTCAAAATGTGTTAATGCTATATCATTAGGAATCATCTATTTAAACTTTCTGTAAAATATCATGGCTCAATTCTTCCTAACAAGGTTTAATTTTCGAGTCAAAGTAAATTTTCAAAAAGTCAACATAATTGTTCATCGTGAAATCCGATCTTATTTTGATGTTTTATGTTTAATTGATGATTCAGAAAGTTTTCATGAACGATTTAGAACCTAATCTATGTTGATTTTATTGTCCAAAACAGCCTTTAATTCGAAGTTTGATGTTTGGGTTTTATTTTGGCTCACGAACAGCAGCAACTTTTTTTAAACTTTGATTTTTTTTTTGTTGTTGTTTAATTGAACAAGTACTCCTTAAAGGTTGATTACGATTTAATTTCAAACCTTGTCTCAAACATTAAATCGTTAATTGATATTGATTTGGGCTCCCGGGTCGACTGTGTGATATGATGATGACGATGATAATAAAATACGGGTTAACTAATTTCAGTTGTGGGTTTAAATCAGAAAAACTGGATCGGAGGAGTGGTTTAGTAGTGTTGTGTTTGAGTGAGAGGTCTCGGGTTCGAACCCGGTTTGCGACGTTTTATTTTTGGAAGAGGTTTTGAGGTAGCCTTTATTTATTTATTTGTTAATACTTATTAATCTTAATTATTATTATTGTTAATATTAATATGATTATTATTGTTTTGATTATTATTATTATTATTGTTATTATTAGGATTATTATTATTATTAGTACAATACCTACAATTATTATTAGTACCATATTTATAAGAATTATAAGTGTTACTATCATTAACATTAGTATTTTTTTAACATCATTATTAATATTATTATTAACAATATTATTATCATTGTATTATTATTAATATGATTATTAGTATTGTTATTATTAAACTTATTATTATCAATATTATCATATGTAGTAAAATGGTTATGTTCATATTAAGTATCATTATCAGAACTATTAGTATTATTGTCATCGACACAATTTTAGACAAACATTATTTTATCATCATTATTAAAAGTATTATTATTATTATTATTATTATTATTATTATTATTATTATTATTATTATTATTATTATTATTATGATTAGGATTATTATTATCATTATGAAAATAATACAAATTATAATTAATCTCATCAATAATAGTATTAGTATCACTTTCGTAACTATTATTATTATTATTATTATTATTATTATTATTATTATTATTATTATTATTATTATTATTATTATTATTATTATTATTATTATTATTATTTTTGATAAAGTTATTATTATTAGTATTAACAAAACATTAATATCATAACTATTATAAACAGTAAAAATTAATATTTTTTACAAGTATTATTATTAATATCCTCGTTGTTATCACTAATAAAGTTATTATAAACATAAGTATATTATTAACGTTATTATCATTATTTTTACTAATATTAACTTAGTATAACTAGAATTACTGTTTTGATAAACAAATGAAATAAATAAATATATATATTTAACACATATAACATAACAAAATTTAATATTTTGAGATACAAAATAAGCATATAAAACATATATATATATATATATATATATATATATATATATATATATATATATATATATATATATATATATATATATATATATATATATATATATATATATATATATATATATATATTATTAACACAAAATTGATATAATATATATATATATATATATATATATATATATATATATATGTGTGTGTGTGTGTGTGTGTATGTTTAAATACAATTACGAATATTAATAAATATACAAATGATATAGGTTCGTGAATCCGAGGCCAACCCTGCATTGTTCAGTTGTTTAATGTCGTCATATGTATTTTTACTACAAAATAAAGTATGGTGAGTTTCATTTTCCTTTTTACCCTTTATATTTTTGGGCTGAGAATACATGCTTTGCTTTTATAACTGTTTTATGAAATAGACACGAGTAAATGAAACTACATTCTATGGCTGGATTATTAAACCGAATATGCCCCTTTTTAGTCTGGTAATCTAAGAATTAGGGAACAAACACCCTAATTGACGCGAACTCTAAAGATAGATCTATCGGGCCCAACAAGCCCCATCCAAAGTACCAGATGCTTTAGTACTTCGAGCGGTGGTCTTAGTGAACTAGGTCTGCATTAGTGTGTCTAACTGATAAGTCGTTAGGATGCATTAGTGAGTCTGGACTTCGACCGTGTCTGCATGTCAAAAGTTTTGCTTATCATTCGTATCGAAAATCATCTACTTATTATCCTTAGGAAATTACCTGCTTATCATTCCTAGTCTAGACACATCTTATTGCATTGATTGCATGAATAGTGTATAGACAAAATTCATATCTTAGCGTATCTGTTATTGTTACCTTTGCCTGACAGCTTCCGTAGATTCCTCCGTAACTTATGGGATTTTAGTATTATATATGCATATGTAAATCATGTATTGCAGGGTACTAATCTACATCCTATAATCTATTTCTTATCGAAAAATCCTTCATCTGATCGTACGAGATGAATCCCTAAACCAGTCCGAATTACTCGGATTCCGACAGCTATTCCGTTACGGATATCCACCTGAGCTCCGAAAGCAGTGTCACCAGAACGAATCAACCAATCAGCCATCCCCAATTCATCTGATGGTTACGTAGTCGACTAAATCAATGGAGACGAGAAGAAGGCGATCCTTTCCACTCACCAACCTGCACTCTTGGTGAAAAACCTGAAGCACTTACCGGCGTACCTGTTCGAAACACCATTTTCACCCTCATTTCCCGAATATCTCGTCATGATTATATACTATCTCAAATTTAAAACCTTATTCATTCGCTTGTTCTGAACCGACAATCATCCTAGAATAATGGAAGACGTCAACAAGCTTCACGCTCGAGCAATCAATTTGGAGAATATGGTGCAAAACTTACCAGCTTCAGCAATATCTCACATCTCAAACTCATAGTCTGTACCTCCAGCATAATCGTCACACTACATGATGTCCTACATCGATTATCTTCGTTCTACGTGACGTTCTACATTATTTATCTTCGTTCGACATGATAGTTATGTAACCTCTAATGTTTTAGAGATTATGTACTCTAGTTCTAAACGTAAATTAAATGTGGTTAATATCCTATTAATTCATTAAATCCATGATTGCATCTGAAGAAAATATATATGTATATTTGTTTTCATAAAGATTGTAATTAAAAATCCTTTTGTACAAAATATTAATGATGAAAAAAATTTTAACAGGTAGGTAATACCCGAGGAACATTTAAATTTCACATTAATAAGTTACACTGTACATTCTTTGAATCTGATTCAACATTCATTTACTATCCTACTTACATCTACAGAGATACGAATCCGTTCACCACAGAATAACCATATTCATCCAAACTTCATATTTGGATTTTGATTTATCAGAATCCAACAAGTGGCATAATGAAAAAAACATTTGACAAAATAAAATTTGTTAGAAACAAACAAATTAACTATGAGAAATTTTGTTAAGAATCCACGTTAACAAAATCCTAGCTAACTGTTCCTAGCTAACTAATTACATTTTATTTGTCGCAATTTATTTATCGCAATTTAATTATCACAATTTATTTTATCGCAATTTACATTCTTGCAATTTTATTTATCGTTATTTAATTTCTGTTATTTATTTTACGCACTTTAAATATCGGGACACGTATACAAGGTTTTGACATATCATATCGACGCATTTATATATATTATTTGGAATAACCATAGACACTCTATATGCAGTAAGGAATGAGTTCTCTATACAGGGTTGAGGTTAATTCTACAATAATATATATAATTTGAGTTGTGATCGAGTCTGAGACATGTACACGGGTCACGATACGTATTAATTAATTTGAATATTATGTATTAAACCATATATGAATTATTGGACTGTCAACTGTGGACTATCGACTGTGGACTAATAACATTGGAAAATTAAAATAAATTAAAATATTGATTATAATATATGAAACTAAACAATTCTTCAAGTTTGCCACTTGATTTCATCTTAAACCTCATTTGTATTTTGACAATTACAATCTACGTTCAAAACTTTCATGATTATTGAAAACATCTCAATCGAGAGTATGAACCAACCACACTTCATCTACGGAAGAAGAGATTAACGCATATAGTTATGCACCTAAAAATACTCGGAACCTGAGTAAAACGTTTAACCCGTATCTGTGATTAGCTCCTTTAGCATTATTATTACCTAAAATAACTTGGTAATCCTTTTCAAAGTAGCAAATTTTATCACAGCTCCAGCAAGTCAACTTCGACTTTTCGTTCAAAACAACCTTATTATAACCTTGATATATATGTGTACTCTTTTATTGTTACTGAGGAACCTTTTATATTCCATCATATTACCAGCAGACGTACCAGCAACCTCGTTGCTTCTTAGTTTAAATCTCTACGACAAATCACTATATTTATCTATTGAAGTCTCATCATGTACTCATCCGCATCTTGTAACGAGAACTGACATACCAATTACCGGGAATCAGCAATCAGTACTTTGAAAACTCACAACATATCTACATCAACAGTTATATGTATAACATTCATCTCTTATAATTATGATCTTTTATCTGAAATCCTGAAAAACACTCAGTCTACAAATCAATACTCTGAATATTGAAAAAGCTGAATGAAGCAGCAGAAACCGTAGACAACCGTAAACGACCTTAACCATCGAAAGTTTGATGATAAAAAATGGAGTATTGGAAACACTCAATAGAAAATTTGGTACCAAAAAGCGGATTATGCGAAACTATGAAGGAAGCCGTGGACAAATCACAAAGAATAAGTTTAACTTCAAAGAATCCAAATGATTTAATGCCTGCTGAAGTCTTTAACGAATATCTTGCTCCTTACTCTAAACCATTGCGGACAATAGTTTCCATCATCCTCTGATCTTAGATATTCTAAGATATTATTGTATCTTTCATTATAAATATCCTCCATATTTCTGAAGATATTTTCATAACTATTCTTATCTGAAATCATTAACCTCTTCGTGCTATCAGTGTTACATCATATAGAAACTGTTAGTTTCTATATTATGTAAACTTTCGAGCTTAAAATATGAATGTTATTGAAGTAATGTTGGGAACTGATGCATGAGTTATTATAATATAGTGACACTTGATCAACGTGATTATATTACACTAAGTTATGCTGAGTTTCTAAATGGAACTTGATGATTCACAAATCATAACGTCATCATGTGCCACGTTACACGACTCTTACGTTCTGTCTAATCTATAAACATATCAAGAACATCTTTTTTTTCTTGATAGTCCTATCTTTCCTTGAATTCTGGTAATTTGACAAATCAAATTGTGCTATTACCGTTTCTTTCTTAGGACACTAACAATGTTCATTCTGAAACTTATATCTGCGAATTTTGGACCATTACAAAAGATGCCCAATCTCAAGAAGAAGAAGAAACGAAGGGACAAAGCTCCGAAATAGAAATTGGAGTATAAATCGCAGCAAATAGGAGGGAGTATTAACTGTGGATAACAATGATTATAGGAAACAGAAATAGGGACATTAAAATAAAAGGGGAGATATAAAGCCCGATAACAATGCATAAATTACAAACCGTGAATACAATGTTTATCGCAACATAAAGACACGGGAGAATTAAAAGCACTATAACCCCAAAAGCAAAGTAGAAGTAAGCAGATTCCTCTGGTGGAAGTTAGAAAAGGAGAATGATTGTTGCGATATTAAGGATAAGGACAAGGAGCAGAACTGGATTAAACATTTTCATAAACTTTTGAAATTTGAAATTTGGTATAGGAATGGTAAAAGTAACGGAATGGAAGAAGTTAATTTATAGAGAAATATCGGATAGAAAAATCAAGGCAGATCTCCGCAATTAATTAGAGAATCCTAACTTCTTATTCGTCAAAGAATCAAATCTTTTAGATTTTGAAGATTTTCTTTAAATCCCTTGAATTCCAAAATTTAACCCTCTACGTCAAAAGTTAAGACGCACCTTATTTTCTAAATTCCGCCGTGACTACGTCAAAAGTTAAATCTCTATCTTAATCTGTTGTGACAGCTTCATTTGTACGCTTCACCTAATCGAATAGTTTTATCTATATTAGTCAATAATGATAAAACTCCATTTATCAATTCATATTTGTCATGAAAACATTTTTATTGTTAGCCATGACGACCTCACTCAAATTTCGGGACGAAATTTCTTTAACGGGTAGGTACTGTGATGACCCGGGAATTTTCGACCAAATTTAAACTTGAATCTTATTTGATTTCGACACGATAAGCAAAACTTGTAATGTTGAGTCTCGGAAGTTTTGAAATCTATATTCATGTAATCAATTACCCTTTGACTATGCTCGACGATTCACGAACGATTGTTAGTAAATAAATATGTAAATATGTAAATATATATATAAAAATATGATATTATTATAATTCTATATATATATGTGAATACTATCCATAAGTAATATTATAAAGTATATAAAATGTATAAATATTAAATATTCAAAGTATGTTATTTTATATATTATATGATATGAAACAATTAATAAACTCTAATATTAATATATTAAAGGTAACTACAAGTTGAAAATATATTTGTTACTTTTATTAATATCAATATCAATATTAGCAATATTAGTTTTTTAATATGAAAATAGAATACATGTAACTTGTTACTTTAAATATATATAGCATATTGGATAAAAATGGTTTCAAACATAAATTGTCAACGTTAGCAAAATATTAAAGGTATAATGTTATACTTTGAACATAATTGTTTAATATATATAATTAGTTATCTAATTAATATTTAAAACATAAATTGTATATATAGTAGTATATATATAAATTTATATATGAATTTTATTCATAATAATTATTAAATTGTAATATATACATATTAAATATTCAATAAATGTTATCAAATAATATATGATAGGATAATATTACATAATTAATAAAATGTAATATATTAAATGTAATTACAAGTTAAACATATGATTGTTATACTAATATTATTATTACTTCCATTATTATTATTACTATTAATAATATCAATATGAATATTAAAAATGAGTATTAATCATAAATAGAGAAATTGATACATATAATTTGTTATGATAATTATCCTTAGTAACAGTAACAGTATTAATATTTTATTTAGTGATATAACAACTCTATTATTATTAATGTATTTATATTTATAAATTATTAATATTATATATAAATTAATTAATAATATAAATTTTGTTAAAAATTGTTAACAGACTTTACCTGATTATAATTCCTTTGTTATATGTCGACTGCAACACTCAGACAGGATCCAGACTTTATTATAATCAAATTTCAAGTTTTGAATTTATCTGATTCTGCTAAGAGTCCCTTTCAGCTTTTATTTTTTTATTTAATCTAATACGTAGTGCTTGTACTTCCTGTCTAATATTATTACGAGTCTCAATCCAACCCCAATGCAAATAATTTAAGAACAGTTATAAGTAGTACAATCCAATCAATGACTTAGGGAAATTCGATTATCAACATAATTCAAGAATAAAAAATAAAAATAAAACAGATGAACATATGTCGACCTCTGTTCCTGTCTCAGTTTTCAAATAGTTCATAAACGAATTAAATTTCAAAATGTGTTAATGCTATATCGTTAGGAATCATCTATTTAAACTTTTTGTAAAATATCATGGCTCAATTCTTCCTAACAAGGTTTAATTTTTGAGTCAAAGTAAATTTTCAAAAAGTCAACATAATTGTTCATCGTGAAATCCGATCTTATTTTGATGTTTTATGTTTAATTGATGATTCAGAAAGTTTTCATGAACGATTTAGAACCTAATCTATGTTGATTTTATTGTCCAAAACAACCTTTAATTCGAAGTTTGATGTTTGGGTTTTATTTTGGATCACGAACAGCAGCAAGTTTTTTTAAACTTTGATTTTTTTTTGTTGTTTAATTGAACAAGTACTCCTTAAAGGTTGATTACGATTTAATTTCAAACCTTGTCTCAAACATTAAATCGTTAATTGATATTGATTTAGGCTCCCGGGTCGACTGTGATATGATGATGATAATAAAATACGGGTTAACTAATTTCAGTTGTGAGTTTAAATCAGAAAAACTAGATCGGAGGAGTGGTTTAGTAGTGTTGTGTTTGAGTGAGAGGTCTCGGGTTCGAACCCGGTTTGTGACGTTTTATTTTTGGAAGAGGTTTTGAGGTAACCTTTATTTATTTATTTGTTAATACTTATTAATCTTAATTATTATTATTGTTAATATTAATATGATTATTATTGTTTTTATTATTATTATTATTGTTATTATTATGATTATTATTAGTACCATACCTACAATTATTATTAGTACCATATTTATAAGAATTATAAGTATTACTATCATTAACATTAGTATTTTTTTAACATCATTATTAATATTATTACTAACAGTATTATTATCATTGTATTATTATTAATATGATTATTAGTATTGTTATTATTAAACTTATTATTATCAATATTATCATATGTAGTAAAATGGTTATGTTCATATTAAGTATCATTATCAGAACTATTAGTATTATTGTCATCGACACAATTTTAGACAAACATTATTTTATCATCATTATTAAAAGTATTATTATTATTATTATTATTATTATTATTATTATTATTATTATTATTATTATTATTATTATTATTATTATTATTATTATTATTATTATTATTATTATTATGATTAGGATTATTATTATCATTATGAAAATAATACAAATTATAATTAATCTCATCAATAATAGTATTAGTATCACTTTCGTAACTATTATTATTATTATTATTATTATTATTATTATTATATTATTATTATTATTATTATTATTATTATTATTATTTTTTGATAAAGTTATTATTATTAGTATTAATAAATCATTAATATCATAACTATTATAAACAGTAAAAATTAATATTTTTTACAAGTATTATTATTAATATCCTCGTTGTTATCACTAATAAAGTTATTATAAACATAAGTATATTATTAACGTTATTATCATTATTTTTACTAATATTAACTTAATATAACTAGAATTACTGTTTTGATAAACAAATGAAATACATAAATATATATATTTAACACATATAACATAACAAAATTTAATATTTTGAGATACAAAATAAGCATATAAAACATATATATATATATATATATATATATATATATATATATATATATATATATATATATATGTATTAATTATATCATTTTTGTTTATTAACACAAAAATGATATAATTAATACATATATATATATATATATATATATATATATATATATATATATATATATATATATATATATATATATATATATATATGTGTGTGTGTGTGTGTGTGTGTGTGTGTGTGTTTAAATACAATTACAAATATTAATAAATATACAAATGATATAGGTTCGTGAATCCGAGCCAACCCTGCATTGTTCAGTTATTTAATGTCGTCATATGTATTTTTACTACAAAATACAGTGTGGTGAGTTTCATTTGCCTTTTTACCCTTTATATTTTTGGGCTGAGAAGACATGCGCTGCTTTTATAACTGTTTTACGAAATAGACACGAGTAAATGAAACTACATTCTATGGCTGGATTATTAAACCGAATATACCCCTTTTTAGTCTGGTAATCTAAGAATTAGGGAACAGACACCCTAATTGACGCGAATTCTAAAGATAGATCTATCGGGCCCAACAAGCCCCATCCAAAGTACCAGATGCTTTAGTACTTCGAAATTTATATCATGTCCGAAGGAGGATCCCGGAATGATGGGGATATTCTTATATGCATATTGTGAATGTCGGTTACCAGGTGTTCAATCCATATGAATGATATTTTTGTCTCTATGCAAATGAACGTATGTTTATGAGAAATGGAAATATGAAATCTTGTGGTCTATTAAAATGATGGAAATGATTATTTATGTTAAACTAATGAACTCACCAACCTTTTGGTTGACACTTTAAAGCATGTTTATTTTCAGGTACGAAAGAAATCTTCCGCTGTGCATTTGAGCATTTTGAAGATATTACTTGGAGTCATTCATGACATATTTCAAAAGATGTTGCATTCAAGTCGTTGAGTTCATCAAGTTTATTGTTAAGTCAATTATAGTTGGATATATTATGAAATGGTATGCGTGTCGTCAATTTTTGATGTAAATAAAGTTTGTCTTTTAAAAACGAATGCAATGTTTGTAAAATATACCATATAGAGGTAAAGTACCTCGCGATGTAATCAACTATTGTGAATCGTTTATATCAATATGGACTTGTCCGGATGGATTAGGACGGGTCACTGCATTTTAGAGCATTTCTCATGCACTCGCATGGCCAGCCTGGATCAGATATTTTTTATTTGCAAAACGTGGGCTGCTTGAATTAATTCATATATAATATAATATATATAATTATATATTATTATATATATATATATTATATTATATTCTTGTGCATAGTTGACTTGTAATTTTAGCTCCGTTGTCTCGTACGTTTTCGCCCGATTTATGTCTCGGTTCCAGATTTTCGAACGTCTTTTTGTATGCTTAGATAACTTGTACTTTGCATTCTGCGGCTTGTACTCTTGTCATTTTTAAACGTTTCTTATCAATAAATTGAATCATTTGGATTGTATCTTGTACGTTTGAGCTTTTTGGTCATTTGCGTCTTCAAATCTTCGTCTTCTTCTTTTTTCTTCGCACTTATTTATTTAAACGATTATAACTTAAAAATAGAATAATTACAACTAAAAACTTTACATATTGGGATGATATTGCGACTAAATATATGTTCATTTGGAGCACTATCAAATATTCTCACACTTGAATGTTGCTTGTCCTCAAGCAATACAGAATTTGAAATTAAATCACACTTCACTCTAATCACTTTTTTTTATTCTCACACTTTATACATCAGTGATTCTGATACAGCGGTATGAACAATGATAGTAACGATGTGATTTTCAGTCCCACATGACTATGAAAATTTAGATCCTTTAAGGAAATTGGATCTTTATGAAAACATTTGATCTTTTGAAAATTCATTCTAGCTTTTACCCTAGATAAGTTTTCCGGAATAACACTTCACCGGTGTTTGCAAAATATTTTTGTGGGTTGTGTGGGTTTCATATTTTAAAATTTTAGCTCAAAACTTGCGGTTGTGTGTTACCCACTTGCTAACCTTGTATTAGTAAAGCAACACATCCAGTATACTTGTTTCGTATATTATCTTTCGGTAAACTACCGTCCGGTTGTAAAGGAAAGCGATGAACAAGCAACTGTTAAGGCAACGTCTAATGACATGCATTTGATTATGGTCTACAACGTGTCGGATGCAGTTACTATCCTTTGTAGGAGAAATAGTAAAGATCACCCTATAATTTTTCGATCTGGCACAAGGTCCTGTCTTCGACCATACTATGCAACCACCGTTCTTACGGTTGACACCCGATTTGGTTCAGGTGACCTAATGAATTTCAGGTGAATTCCTAGGATATTACTTTCAATGGTAATGAACGCACTGAAAATAGGTTTTCAGAAAACAAATCAGTTTTAATTTGATCAAAATATTTTCTCGTTCAAGCTCGAGTTTAGATATCATTGAATTTCATGAGTTTGATTTCTCAATCTTTAAGGTCAATCTCAAGGATTGAGTAATATCAGTCTTAAAAGCTGATTTTTAATCTTTAAGGAGATTATCCTTTCTGGAGGTCTGATTCATTAGTCTTATCAAGCTAATTTGCACGGCGCCCTCCCCATTTTACGAGACAGATCCTCTCATGGATAGGATAAGTCTGACCACATGGCGACCCTGTTTGATTCTGAGGTCCGTGGATTTCCTGCTGATTTTAGAGATAACTTTTCTAGATTTTTCGTCAACCTACAACTGGTCTGGATGACAACTTCCTGACCTAAATCAAGAAGCGCGTGTCTTTTTTGGAAGACTTTACTTCCTTTTGATGATGGAATTGATTCATCGTGTAGATCCATCTTTCTTTCAAATATATTACTGTAAATCGGGTGAAACTGATTAGTTTAGTCCAAAACAAAAGTACCTGCAATAATCTTGTACAAAATATGTGATATATGTTTTAAAGAACTTGAAAATTTCTTCCCACACTTAGCTTTTATTTATTCTTTTCTTTGCCTTTTTATTCTCCTTTATTCCATTTTAAATGAATTCAAGCGTTTTGAGTTGTTTCTCCATTTATGCTCTCTCTGAGGTAACAATAATTTCGGTATTATAACCTAGTTTTATCGTTCATAAATATGTATAAACATGATTTTGAATTCATTTAGTTGGAATTTTTTCAAATTTTCACAAAATTTGGCAAATAAACCAAGTGCAAACCCGAGAGAATTTATAACCCTTCCCCACACTTGAGATCATGCAATGCCCTCATTTGCATGAAATCAGACTATAATTATAAATTCATGAGGGTGATTAGTGTAGAAAAGTGATTAAAAATACCCAATTTGTAATTACAAAGCTCGTCGAATGATAGATGGCGCGCCTCATCGTTCATTCCTTTTGTTGTAATTTCACATATGTTTTGCGTCTTATCGTCAAAATTAGTAGCTTTTGCTGAACTTAATGTCAGTTTTTGAAAGTGCGCTGATTTACCCTGTTTTACATAAGATAAACTACAAACATATATATACATATATATATATATATATACATATATATATATATATATATATATATATATATATATATATATATATATATATATATATATATATATTTTTATAAAACCTTTATTTATTAAAACAATTTAAATGAATAATTTTTTTAAAAAAATTTTGTTTCCTTTTACTTTAGGTAGAGGTAGTTTCGGTACGTTTACCTAGTTCATCCCTCGACAAAATTTAAAAATTGCCGTTTTAAAGCGATTGTTTTAAAAACAAAGATTTTCGGGTTTTTTAAATTTTTTTTTTTTGGCATACTTTAGATCAGTAATATTAAAAATTATGATAACAAAATTTTTCGCCCCGTCTTTGGGTAAAGCAATTTCGATTCTATGATCTAGTCTTTAACTCACGACGAATTTTAGAAATCATTTTTTAAACTTAATGAAATAAAGCAAAATTTTGTTTTTAAATTCACACAAAATATAAATTTAAAAAGCGTATTAATTTCATACAAAACCTACAAAACAAAAAATTCAGAATGGGGGAAGAAAACTAGGTCTTTAGTGTCTGCTAGTGGAAAAGACCAATCGGATACCATTCTCGGAAACTACACGAGAACAGAACAACTAACTCTAGACATCATTTTCTTTTTAGAATATTTGAATATCCCCACACTTAGGTAGATGTGGTGTCGAAATTGTGATTAACTTCATCGTCAATTTCTTTTGGACCATAATCAACTTGCATATCTGTGACTTTTGCTTTTAGCTATTGGTCGGATTCTTGTGTAATATCCACAAATTCAACTAGTTTCGCCTTTTCTTTAGGCGATAGATTGGATACTAACCAGTTACATAACTTAGAGTTCCCTTTGGTTCTAGCATAGCGAATGTGATGACCCGGGAATTTTCGACCAAATTTAAACTTTAATCTTTATATGTTTCCAATACGATAAACAAAATTTGTAATGTTGAGTCTCGAAAGTTTTGAAATCTATATTCATATAATCAATTATCCTTTGACTATGCTCGACGATTCACGAACAATTATGTGTAAATAGATATGTATGAATATATACATATAAGAAATTTATAAATAATACATATAGAAATTTATAATTGCATATAAATAGTTATGTAGTAATATTATGGTGTTATATTAAAAATTATTATTATTAAGTATTAACATTATTAATATTGTTTTGTTTGTATCATTTTCAATGAAATTATTATTTCTAATAAAGTTATTATAAGTATTGTTATTTTTTTTACAACTTATTATTATCACTAATGTTATTATTAATATTATCAATTATTAATATCACTATTAACATTATCATTAATGATTATTATTATTATTATTATTATTATTATTATTATTATTATTATTATTATTATTATTATTATTATTATTATTATTATTATTATTATTTATTATTATTAATAGAATTATTATTATATATTTATATTTATATTTATTTGTACTAAAACAATCAGAAAGATACAAACTCTGTTAGTAATCGAATATTTCCTTGTCTCTAATCCGATTTACATGTCAAAATCAATCCATTACTCAAACAAATTCAGTCGAGGGTCGAAATCACCTTCTAATATTTTTATATTTTTTTTTCTTCTTTACGTACCTGATTGAACAACCTTTTGTCAACTACAATTTAATATAAACGAATCAATTCATGAGGTATTTCACTCATTCAATTTTTTTTATCACTATCAATATAAACTACATCAACAACTGTCACCTATTTTTCTCTCACTCATCCCTCTCTCTCATATTGTGACCAAGAACAACCTGCAAATGTATTTCTTTCTTTTATAATCATAACCGAATCACCAGGTAACGATTATGAGCTACTGCTGCATCATGAAAAAACCACAACCACTTTGTTGACAAGTAATATACTCCATATTCAACTTCATATTGCTACTACTTGTTCCTATTTTTCTGTTTTGTCTACATCACAACCGATCACCACATGACCACCTCACGAAACCAAGACCTCGTTATCATTCCTTTATTTCTATTTTGGAACACGCATGACAACCACCTATTTATATATAAAATCTTTCGGTTTCCTGTTGCAACCATGAAGAACAAAAACCAACACAAACCCATTTGAACCCAACAATCATCCTTCTCTCTTTCTTTCTTTTACATATCTATATACATATATATACATGGTTCATAAATAAAATCACATATACCCGATCACCTCTTATTTCCTGGATAACCACTACCATCGGAAAACCCTTCTCTCTTCTCTATCTCCTCTCGTTCTACATCTTTGATCACGTCCATCACCACCACTGTTTTAGCGAACCCCACTTGCTATATATATATTTTTTTTAAACCTGCAAATCCTTTTCGATATTTCTGTTTATAAATCAACTGTTACGCTGCAACTGCAGCTACTATACTTCTGTTCCCAGGTGACAGTTCACACCACGATCACCATTAAACCATCATCTCAACTTCATCATCCAAAACCCTATGTCCACTCCCTCTCATCCTCTCTCACTATTTTTTTTCTGTTTCAAGTCAATACAAATCAGCGAATTATTTGATTACCTTATTTCTGCTTTTATAATTAGATACGGGGACAAGGATGACAATGATGGAATATTATCGTGGGTCTCTTCCTTTTAATGGCCGACATCTACCAAATTCCTTAACCCTACCGACGAATTTCTTTTCCCGTTAAACATATCTGTTAAACGATTGGAGTTTTTGTTAGTTAATTTAAGGGATTGGGCTTCTAAGTTGGCTAAGATTGGGCTAGGTTAAACAATCTCTTGGGCTTACCCTAAATGTTAGGCTTTTAATGGATTTAAATAGTTATGATAATAATAACAGGATAGATAAACGTAATGGATGATGAGGTTAAAACGTGGCGTTAATGACGATTGTGATATTGATTCAGATGATGTTGAATATGATCAGAAAGGTGATGCTAATAATGATAATACACACGATATTGATAAATGGTGTTCGATGATATTACGTTATGACGATGGCTGTGATAATAATAAATAACGAGTGATTATCATTAGGATGTTCTATAAAGATGATGATGATACAAGCATATTGACGATGCTTCTGGTTTACTATAAGAATGATGATGATAAGATTAGTTTAGAGGAAGAAGAAGATAGGATACGAAATTATGGGTTAAATAAATATAGTTTGGGTTATAAAACAGAAAAATGGAACAGCCTGGATGGTTAGTGTGTTTGTTGGGGAGCGAGAGGTCTCGGGTTCGATCCCGTCATGGTGCAGTTTTTTTTTAAGGAGGCTTAGAAGGTAGTTTTTTTTTTTTATTTTCTTTCTTTTTCTTAAAATTATTATTATTATTACTTATTTATTTATCATTTTAAGTATTATTACCATGATTGAGATAATTGTTATTATTAATATTATTATGACTATCACTATAATAAATATTATTAGAAATTATGATCTTAAGTATTATTATGATAACCATTATTATTATTGCTACTAACAATATTAATATCATTATTGTTAAGTTATATATTATTATAACTATCATACTAAATTTATTATTATCATTAGAAAAAAAAATTAGTATTATCATTATATATACAAATGTATTATCATGACTATCCTTACTATTAATATAAGTGTCATTATTAATATCACAATTATTATTATTAAAATGATTATCTTTATCAATATGGTTATTATTATTATTATTATGGTTAAGTAATGATTAGTAAAACTATAATAATGCAAATATATAATATTATCATTAAAATAAGTATTAATATTTAAATTATCATGTTTATTATTATTATGTAACTATTAAAAATCATTATCATAATTGTCATTAATAGAAAAATTAATATTTTCTATAGTTATTATTATTAATATCATTATTATTATCATTAATAGAATTATTAACATTATCATCCCATTAGTAATATTAAGTATTATAATTACTATCATTTTACCACTATTAATATTATCTTGGTTTTATTATAACTACTATTATTAATATACAAACGATATATATATATATATATATATATATATATATATATATATATATATATATATTAAAAATATATTTAACACATATAACATAACGAAAATTAATATTTTATACAAAAAAATGAATATATGAAACATATATATATATATATATATTGTTAATATAAAAAGCATATAAGTAATAAATTTATATATATATTGTTAAATTACAACTAAGTTTATTAATAAATATACAAATGATATAGGTTCGTGAATCCAAGGCCAACCTTACACTTGTTCATAGATGTTATATGTATTTTTACTACAAAATACATAAGGTGAGTTTCATTTACCTTTTTACCCTTTATATTTTTGGGCTGAGAATACATGCGCTGCTTTTATAACTGTTTTACAAAATAGACACGAGTAAATGAAACTACATTCTATGGTTGGATTATTAAACTGAATATGCCCCTTTTTAGTCTGCTAATCTAAGAATTAGGGAACAGACACCCTAATTGACGCGAATCCTAAAGATAGATCTATCGAGCCCAACAAGCCCCATCCAAAGTACCTTATATCATGTCCGAAGGAGGATCCTGGAATGATGGGGATATTCTTATATGCATATTGTGAATGTCAGTTACCAGGTGTTCAATCCATATGAATGATATTTTTTGTCTCTATGCATGGGACGTATGTTTATGAGAAATGGAAATATGAAATCTTGTGGTCTATTAAAATTATGAAACGATTATTTATGTTAAACTAATGAACTCACCAACCTTTTGGTTGACACTTGAAAGCATGTTTATTCTCAGGTACGAAAGAAATCTTCCGCTGTGCATTTGCTCATTTTAGAAACATTACTTGGAATCATTCATGGCATATTTCAAAAGACGTTGCATTCGAGTCGTCGAGTTCATCAAGATTATTATTAAGTCAATTATAGTTGGATATATTCTGAAATGGTATGCATGCCGTCAATTTTTGTTGTAAAGAAAGATTGTCTTTTAAAATTGAATGCAATGTTTGTAAAATGTATCATATAGAGGTCAAATACCTCGCGATGTAATCAACTGTTGTGAATCTTCTATAATCGATATGGACTTTGTACGGATGGATTAGGACGGGTCATCACAGTTGGTATCAGAGCGGTGGTCGTAGCGAACCAGGTCGACATTAGTGTGTCTAACTAGGAGTTGTTAGGATGCATTAGTGAAGTCTGGACTTCGACCTAGTAGTTGTTAGGTTATATTAGTAAGTCTGGACTTGAACCTGGTCTGCATGTCAAAAATTTTGCTTATCATTTCTTGTCGAAAATTACCAGCTTATCATTCTTAGTCTAAACATATCTTACTGCATTGACTGCATGAATGGTGTGTAGACAAAATTCATATCTTAGCGTATCTGCTAATCCATATCCTAGCGTATCTTTTACCATAAACTATGCCTGATATATTTCGTAAATTCCTCCGTAATCTACGAAATCTTTTGTTCTATATATATAGATATTTTATGTAACTAGAATACCATACGATAGCCGGAAATCATTTCATTTCGAAAAATCCTTTATTCCATCGTACGCAATGGAACTCACAACTAGTTCAAGTCCCTCGGATTCCGATATGGAGTCCCACTCCAGCTCCGAAAGCAGCGTAAGAAGAATGAATGAATCAATCAGTCATCCCCAATTCATCTGATGAGTTCGTAGTCTACTCAATCATTGGAGACAAGAAGAAGGCGATCCTTTCCACCAACTGAATTCACCTCTTGGCGATGAACCTGAGGCACTTACCGGCGAACCTGTTCGATAGATCATTTTTTTCTCTCATTTCCCGAATAGCTCATCACGATTACATACTATCTCAAATTCTAAACCTTATTCATTCGCTCGTTCCTACCGACAATCATCCCGGCGTAATAGAAGAAGTCAACGAACTTCGCACTCGAGTAATTAATTTGAAAAATATGGTGCAAACTGTACCAGCTTCAGCAACATCAACAGTACCACCATCACCAACAACAACATCCGCATCCCAAGCCTCAATTTCACAATCTGTCCCACGAACATCAACATCATATGCACCATGGATACCAAGGAGTACCAACAGCAATTAACAATGAAGTATTGAACCATAACTTCATTAATATTCTGCGAAGAATATGTGGATCCTAATAATTAACGATGAAGTATTGATCCATAACTTCACTAACATTCTGTGAAGAATATGGGGATCCTAATAGTTTTAGAGATTACTTATTCTAGCTTTAATCGAAAATCAAATAAGTCTAATATTATATTGACTCGTTAAATCCATAATTACATCTGAAGAAAATATATATGTATATATATTTTCATAAAGATTGTGATTAAACATTCTTTCATACAAACTGTTAATGATGGTGAAAATATTTTTACGGGTAGGTAATACCCGAGGAATATTTAGTTTCACATTAATAAGTTACACTGTACATTCTTCAAACCTGATTCAACAGTCATTTACTATCCTACATACAACCACAGATATACGTATCCGTTCATTCACGAATAACCATTTCCATTCAAATTTCATATCTGGATTTTGACCGATCAGAGTCCAACAAGTGGCATAACGAAGAAAACATTTGATGGAATAAAATTTGTTAGAAACAAACAAATTAACTATGAGAAATTTTGTTAAGAATCCATGCTACCAAAATCCTAGCTAATTGTTCCTAGCTAACTGCGAACTAATCAACTGAGGACTACCAACAGTGGACAATTAAAATGAATTAAAATATTGATTATGACATATGAAACTAAACAATTCTTCAAGTTTTCCACTTGATTTCATCTTAAACCTCATTCGTATCTTGGCGATTACAATCTGCGTTCAAACCTTTCATGATTCTTGAAAACATCTCAATCGAGAGGATGAACCAACCTCACTTCATCTACGTAAGAAGAGATTGATGCATATAGTTATGCACTTGAAAACTCTCGGAACCTGAGTAAACGTTTAACACGTGTCTGTGCTAACTCTTTTGTCATTGTTACTACCAAAAATAACAATGTAACTCTTTTCAAATTAGCCAAATTTGTCACAGCTCCAACAATTCAACTTCAACTTTTTAGTCGGACTAGCCTTACTATAACCTTGATATATATGCGTATTTTTTTTATTGTTATCAGGGAATTTTTTTTTATATTCCACCATATTACCAGCAGATGTACCAGCAACCTCGTCGCTCCTTGGCTTAAATCTCTCCGACAAATCACTATATTTATCTATTGAAGTCTCATCATATACTCATCCGCATCTTGTAACAAGAATTGCCATACCAATTACCGGGAATTAACAAATCTGTATTGTGAGTCTCGCAACGTTTCCACATCAACACTTATATGTATCCTTATAACATTTATTTCTTAGAACTATGATCTTTCATTCTGAAATTTTGAACAGCACTCAGTCTACAAACCAATACTCTGAATGTTGAAAAAGCTGAATGAAGCAGCATAAACTGTAGACAACCGTAAGAGACCTTAATCGTCAGAAGTTTAATGATAAAGAATAGTATGTTGGAAAAGCTCAGAAAAGTTGGAACTGAAAAATGGATTGAGCTAACCATGAAGGAGACCAAGGACAAATACAAGGACCATACCCTATATTCAAAGAATCCAGATAATTCTGGATCCGTTGAAATCTTTAGAGAATATCTTGCTCTGAAGTCATGTTAAAATCTTGCGGAAAATCTTTCTCCATCAACCATCGAACTTAGAAATTCCAAAATATCATCATCAATATCTTCGATATTTCTGAGGATATTTTCATAAATATTCTCGTCCGAAATTATATACCTCTTCGTACTTCCTGTGTTTCATTATATTGGAAACTTCTGTAAAATCTAAGTTTAATTTATGAATAAATTATGGAGAAATGTAAAGAAATTGATGCATGAATTAGTATAATATAATGACACTTGATCAACGTGATTATATTACAATAAGTCATGCTGAGTTTCTAATGGAACGTGATGATTCACAGATCATATCGTCATCACGTGCCATGTTACAAAACTCTTTCATTCAAATTAACTTCTGAACATATCAAGAAAATATATTCTTGATAGTTCTATTCTCAGTGATTCTGGTAATTTGACAAATCAAATCGTGCTATCACGTTCTTTCTTGCTTAGAACATTAAGTTCATTCGGAACTCCATACCTACAAATTCTGGACCAATACTTGCAAAAAGAAAACAAAAGCATGAAGCTTCGAAATAGAAAGGGGATATAAATCGCAATAAATAAGAGAGAGCATTAACTGTGGATGACAATGATTATAGGAGACAGAAGCAGGAACACCGAAATATAAGAGAAAATATAAAGTCCAATAACAACACGGAGATTACAAACCGTGGATATTAATATGAATAGCAATATAAAGACATGGTAGAATTAAGAATAGTATCATCCTAAGGTAATAGTAGAAGTAAACAGATTCTTTTGGTGGAAAAATTAAAAAGAAGGATGACAGATGAAATGTCCCGTTCTTATTGATTAAAAACGTTCCATATTAATTGATTTCGTTGCGAGGTTTTGACCTCTATATGAGACGTTTTTCAAAGACTGCATTCATTTTAAAACAAACCATAACCTTTATTTCATCAATAAAGGTTTAAAAAGCTTTATGTAGATTATCAAATAATGATAATCTAAAATATCCTGTTTACACACGACCATTACATAATGGTTTACAATACAAATATGTTACAACAAAATAAGTTTCTTGAATGCAGTTTTTACACAATATCATACAAGCATGGACTCCAAATCTCGTCCTTATTTAAGTATGCGACAGCGGAAGCTCTTAATAATCACCTGAGAATAAACATGCTTAAAACGTCAACAAAAATGTTGGTGAGTTATAGGTTTAACCTATATATATCAAATCATAATAATAGACCACAAGATTTCATATTTCAATACACATCCCATACATAGAGATAAAAATCATTCATATGGTGAACACCTGGTAACCGACATTAACAAGATGCATATATAAGAATATCCCCATCATTCCAGGACACCCTTCGGATATGATATAAATTTCGAAGTACTAAAGCATCCGGTACTTTGGATGGGGTTTGTTAGGCCCAATAGATCTATCTTTAGGATTCGCGTCAATTAGGGTGTCTGTTCCCTAATTCTTAGATTACCAGACTTAATAAAAAGGGGCATATTCGATTTTGATAATTCAACCATAGAATGTAGTTTCACGTACTTGTGTCTATTTTGTAAATCATTTATAAAACCTGCATGTATTCTCATCCCAAAAATATTAGATTTTAAAAGTGGGACTATAACTCACTTTCACAGATTTTTACTTCGTCGGGAAGTAAGACTTGGCCACTGGTTGATTCACGAGCCTATAACAATATATACATATATATCAAAGTATGTTCAAAATATATTTACAACACTTTTAATATATTTTGATGTTTTAAGTTTATTAAGTCAGCTGTCCTCGTTAGTAACCTACAACTAGTTGTCCACAGTTACATGTACAGAAATAAATCGATAAATATTATCTTGAATCAATCCACGACCCAGTGTATACGTATCTCAGTATTGATCACAACTCAAACTATATATATTTTGGAATCAACCTCAACCCTGTATAGCTAACTCCAACATTCACATATAGAGTGTCTATGGTTGTTCCGAAATATATATAGATGTGTCGACATGATAGGTCGAAACATTGTATACTGTCTATGGTATCTCAAGATTACATAATATACAATACAAGTTGATTAAGTTATGGTTGGAATAGATTTGTTACCAATTTTCACGTAGCTAAAATGAGAAAAATTATCCAATCTTGTTTTACCCATAACTTCTTCATTTTAAATCCGTTTTGAGTGAATCAAATTGCTATGGTTTCATATTGAACTCTATTTTATGAATCTAAATAGAAAAATTATAGGTTTATAGTCGGAAAAATAAGTTACAAGTCATTTTTGTAAAGGTAGTCATTTCAGTCGAAAGAACGACGTCTAGATGACCATTTTAGAAAACATACTTCCACTTTGAGTTTAACCATAATTTTTGGATATAGTTTCATGTTCATAATAAAAATCATTTTCTCAGAATAACAACTTTTAAATCAAAGTTTATCATAGTTTTTAATTAACTAACCCAAAACAGCCCGCGGTGTTACTACGCCGGCGTAAATCCGATTTTACGGTGTTTTTCGTGTTTCCAGGTTTTAAATCATTAAGTTAGCATATCATATAGATATAGAACATGTGTTTAGTTGATTTTAAAAGTCAAGTTATAAGGATTAACTTTTGTTTGCGAACAAGTTTAGAATTAACTAAACTATGTTCTAGTGATTACAAGTTTAAACCTTCGAATAAGATAGCTTTATATGTATGAATCGAATGATGTTATGAACATCATTACTACCTTAAGTTCCTTGGATAAACCTACTGGAAAAGAGAAAAATGGATCTAGCTTCAACGATCCTTGGATGGCTCGAAGTTCTTGAAGCAGAATCATGACACGAAAACAAGTTCAAGTAAGATCATCACTTGAAATAAGATTGTTATAGTTATAGAAATTGAACCAAACTTTGAATATGATTATTACCTTGTATTAGAATGATAACCTACTGTAAGAAACAAAGATTTCTTGAGGTTGGATGATCACTTTACAAGATTGGAAGTGAGCTAGCAAACTTGAAAGTATTCTTGATTTTATGTAACTAGAACTTGTAGAATTTATGAAGAACACTTAGAACTTGAAGATAGAACTTGAGAGAGATCAATTAGATGAAGAAAATTGAAGAATGAAAGTTTTTTTAGGTGTTTTTGGTCGTTGGTGTATGGATTAGATATAAAGGATATGTAATTTTGTTTTCATGTAAATAAGTCATGAATGATTACTCATATTTTTGTAATTTTATGAGATATTTCATGCTAGTTGCCAAATGATGGTTCCCACATGTGTTAGGTGACTCACATGGGCTGCTAAGAGCTGATCATTGGAGTGTATATACCAATAGTACATACATCTAAAAGATGTGTATTGTACGAGTACGAATACGGGTGCATACGAGTAGAATTGTTGATGAAACTGAACGAGGATGTAATTGTAAGCATTTTTGTTAAGTAGAAGTATTTTGATAAGTGTATTGAAGTCTTTCAAAAGTGTATAAATACATATTAAAACACTACATGTATATACATTTTAACTGAGTCGTTAAGTCATCGTTAGTCGTTACATGTAAGTGTTGTTTTGAAACCTTTAGGTTAACGATCTTGTTAAATGTTGTTAACCCAATGTTTATAATATCAAATGAGATTTTAAATTATTATATTATCATGATATTATCATGTATGAATATCTCTTAATATGATATATATATACATTAAATGTCTTTACAACGATAATCGTTACATATATGTCTCGTTTAAAAATCATTAAGTTAGTAGTCTTGTTTTTACATATGTAGTTCATTGTTAATATACTTAATGATATGTTTACTTATCATAGTATCATGTTAACAATATATATATCCATATATATGTCATCATATAGTTTTTACAAGTTTTAACGTTCGTGAATCACCGGTCAACTTGGGTGGTCAATTGTCTATATGAAACATATTTCAATTAATCAAGTCTTAACAAGTTTGATTGCTTAACATGTTGGAAACATTTAATCATGTAAATATCAATCTCAATTAATATATATAAACATGGAAAAGTTCGGGTCACTACAGTACCTACCCGTTAAATAAATTTCGTCCCGAAATTTTAAGCTGTTGAAGGTGTTGACGAATCTTCTGGAAATAGATCCGGGTATTTCTTCTTCATCTGATCTTCATGCTCCCAGGTGAACTCGGGTCCTCTACGAGCATTCCATCGAACCTTAACAATTGGTATCTTGTTTTGCTTAAGTCTTTTAACCTCACGATCCATTATTTCGACGGGTTCTTCGATGAATTGAAGTTTTTCGTTGATTTGGATTTCATCTAACGGAATAGTGAGATCTTCTTTAGTAAAACATTTCTTCAAATTCGAGACGTGGAAAGTGTTATGTACAGCCGCGAGTTGTTGAGGTAACTCAAGTCGGTAAGCTACTGGTCCGACACGATCAATAATCTTGAATGGTCCAATATACCTTGGATTTAATTTCCCTCGTTTACCAAATCGAACAACGCCTTTCCAAGGTGCAACTTTAAGCATGACCATCTCTCCAATTTCAAATTCTATATCTTTTCTTTTAATGTCAGCGTAGCTCTTTTGTCGACTTTGGGCGGTTTTCAACCGTTGTTGAATTTGGATGATCTTCTCGGTAGTTTCTTGTATAATCTCCGGACCTGTAATCTGTCTATCCCCCACTTCACTCCAACAAATTGGAGACCTGCACTTTCTACCATAAAGTGCTTCAAACGGTGCCATCTCAATGCTTGAATGGTAGCTGTTGTTGTAGTAAAATTCTGCTAATGGTAGATGTCGATTCCAACTGTTTCTGAAATCAATAACACATGCTCGTAGCATGTCTTCAAGCGTTTGTATCGTCCTTTCACTCTGCCGATCAGTTTGTGGATGATAGGCAGTACTCATGTCTAGATGAGTTCCTAATACTTGCTGTAATGTCTGCCAGAATCTTGAAATAAATCTGCCATCCCTATCAGAGATAATAGAGATTGGTATTCCATGTCTGGAGACGACTTCCTTCAAATACAGTCTTGCTAACTTCTCCATCTTGTTATCTTCTCTTATTGGCAGGAAGTGTGCTGATTTGGTGAGACGATCAACTATTACCCAAATAGTATCAAAACCACTTGCAGTCCTTGGCAATTTAGTGATGAAATCCATGGTAATGTTTTCTCATTTCCATTCCGGGATTTCGGGTTGTTGAAGTAGACCTGATGGTTTCTGATGCTCAGCTTTGACCTTAGAACACGTCAAACATTCTCCTACATATTTAGCAACATCGGCTTTCATACCCGGCCACCAAAAATGTTTCTTGAGATCCTTGTACATCTTCTCCATTCCAGGATGTATTGAGTATCTGGTTTTATGAGCTTCTCTAAGTACCATTTCTCTCATATCTCCAAATTTTGGTACCCAAATCCTTTCAGCCCTATACCGGGTTCCGTCTTCCCGAATATTAAGATGCTTCTCCGATCCTTTGGGTATTTCATCCTTTAAATTTCCCTATTTTAAAACTCCTTGTTGCGCCTCCTTTATTTGAGTAGTAAGGTTATTATGAATCATTATATTCATAGATTTTACTCGAATGGGTTCTCTGTCCTTCCTGCTCAAGGCATCGGCTACCACATTTGCCTTCCCCGAGTGGTAACGAATCTCAAAGTCGTAATCATTCAACAATTCAATCCACCTACGCTGCCTCATATTCAGTTGTTTCTGATTAAATATGTGTTGAAGACTTTTGTGGTCGGTATATATAATACTTTTGACCCTATATAAGTAGTACCTCCAAGTCTTTAATGCAAAAACAACCGCGCCTAATTCCAAATCATGCGTCGTATAATTTTGTTCGTGAATCTTCAATTGTCTAGACGCATAAGCAATCACCTTCGTTCGTTGCATTAATACACAACCGAGACCTTGCTTTGATGCATCACAATAAATCACAAAATCATCATTCCCTTCAGGCAATGACAATATAGGTGCCGTAGTTAGCTTTTTCTTCAATAACTGAAACGCTTTCTCTTGTTCATCATTCCATTCAAATTTCTTCCCTTTATGCGTTAATGCAGTCAAGGGTTTTGCTATTCTGGAAAAGTCTTGGATGAACCTTCTATAGTAACCAGCTAGTCCTAAAAACTGGCGTATGTGTTTCGGAGTTTTCAGGGTTTCCCACTTTTCAACAGTTTCTATCTTTGCCGGATCCACCTTAATACCTTCTTTGTTCACTATGTGACCGAGGAATTGAACTTCTTCCAACCAAAATGCACACTTTGAAAACTTAGCGTACAATTCTTCCTTCCTCAATACTTCTAACACCTTTCTCAAATGTTCACCGTGTTCTTGGTCATTCTTTGAGTAAATAAGTATGTCATCAATGAAAACAATGACAAACTTGTCAAGGTATGGTCCACACACTCGGTTCATAAGGTCCATGAACACAGCTGGTGCATTAGTTAAACCAAACGGCATGACCATAAACTCGTAATGACCGTAACGTGTTCTGAAAGCAGTCTTTGGAATATCATCTTCTTTCACCCGCATTTGATGATACTCGGAACCTAAGTCAATCTTTGAATAAACAGACGAGCCTTGTAGTTGATCAAATAAGTCGTCGATTCTCGGTAGTGGGTAGCAGTTCTTGATGGTAAGTTTGTTCAACTCTCGGTAGTCGATACACAACCTGAATGTACCATCTTTCTTCTTGACAAACAAAACAGGAGCTCCCCCCGGTGATGTGCTTGGTCGAATGAAACCACGCTCTAAAAGTTCTTGTAATTGGCTTTGCAGTTCTTTCATCTCGCTGGGTGCGAGTTTGTAAGGAGTACGAGCTATTGGTGCAGCTCCTGGTACAAGATCTATTTGAAATTCAACGGATCGATGTGGGGGTAATCCCGGTAATTCTTTCGGAAATACATCGGGAAATTCTTTTGCAATGGGAACATCATTGATGCTCTTTTCTTCAGTTTGTACTTTCTCGACGTGTGCTAGAACAGCATAGCAACCTTTTCTTATTAGTTTTTGTGCCTTCAAATTACTAATAAGATGTAGCTTCGTGTTGCCCTTTTCTCCGTACACCATTAAGGGTTTTCCTTTTTCTCGTATAATGCGAATTTCATTTTTGTAACAAACGATCTCTGCTTTCACTTCTTTCAACCAGTCCATACCGATTATCACATCAAAACTCCCTAACTCTACTGGTATCAAATCAATCTTAAATGTTTCGCTAACCAGTTTAATTTCTCGATTCCGACATATATTATCTGCTGAAATTAATTTACCATTTGCTAATTCGAGTAAAAATTTACTATCCAAAGGCGTCAATGGACAACTTAATTTAGCACAAAAATCTCTACTCATATAGCTTCTATCCGCACCCGAATCAAATAAAACGTAAGCAGATTTATTGTCAATAAGAAACGTACCCGTAACAAGCTCCGGGTCTTCCTGTGCCTCTGCCGCATTAATATTGAAAACTCTTCCGCGGCCTTGTCCATTCGTGTTCTCCTGGTTCGGGTAATTTCTAATAATGTGGCCCAGTTTTCCACATTTATAACAAACTACATTGGCATAACTTGCTCCGACACTACTTGCTCCGCCATTACTCGTTCTGACACCATTTGTTCCTTTCGTTCTATTAACCCCTGGTCCGTAGACCTCACACTTCACCGCGCTATGACCATTTCTTTTACACTTGTTGCAAAATTTGGTGCAGAACCCCGAGTGATACTTTTCACACCTTTGGCATAGCTGCTTCTGATTGTTGTTGTTGTTGTTGCGGTTATTATTGTTGTTGGGATGATTGTTGTAGTTGCTGTTGTTGTTGTTGTTGTTGTTGTTGTTGTTGTTGTTGTTGTTGTTAGGCCGTTTGTTGTAGTTACGATTGATGTTGCGATTGTTGGGATAATTGTTGCGATTATTGTTGTAATTGCTGTTGTTGTTGTATTGGTGATTCTTATCACCGTTTTCCTCCCACTTTCTTTTGACTTGCTTCACATTGGCCTCTTCAGCAGTCTGTTCTTTAATTCTTTCTTCAATCTGGTTCACTAGTTTGTGAGCCATTCTACATGCCTGTTGTATGGAGGCGGGCTCGTGTGAACTTATATCTTCTTGGATTCTTTCCAGTAATCCTTTCACAAACGCGTCGATCTTCTCTTCCTCATCTTCGAATGCTCCCGGACACAATAGGCACAATTCTGTGAATCGTCTTTCGTACGTGGTAATATCAAATCCTTGGGTTCGTAACCCTCTAAGTTCTATCTTGAGCTTATTGACCTCGGTTCTCGGACGGTACTTCTCGTTCATCAAGTGCTTGAATGCTGACCACGGTAGTGCGTACGCATCGTCTTGTCCCACTTGCTCTAGATAGGTATTCCACCATGTTAATGCAGAACCTGTGAAGGTATGCGTAGCGTACTTCACTTTGTCCTCTTCAGTACACTTACTTATGGCAAACAACGATTCGACCTTCTCGGTCTACCGTTTCAATCCGATCGGTCCTTCGGTTCTATCAAATTCCAAAGGTTTGCAGGCAGTGAATTCTTTGTAGGTGCATCCTACACGATTTCCTGTACTGCTAGATCCAAGGTTATTGTTGGTATGTAACGCAGCCTGTACTGCGGCTATGTTTGAAGCTAGAAAAGTACGGAATTCCTCTTCATTCATATTCACGGTGTGTCGAGTAGTCGGTGCCATTTCCTTCAAAATAGTCAAATGGAACAAGTTAATCATACAGAATATTAAGAGTAGTTAATAGTATTTCGTAGCATAATATGAACTCATTTATAAAATCTTTTTCTTCATATTAGCGTTTTATAAGTTTAAATTCGGGTAGTACCTACCCGTTAAGTTCATACTTAGTAGCTAATATACAATTCAACTACTACAATTCTATATGAAAAACTGATTATAATAATATTTCGCGTTCAAACTTTTACACAATATTTTACAAACTTACAATACCGCTTATTTTACATATAGCATGAAATATAGCACACAATAAATTTGATACAAGATGGTTGTGAAGATAATTCTAGCTAGTACACAAGTCGTTCAGCAAAGGCAATAAAGACACGTAATTCATACATCCAGAAATAAGTCATGCATTCTGGTTTTACTAGGATTACTTCCCATCCTTGGTCTTGTGGAACATAACCGTTATGGCCGTTGATAAGACTGCGTGTTGTAACGTCGTCAAAGGGACGAGGGTTACGTAATGTCCAACAGTCCCGTAACAATCTAAAAACCTCATTTCTTACCCCAATTACTGACTCCGTCACTTGTGGGAATGCTTTGTTTAATAGTTGTAGCCCGATGTTCTTGTTCTCACTTTGGTGAGAAGCGAACATTACTAATCCGTAAGCATAACATGCTTCTTTATGTTGCATGTTAGTCGCTTTTTCTAAATCACGAAGTCCAATATTCGGATATATTGAGTCAAAATAATTTCTTAACCCATTGCGTAAAATAGAATTTGGGTTCCTCGCAATATATGCGTCAAAGTAAACACATCGTAACTTATGGATTTCCCAATGTGATATCCCCCATCTTTCGAACGAAAGCCTTTTATAAACCAAGGCATTCTTGGAACGTTCTTCGAATGTCTTACAAACTGATCTCGCCTTAAATAATTGTGCCGAAGAATTCTGACCGACTCTAGACAAGATTTCATCAATCATGTCTCCGGGTAGGTCTCTTAAAATATTGGGTTGTCTATCCATTTTGTGTTTTTATACTGTAAAATAGACAAGAGTTAGATTTATAAAAAAATACTTATTAATACAAGCAATTTTTACATATATCATAAAGCATAAGCACACTATATTACATATATTACACCACACGAATACAACTATCTTATTCCGACTCGCTTGTTTCTTCTTCTTCGGTTTTGGTTCGTTTTGCCAAGTTTCTAGGGATATATGATGTTCCCCTAATACGAGCCGTCGTTTTCCACATTGGTTTAGAAAAACCTGGTGGTTTAGAGGTTCCCGGGTCATGGTTACAACTTAAGGACTTCGGGGGTTGACGATACATATAAAGTTCATCGGGGTTGGAATTAGATTTCTCTATTTTTATGCCCTTTCCCTTATTATTTTCTTTTGCCTTTTTAAATTCAGTTGGGGTAATTTCTATAACATGATCGGAATTCTCGTCGGAATCCGATTCATCGGAGAATTGGTAATCCTCCCAATATTTTGCTTCCTTGGCGGAAACACCATTGACCATAATTAACCTTGGTCGGTTGGTTGAGGATTTTCTTTTACTTAACCGTTTTATTATTTCCCCCACCAGTTCTATTTCTTCATCCGGTTCCGATTCTTCTTCCGGTTCTGACTCTTCTTCCGGTTCCTCTTCGGGAACTTGTGAATCAGTCCACGAATCATTCCAATTTACATTTAACTCTTCATTATTATTATTAGGTGAGTCAATGGGACTTGTTCTAGAGGTAGACATCTATCACATAATATCAAACGCGTTAAGAGATTAATATATCACATAATATTCACATGTTAAAAATATATAGTTTCCAACAAAATTTGTTAAGCAATCATTTTTCAAGTAAACACAGTCGAAGTCCAGACTCACTAATGCATCCTAACAAACTCGATAAGACACACTAATGCAAAATTCTGGTTCTCTAAGACCAACGCTCGGATACCAACTGAAATGTCCCGTTCTTATTGATTAAAAACGTTCCATATTAATTGATTTCGTTGCGAGGTTTTGACCTCTATATGAGACGTTTTTCAAAGATTGCATTCATTTTAAAACAAACCATAACCTTTATTTCATCAATAAAGGTTTAAAAAGCTTTGTGTAGATTATCAAATAATGATAATCTAAAATATCCTGTTTACACACGACCATTACATAATGGTTTACAATACAAATATGTTACAACAAAATAAGTTTCTTGAATGCAATTTTTACACAATATCATACAAGCATGGACTCCAAATCTCGTCCTTATTTAAGTATGCGACAGCGGAAGCTCTTAATAATCACCTGAGAATAAACATGCTTAAAACGTCAACAAAAATGTTGGTGAGTTATAGGTTTAACCTATATATATCAAATCATAATAATAGACCACAAGATTTCATATTTCAATACACATCCCATACATAGATATAAAAATCATTCATATAGTGAACACCTGGTAACCGACATTAACAAGATGCATATATAAGAATATCCCCATCATTCCGGGACACCCTTCGGATATGATATAAATTTTGAAGTACTAAAGCATCCGGTACTTTGGATGGGGTTTGTTAGGCCCAATAGATCTATCTTTAGGATTCGCGTCAATTAGGGTGTCTGTTCCTTAATTCTTAGATTACCAGACTTAATAAAAAGGGGCATATTCGATTTCGATAATTCAACCATAGAATGTAGTTTCACGTACTTGTGTCTATTTTGTAAATCATTTATAAAACCTGCATGTATTCTCATCCCAAAAATATTAGATTTTAAAAGTGGGACTATAACTCACTTTCATAGATTTTTACTTCGTCGGGAAGTAAGACTTGGCCACTGGTTGATTCACGAACCAATAACAATATATACCTATATATCAAAGTATGTTCAAAATATATTTATAACACTTTTAATATATTTTGATGTTTTAAGTTTATTAAGTCAGCTGTCCTCGTTAGTAACCTACAACTAGTTGTCCACAGTTACATGTACAGAAATAAATCGATAAATATTATCTTGAATCAATCCACGACCCAGTGTATACGTATCTCAGTATTGATCACAACTCAAACTATATATATTTTGGAATCAACCTCAACCCTGTATAGCTAACTCCAACATTCACATATAGAGTGTCTATGGTTGTTCCGAAATATATATAGATGTGTCGACATGATAGGTTGAAATATTGTATACGTGTCTATGGTATCTCAAGATTACATAATATACAATACAAGTTGATTAAGTTATGGTTGGAATAGATTTGTTACCAATTTTCACGTAGCTAAAATGAGAAAAATTATCCAATCTTGTTTTACCCATAACTTCTTCATTTTAAATCCGTTTTGAGTGAATCAAATTGCTATGGTTTCATATTGAACTCTATTTTATGAATCTAAATAGAAAAATTATAGGTTCATAGTCGGAAAAATAAGTTACAAGTCATTTTTGTAAAGGTAGTCCTTTCAGTCGAAAGAACGACGTCTAGATGACCATTTTAGAAAACATACTTTCACTTTGAGTTTAACCATAATTTTTGGATATAGTTTCATCTTCATAATAAAAATCATTTTCTCAGAATAACAACTTTTAAATCAAAGTTTATCATAGTTTTTAATTAACTAACCCAAAACAGCCCGCGGTGTTACTACGACGGCGTAAATCCGGTTTACGATGTTTTTCGTGTTTCCAGGTTTTAAATCATTAAGTTAGCATATCATATAGATATAGAACATGTGTTTAGTTGATTTTAAAAGTCAAGTTAGAAGGATTAACTTTTGTTTGCGAACAAGTTTAGAATTAACTAAACTATGTTCTAGTGATTACAAGTTTAAACCTTCGAATAAGATAGCTTTATATGTATGAATCGAATGATGTTATGAACATCATTACTACCTTAAGTTCCTTGGATAAATCTACTGGAAAAGAGAAAAATGGATCTAGCTTCAACGATCCTTGGATGGCTCAAAGTTCTTGAAGCAGAATCATGACACGAAAACAAGTTCAAGTAAGATCATCACTTGAAATAAGATTGTTATAGTTATAGAAATTTTACCAAAGTTTAAATATGATTATTACCTTGTATTAGAATGATAACCTACTGTAAGAAACAAAGATTTCTTGAGGTTGGATGATCACCTTACAAGATTGGAAGTGAGCTAGCAAACTTGAAAGTATTCTTGATTTTATGTAACTAGAACTTGTAGAATTTATGAAGAACACTTAGAACTTGAAGATAGAACTTGAGAGAGATCAATTAGATGAAGAAAATTGAAGAATGAAAGTTTTTGTAGGTGTTTTTGGTCATTGGTGTATGGATTAGATATAAAGGATATGTAATTTTGTTTTCATGTAAATAAGTCATGAATGATTACTCATATTTTTGTAATTTTATGAGATATTTCATGCTAGTTGCCAAATGATGGTTACCACATGTGTTAGGTGACTCACATGGGCTGCTAAGAGCTGATCATTGGAGTGTATATATCAATAGTACATACATCTAAAAGCTGTGTATTGTACGAGTACGAATACGGGTGCATACGAGTAGAATTGTTGATGAAACTGAACGAGGATGTAATTGTAAGCATTTTTGTTAAGTAGAAGTATTTTGATAAGTGTATTGAAGTCTTTCAAAAGTGTATAAATACATATTAAAACACTACATGTATATACATTTTAACTGAGTCGTTAAGTCATCGTTAGTCGTTACATGTAAGTGTTGTTTTGAAACCTTTAGGTTAACGATCTTGTTAAATGTTGTTAACCCAATGTTTATAATATCAAATGAGATTTTAAATTATTATATTATCATGATATTATCATGTATGAATATCTCTTAATATGATATATATATACATTAAATGTCTTTACAACGATAATCATTACATATATGTCTCGTTTAAAAATCATTAAGTTAGTAGTCTTGTTTTTACATATGTAGTTCATTGTTAATATACTTAATGATATGTTTACTTATCATAGTATCATGTTAAATATATATATGTCATCATATAGTTTTTACAAGTTTTAACGTTCGTGAATCACTGGTCAACTTGGGTGGTCAATTGTCTATATGAAACATATTTCAATTAATCAAGTCTTAACAAGTTTGATTGCTTAACATGTTGGAAACATTTAATCATGTAAATATCAATCTCAATTAATATATATAAACATGGAAAAGTTCGGGTCACTACAACAGAAAGGATAATTAGGAAAATATCAATGATTAGAACTGGATGAAGCATTTTCAAAATCTTTTAGAAGTAAGAATTAAGAATGAAAGTATAGAAAATGGGAGTGGTGGAAAATAATGGAACAGAAAAAGTTTAATTTATAACGAAAATATCAGACGTAGTAATTGAGACAGATCACCGTATTTATTTATAGAGATCTTAATTTCCTTATTCGCCGACGAATCAAATCTCTTAGATTTTGAAGATTTATTTAAATCCATTGAATTCCGGAATTCAATCGCGACTACGTCAAAAGTTAGGGAAAATCTCCATTTCTTCATCTCGATCTTTTGTGATAGTTTCATTCATATGCTTCGATTAATCAAATCATTTTATCCATATTACTCAATGATGAAAAAACTCTATTTATCAACTCATATTCGTCATGAAAACATTTTTATTGTTAACCATGACCACCTCACTCAAATTTCGGGACGAAATTTTTTTAACGGGTAGGTACTGTGATGACCTAGGAATTTCCGACCAAATTTAAACTTTAATCTTTATATGTTTCCGACACGATAAACAAAATTTGTAATGTTGAGTCTCGAAAGTTTTGAAATCTATATTCATATAATCAATTACCCTTTGACTATGCTCGACGATTCACGAACAATTATGTGTAAATAGATATGTATGAATATATACATATAAGAAATTTATAAATAATACATATAGAAATTTATAATTGCATATAAATAGTTATGTAGTAACATTATGGTGTTATATTAAAAATTATTATTATTAAGTATTAACATTATTATTATTGTTTTGTTTGTATCATTTTCAATGAAATTATTATTTCGAATAAAGTTATTATAAGTATTGTTATTTTTTTTACAACTTATTATTATCACTAATGTTATTATTATTATTATCAATTAATAATATCACTATTAACATTATCATTAATGATTATTATTATTCTTATTATTATTATTATTATTTATTATTATTAATAGAATTATTATTATATATTTATATTTATATTTATTTGTACTAAAACAATCAGAAAGATACAAACTCTGTTAGTAATCGAATATTTCCTTGTCTCT
Source organism: Rutidosis leptorrhynchoides (assembly GCF_046630445.1). Lineage (NCBI taxonomy): Eukaryota > Viridiplantae > Streptophyta > Magnoliopsida > Asterales > Asteraceae > Rutidosis > Rutidosis leptorrhynchoides. The sequence continues at coordinate 150,090,519 of NC_092335.1, read as the reverse complement.
AATCCGATTTACATGTCAAAATCAATCCATCACTCAAACAAATTCAGTTGAGGGTCGAAATCACCTTCTAATATTTTTATATTTTTTTTCTTCTTTACGTACCTGATTGAACAACCTTTTGTCAACTACAATTTAATATAAACGATTCAATTCATAAGGTATTTCACTCATTCAATTTTTTATCACTATCAATATAAACTACATCAATAACCGTCACCTATTTTTCTCTCACTCATCCCTCTCTCTCATATTGTGACCAAGAAGAACCTGCAAATGTATTTCTTTTTGTTATAATCATAGCCGAATCACCAGGTAATGATTATGAGCTACTGCTGCATCATGAAAAAACCACAACCACTTTGTTGACAAGTAATATACTCCATATTCAACTTCATATTGCTACTACCCGTTCCTATTTTTCTGTTTTGTCTACATCACAACCGATCACCACATGACCACCTCACAAAACCAAGACCTCGTTATCATTCCTTTGTTTCTATTTTGGAACACGCATGACAACCACCTATTTATATATAAAATATTTCGGTTTCCTGTTGCAACCGTGAAGAACAAAAACCAACATAAACCCATTTGAACCCAACCATCATCCTTCTCTCTTTCTTTCTTTTACATATCTATATACATATATATACATGGTTCATAAATAAAATCACATATACCCGATCACCTCTTATTTCCTGGAAAACCACTACCATCGAAAAACCCTTCTCTCTTCTCTATCTTCCCTCGTTCTACATCTTTGATCACGTCCATCACCACCACTGTTTTAGCGAACCCCACTTGCTATATAATTTTTTTTTTTAAACCTGCAAATCCTTTTTGATATTTCTGTTTATAAATCAACTGTTACGCTGCAACTGCAGCTACTATACTTCTGTTCCCAGGCGACAGTTCACACCACGATCACCATTAAACCATCATCTCAACTTCATCATCCAAAACCCTATGTCCACTCCCTCTCATCCTCTCTCACTATTTTTTTTCTGTTTCAAGTCAATACAAATCAGTGAATTATTTGATTACCTTATTTCTGCTTTTATAATTAGATACGGGGACAAGGATGACAATGATGGAATATTATCGTGGGTCTCTTCCCTTTAATGGCCGACATCTACCAAATTCCTTAACCCCACCGACGAATTTCTTTTCCTGTTAAACATATCTGTTAAACGATTGGAGTTTATGTTAGTTAATTTAAGGGATTGGGCTTCTAAGTTGGCTAAGATTGGGCTAGGTTAAACAATCTCTTGGGCTTACCCTAAATGTTAGGCTTTTAATGGATTTAAATAGTTATGATAATAATAACAGGATAGATAAACATAATGGATGATGAGGTTAAAATGTGGCATTAATGACGATTGTGATATTGATTCGGATGATGATGAATATGATCACAAAGGTGATGCTAATAATGATAATACAAATGATATTGATAAATGGTGTTCAATGATATTACGTTATGACGATGGCTGTGATAATAATAAATAACGAGTAATTATCATGAGGATGTTCTATAAAGATGATGATGATACAAGCATATTGACGATGCTTCTGGTTTACTGTAAGAATGATGATGATAAGATTAGTTTAGAGGAAGAAGAAGATAGGATACGAAATTATGGGTTAAATAAATATAGTTTGGGTTATAAAACAGAAAAATGGAACAGCATGGATGGTTAGTGTGTTTGTTGGGGAGCGAGAGGTCTCGGGTTCGATCCCGTCATGGTGCAGTTTTTTTTAAGGAGGCTTAGAAGGTAGTTTTTTTTTATTTTCTTTCTTTTTCTTAAAATTATTATTATTATTACTTATTTATTTATCATTTTAAGTATTATTACCATGATTGAGATAATTGTTATTATTAATAATATTATGACTATCACTATAATAAATATTATTAGAAATTATGATCTTAAGTATTATTATGATTACCATTATTATTATTGCTACTAACAATATTAATATCATTATTGTTAAGTTATATATTATTATAACTATCATACTAAATTTATTATTATCATTAGAAAAAAATTAGTATTATCATTATATATACAAATGTATTATCATGACTATCCTTACTATTAATATAAGTGTCATTATTAATAATACAATTATTATTATTAAAATGATTATCTTTATCAATATGGTTATTATTATTATTATGGTTAAGTAATGATTAGTAAAACTATAATAATGCAAATATATAATATTATCATTAAAATAAGTATTAATATTTAAATTATCATGTTTATTATTATTATGTAACTATTAAAAATCATTATCATAATTGTCATTAATAGAAAAATTAATATTTTCTATAGTTATTATTATTAATATCATTATTATTATCATTAATAGAATTATTAACATTATCATCCCATTAGTAATATTAAGTATTATAATTACTATCATTTTACCACTATTAATATTATCTTGGTTTTATTATAACTACTATTATTAATATACAAACGATATATATATATATATATATTAAAAATATATTTAACACATATAACATAACAAAAATTAATATTTTATACAACAAAAAGAATATATGAAACATATATATATATATATATATATATATATATATATATATATATATATATATATATATATATATATATATATATATATATATATATATATATATATATATATATATATATATATTGTTAATATAAAAAGCATATAACTAATAAATTTATATATATATATATTGTTAAATTACAACTAAGTTTATTAATAAATATACAAATGATATAGGTTCGTGAATCCAAGGCCAACCTTACACTTGTTCATAGATGTTATATGTATTTTTACTACAAAATACATAAGGTGAGTTTCATTTGCCTTTTTACCCTTTATATTTTTGGGCTGAGAATACATGCGCTGCTTTTATAACTGTTTTACGAAATAGACACGAGTAAATGAAACTACATTCTATGGTTGGATTATTAAACTGAATATGCCCCTTTCTAGTCTGGTAATCTAAGAATTAGGGAACAGACACCCTAATTGACGCGAATCCTAAAGATAGATCTATCGGGCCCAACAAGCCCCATCCAAAGTACCGGATGCTTTAGTACTTCGAAATTTATATCATGTCCGAAGGAGGATCCCGGAATGATGGGGATATTCTTATATGCATATTGTGAATGTCGGTTACCAGGTGTTCAATCCATATGAATGATATTTTTTGTCTCTATGCATGGGACGTATGTTTATGAGAAATGGAAATATGAAATCTTGTGGTCTATTAAAATTATGAAACGATTATTTATGTTAAACTAATGAACTCACCAACCTTTTGGTTAACACTTGAAAGCATGTTTATTCTCAGGTATGAAAGAAATCTTTCGCTGTGCATTTGCTCATTTTAGAAACATTACTTGGAGTCATTCATGGCATATTTCAAAAAGACGTTGCATTCGAATCGTCGAGTTCATCAAGATTATTATTAAGTCAATTATAGTTGGATATATTCTGAAATGGTATGCATGCCGTCAATTTTTATTGTAAAGAAAGATTGTCTTTTAAAATTGAATGCAATGTTTGTAAAATGTATCATATAGAGGTCAAATACCTCGCGATGTAATCAACTGTTGTGAATCATCTATAATCGATATGGAGTTCGTACGGATGGATTAGGACGGGTCATCACAGCGAATCCGTTTAATAAGTTTCTTCATTGAACTGTTAATAACGGGGTCATTTAATTTCGTGTCAACAACGGGGTTCTTTGTTATCAGGTCATCATTAGGTGTTACTTTATCTTCCCCACACTTAGGCGTTTTATTATTACTAAGCACTACTGTTAGAGTTGGTAAAACAATATGCTTCTCACCAATCGTTTTTATTGGTTCAACGGTTTTGATTGGTGAAGATTTAGACTTTCGAATCACAAAGGTGACCGATCTGTTACCATCACTAAGTGTCATTCTACCCTCTCTTACATCAAACAACGCCCCGGTGGACGCTAAGAATGGTCGACCTAAAATTAGAGGAATGTTTGAGTCCTCTTCTATGTCAATGACAATAAATTCGACTAGAAAGGTTAAATTACCTACTTGAACGGGTAGGTTGTCAGCAATTCCAATTGGATGCCTAATGGTTTGATCAAAGAGTCGAACACTCATTTCCGTTGGACTTAACTCACCTACACCTAATCTCTTATATAATGAAAGAGGCATAACACTCACACTCGCACCTAAATCTGCTAGTGCATCATACATGACACAATCACTAAGTAGACAAGGAACAATAAATTCACCCGGATCACCTAACCTGGGTGGAGGTTTTGGTGGAACTGTCTTCTTCGGGTTTATTTTTACGGTTTTTGTTTCTTGCACTTTCTTATTCTTCTTCTTTTTTCCTAAGGTATCACAAACTTTATTACCTATCACTTGCTCATACTCAACTCCTTTTCTTGGAAACGGGATGGGTGGTCTGTATGGTGCCACCACTGGCTTTACATACTCGGGTAGTGGTGGTGTTGTAACTTCTTCATTGTTACTCACATCTATAACCTTCCCATCTTCTGGTGCTGGTTTTTCAGAATTTGTTGACACCATATTAACATTCTCATTTCGAGGATTTACTTCAGTATTACTTGGTAGCTTTCCTTGTTCCCTCTCACTCATCATGCTAGTAAGAGTACCTACATGTTTTTCTAGATTCAAAATGGAAGCTTTTTGAGTTCTTAATGACTGGTCAAACCTCTCATTTGTTTGGATTTGAGTTGCAAAAAATTGTGTTTGAGATTCAACTAGCTTTTGTACCATTTCTTCCAGATTTGATTTTTTCTCTTTGGTTTGTTGTGATGGCTTATAGAAGCCAGGTCTTTGTTGATTGAAAGTATTGTTTTGAGTTGGTTGGTTATTCGGACCTTATTGGTTATACGAGTTTTTGTTGGGTCCATTTGGATTGTAAAGAATGTTTTGATTTCGATTAAAGTTTGGCCTTGGCAGTTGATAATTATTTTGATAATTATTTCCCGGTCTTTGGTTCATGTAGGAAACATTCTCACGTTGTTCCATCGTTTGCTCAATGTGACAATCTTTCATTAAGTGTGGTCCACCGCATTCCCCATAACTGATTAGATTGCGTGAATATCTTTAGTCATCTTTTCCATTCGTCTCTCGAAAGCATCTATTTTTGCGGAAACGGAATCAAAGTCATGGCCAGAATCGGCTCTAGCCACTTTAGATGAATGAAATATATCTTTTTCCTAGTGCCACTCATGCGAGTGGGAGGCTGTGTTATCAATAATTTTGTGAGCTTCGGTTGCGGTTTTTTTCATAATAGAACCACCAGCTGCTGTGTCGATGTCTTTTCTTGTAGCAACGTTGACACCTTGGTAGAATATTTGTACTATTTGATAAGTGTCTAAACCGTGCTGAGGACATCCTCTCAACAACTTTCCAAATCTTTTCCACGCCTCATATAATGTTTCATTTGGCTTTTGCGCGAATGTAACAATTTCTCCTTGAAGTCTCACGGCTTTAGATGCCGGAAAGAATCTTTTAAGAAATTTTTCAACTAAGATATCCCATGTGTCAATCGCCCCTTCAGGTAACGATTCTAACCAATCTTTGGCTTCTCCCTTTAAAGTCCAGGGAAACAACATGAGATAGATCTGTTCATCCTCAACTTCTCTGATTTTGAGTAGAGTACAGATCCTATTAAAGGTTAAAAGATCTTCGTTTAGATCTTCTTTTGGCGTACCACTATATTGACATTGATTAGTTACCATGTGTAGGATTTGTCCTTTGATTTCATAATCTGGCGCATTAACATCTGGCCGAATAATGGCGTGACCTTGGCCAGTGCGTGTAGCTCTCATTCGATCTTCCATACTTTGAGGTTCTGTTACTTCCATATTTCAATTTGTTGAATCTGAATTACTAGAAGATTCTGATTTAATGGTTTGTGGTTCAGGAGGAAAGATTAGTGGTTCTGGATCTTGGAATTATCCTTGAATATCCTCCGAGTTCTCAATTGTGAAGTCAGGTTCAAAAAATGGATTATCGGGATATTGAGTTGGAGTACTTGGATTACTAGATGATGATTCTAAAGAAAATTCAACGGCGATAATATTGGCTAGATGTCTTGATCTGGTTACAGGAGGTGAACTTATGAAAGGTGGTGAACGTTTTGCTCGGTGCATTCACAGAATATCCTATTAGTTATAAAGATAAAAATTATATAAGTTATCAAATTAATAGACTTTTCTGATTTTGCCCACGTTTCGAATAGCCAATAGATGCAGCAGGTAGCCAGGACCCTTTAAATCGGAAGCCCACAACTCGCCACTAACAAATTCAACTATTACTACGAACCAGAAAATTTTGGATGTCTATCAATTTAACCGCTTAAAATAATTTTTCGTCGAAATTTTGAAGAAGATAAGAATCTATGTCCTAAAAACTAGAGCGTAGAAATGAAAAAGAAAAAGCGCGTCGAAAAAAAAGGTCAAAAAATAAAAATAAGAAAGAAAAACGTCGAAACTTAAAAGTCTAAAAATTAAATATAAAAAGTTGCACCTAAAGGTATTAAAGCTTAAAAGGAATTCTATATCCAAAACGGCAATAACTTAATTAGGCACTAAAATCTAAAAACTGCGTCGCAAAATTTTAAAGCGCCTAAATCTTAATCTAAAGAAAAAGCACTTAAGGGATTTTACGAAAAAGCTTAAAAATCTAGGAATCTAAAATTAACTATGACAAAACTAATCTTAAAACTAATTACGAATGATAAAAATACAAATTTTATAAAAATATTATTTTTATATTATTATTTTATAAAAATATTAATTTATATACTTAATAAAACTAATTAAAACTTAAAAATACAAAATTAATTTAAAACTAGAAATTAAATATTAAACAAATAAGCCCTAATTAATTATAAATATTATATAACCGTAACCCTAATTCGTACGTCAGATGTTCCAGACCTGTCACCGCAGCTCATTCGATCGCATGAGTTGAGGGTTAAACGTCCATGTGGTCGCATGGCCCAAAAGTTCAGATCACAATTTGGGCTGCTACAGTGTTTAAGCCCGATTACTTTTATTTTAATTTTTATTTGATTTTTGATTTTAATTATACAAATAATAGTATAAAGAAAATTTATAAAAATAAACTTATATTTTTTTTAAAACTTAAAATAAAAATACTTTTTATAAACTAAATATTAAAATTATAACTTTTATATATATATAGGGGTAGGATCAAGAGGGAAGTAACCAATCGGGGGGAAGCGGGGGGAAGCAATTTCTTTTTTTTCGTTTTTTGAAAAAACTTTGTTCACGAACATTATAGATGAGATGAAAATATGAACATTTAGTAGAGACACTTTGTGATAAATGTTTTTATTTTGGCGGGAAAACGCTCGAAGAAGTAATATATAACAATTATCGTGTTTTTCGAGCGTATTTTGAGGTTTTAGCTATTGGGGTTTAGATATTAGGGTTTATAGGGTTTAGATATTAGGGTTTAGAAATTTAGGGTTTAGGGTTTAGATTTAGAATTTAGATTGAGTTTTTAACACGAACGGTTTAGAGTTTAGGGTTTAGGGTTTGGTGTTTTGGGTTTATGGAATAAACCCAAAACACCAAACACCAAACCCTAAACTTTAAATCGGGCTAAATTTTAGTTCACAAAACATGAAAAAAAAAACGTTCATATTCTTCACGAACAATATTATCTTGAATGTTATTTTTGTCGATCGTTTTCCCGCCTAAATAATAACATTCATCACGAAGTGTATCTTCTAAATGTTCATATTTTCGTGTGATCTTGATGCCGGAAATAAAATTTCAAAAAATAAGAAAAAAAAAATTTTGCTCCCCCCGCTTCCCCCCGATTGGTTACTTCCCCATTGATCCTGCCCCTATATATATATATATATATATATATATATACATATATATATATATATATATATACATATATATATTAACACTTATACAAAAATACTTTTACGAAATAAGAAAATAATATATTTTTATAAAATATAGTAATAATAAAATATAGCGTTTTGCTTTAACGTCCCGGGCAGCGGCGCCAAAAATACTTGATGTGCGAGCGGTTGTATACGAAATAATATTATTTTTAATATGAAATACGGCGAAATATGATACAATTTTATTTATTTATATAGATGGGGTATACCTAAACCTTGCTACAACACTTATAGGCAGTGTACCTAATCGTAGAGTAGTGTAGTTGTTAGTAAGTCCGGTTCGTTCCACAGGGAGCTAGTGATTACGTACTATATTTTTAACAACTATATTTATATAATTATATATAGTAATGTTATTATTATAAAAGGGGGGTTTACCGTTTAATGACCGGTTTGTCGATTTTATGTTTTTAAGCGTAAAGATAAATGACAATAAATAAAGTGCGTAAAATAAATAACAATATTAAAATGACGATAAATAAAATGACAGTAAATAAAAGTACGATGAGAAATACAATAAAAGAATTATGCTTATTTAAACTTCCATAACCATGATGTTTGACGTTTTGATTTTAATTTATTACTCTGGGTTAATTGTCCTTTGTCCTGGCTTATTTGATACCTATCTGGGTTTTGCCCATAATAGTCCATCGGTCATAATTATAATATGCTCGTCAAATTAACCTTATTCCCGAAGTCAAATATTCCAACTAAATAGGGATTCGAACTGTAACAAGGTTTTAATACTTTGTTAATAATTACATCAGGTTATCGACTGCGTGTAATCCAAGGTTTTAATACTTTGTTAACAATTACACCAATTATCCTTGTATGTAATTCACCCCTATTTTAATTAGTCCATGATACATTAATTTATTCACTTCGCCATAATGAATAATCAATTACCCAATCCAATTGATTAATTAAATTATTGTAAACGATGTCGTATAAACGTCACTAAATAGGACATTCGTAATCAATTTAATAATTATTAGATTAACTAATTTGAAGATAGGTTCGAAAGGTTCTAATGAGTTGTCATTCAATTAGACAATATCCCCTACCTATTAATAGTCAATAGTCCAATGTTCACAAGTGTCGGTCTTTTGTCCAAACCCTAATTATGGTACAAAATCCAATAACTCCATCATAATATTTAGCCCAACATCACGATTACTTCGGCTCAAATAAGCATAATAATAACTTAGTTACGAGACATTAATTTATAAAGGAAGAAAATAGCTTATAGTGATTATTTATAGCTTAGCGTTACCCTGACAGAATTTCGACTTTAAAATCCGTAAAACATTTCTTACAATAACCCAATTATTATTAATCTTAAATTAAACTTAATATTATAAATATAAATATAAATTATAGAGAAAGAAAGAAAGAGTGTGAAGAGGTGTAAAGAACTCGTCAGAAAACTGGCCAATTTATAGAACTTTTTTGGATCCTGAAGCGCATGCACTCGCATGAGATTTCAGTGTATTTCCCATGCACTCGCATGGGCTCATGCAAGTGCATGGGATTTTAGTGCATTTCTCATGCACTCGCATGGCCAGCCTGGATCAGATATTTTTGATTTGCAAAATGTTGGCTGCTTGAATTAATTAATATATAATATAATATATATAATTATATATATATATTATATTATATTATTGTGCATAGTTGACTTATAATTTTAGCTTCGTTATCTCGTACGTTTACGTCCGGTTTATGTCTCGGTTCCATATTTTCGAACGTCTTTTCGTATGCTTAGATAACTTGTACTTTGCATTCTGCGGCTTGTACTCTTGTCATTTTTAAACGTTTCTAATCAATAAATTGAATCATTTGAATTGTAACTTGTGTGTTTGAGCTTTTTGGTCATTTGTGTCTTCAAATCTTCGTTTTCCTCTTTTGTCTTCGCACTTATTTATTTAAACGATTACAACTTAAAAATAGAATAATTACAACTAAAAACTTTACATATTGGGATGATATTGCGACTAAATATATGTTCATTTGGAGCACTATCAACAACTTTATTTTAAAGTGTGGGATAGCAATATGTTGCATATAATGATTCTCGCAAAATCATCAAGTGTTTAATAGACTAAATTTTTCACAAAATTTAAAAAAATTTCGAGCCTTAAAACACTTAGAATTACAAAATTCTATAAATGATCAAAAAGTTTTTGTTACAAAATTGACAAAAGAGTAAAATAAGGTCAAAACTTTTTGCGAAAACCGAACCCAATTCTCCAAAAGATCATTGCATAACCAAAGGAGCAATTCGACCCATTATTGTGAGGCACCCCAAAATAAGGCCTGTCAAGCACTCATTTTTAGTGCTTCACTATATTCCCGTTGAGTGCGCCGATGTTAGCATCTCTGAGTCAGAACTTGCTCTTAATCTACATTTCGGAATCACACCTTTTGATGAGAATTACTAGGTTAGAAATCTCGGCTATTCATGAAGACAAAACACCCCCATCAAATAACTTAATTTCCATTTTCACTCCAAGCCACCATAATTCCATCTACCGCTACCTAGTCTTTTCATTCATAAAAAAATAAATCCCGACAAAATCATCACTTCCGAAAAATCCTCTATAAAACCGCATTAGAAAAATGTGAGCATCCAAGTCAAGTATCATGGACACCGCCAATAAAAGGAGACCTCAAAGAGAAAAGCAAAAGATGCTTGTCGAATTTTTTTTATGAAGAATAATGGTTCCGAAAAAAGGAGCAGAACCAAAAAGATTTGAGAAAAGAACTTCTGGTAGTCAAAAAGAAGCATGCTCACTCCGAAATTCCCGACAAAAAGCTGAAAGGATTATGTAAGTAACTAGGGGGGGTGAATTGTTACTTAATACATTTTTAACACTTTTTCGATTGATCACCAAATTTGACCAACTATGCTCAACCAATTCAACTCAAACATGATGTGTGTAGTGTATATGTTCAAAATGATAAGTAAAGTAATTTAAAGAACATAGAAATAAGGATTTATAGTGGTTCGAGTGGATGTTAGCTAATCCACCTTAATCCACTCCCCGGTTACACTAATTGGGATTTCTTGCTTCACTAAGCACTTTTCTCTAAACCCGGTGGAGATCCGATTTATAAGTCTTCAACTTCTTTGGTAGACAACAAACCTAATATTTCTATCCCTTTCAAATACCAACTCTAACCTAGCTCAATTTGTCTTTAACTTGGACACATATTAATCTTCAAATAAGATTAATCAACTTCCTAAGTTCCTTTAAGGAAATAGATCACTAAGCTAGCCTATGCTTCTACTAATTGAAGTTACAAGACTTATACAATTTGTAATGATGATCCTAAGATAATTCTAGGACATACATCACACTAAGTAAACTCACAAGATAAACAATTTTGATTAGTAAGTTTACAACAACCAAATTCTATATCTATAAGATCATAGAATCTTCTCTTGCTTGATCACATTTGAGTAGTAATTAAAGCCCTTGTGATCTCTTGAAATAAGCCTTTTAAATATGCAAGAGGGTCAGCTTAAAATACTCTTCAACGCTTGCTATTTATATTGACATTCAAAAACTAGCCGTTGTCACACGGTTACCAGCACCGTTGACCGTGGTTCGACCGCGCGTACCCCAGTCCAAAATATATATCCTTTGAATAGCCATTTGACTCAGATTTGAACACCACATTTTGGAATATTTACTTCATCTAGCACCTGTAAAAGAAACCATATATCCTATACAAGTACTATATGCATTAAGTGTGTGAGATTTTGTGTTATTGAGTGAAAATGGCACGACATTCCAAATGTGGCAAACCCAACATTCTTGGAGAAGTGTCTTGATTGACATTTTGGGTAATCTCAGTTTTGGTCAAGACTTAGTTAGGTTCATTAATGCATTTGGTTCAATCCTAAAGACTAGTCAACATGTCATTAACTTCCTAGTTTCAATTAATCACAAGTCATATTCATATTAAGACTAAATAGAGATTAATTGGATGATGTCTTTCTAAATCAAACATTAAGTGTTAAAGACATCAATGTTAAGTCATATTTGGACATGTTACACAATGTGTTGCTTAGACAAGACCAAATAGATTATTGACCATCATTCTTTTGTGAACCATTTAACACTTAATTCATGGAAGTAAACTAGTTACTTGAATCCTAGTATTCTAACTAGTAACACATAGCAAGCATGTTAATCAAGTTGGCAAATTAATGAGTATTTAACATATTAGCAAGTAGCAAGTAATACTCACACATAGCAGGAGATAGTTATTCTAAAATCAATCATATGGATATTTGCACAACACTTATGGTTTAAGCTTTTAGCAAGCTTACTTGCAATATAACATATTGCATGATTAATGTGTAAGCACACATTAATGTCCAACACATGCACAAGGAAAGAGCAATCTCTAGTTAGGACTTGGTGACCATCCTAAATGTATCTAAGTATATTTTAGGATTACAAATTCTTACTAGTTATACTTAAAAGCATTGTTCTTCATTTAGCCATAATTTGTCACTAAGTGATCTTTAATTGTAATTAGTGTTCTAGTGACATTAGCTTATGTGTGTTGGTACTTGGTGATCATCCTAAGAATGTCTAGACAAGTTTTAAGATCACAGGTTATTGATTAACACTTATGTGTTATGCCTAATCATGGTTAATTTATCATTAAGATGTAATTAATATTAATTAACCAAGATTAGTGTTTTTATGACCAAAACTCAATTGAGTATGGAAAGGGCATCCATTCTAAGCATGTTGAGAAAAGTTTCATAAATTATAGATGTTGGGAAGTGGTCAAACTAAATTTGATCAAAAATGGTGACAGAGAATTCTGCGATCGCACTACGGTCGACCGTACTTTGGTCGTGTACTATATTTTCATTCTATAAGTTTTGTTTGACTTGGTCATTTGCAATATCAAGTATGGATTAGTGAACTTGTGTGTTTTATGTTAAGATGTCGATCATCATTTATGCATATGTATGTGTCATCATTAAAACATATTCTTTGGTTAAGCATCATACTTAACTTTGTCGGTTAGTCCATTAACTAACATTCAACCAACAGATTATCAAAGATCGATCCTTAAAGAACTCCTATATATCCAAACCCTTTACAACCCAAACTCCAATCACTATCCTATCACAAAAATAAGCTGAGCCTATAACTGAAAATTCTCTCAAAGAAGTGATGGAGATTTGAGTCTTGATCAAGCCTATGACGAAGAATGCAAACATAACTGGCTATGAGCGATTTCGTTTCTTAGAATTATAGGACACCCGATACACTTTAGTGAATTAAGTGACCCGAGTGAGATAGCCTTAGTTACGTAACCTCCTCTCATGCTTGTGGAAAAAGAAATTCAGGAATAACAAAAAGGATAAAACCAAGTTTTTGCTCCTACGTCTTGCAAAACAAAGATCGCTTGATCACTACGAATAGGAATCTTATGTGCTAAAAGCTCGAAAGTTTGCTTGAGGACAAGCAAAGTCTAAGTGTGGGATATTTGATATCGGCTAAAAAGTCACATTTTTACCCCAATATTAGAGCCCAAAAGTGATAAAGTTCCTAGCTTTATCGGCAAAATATTCACTTTATCGGTTAATTTTATAGAATTAATGATTACGAAGATGATGCAAAAAGAATCAAGAGAATCGGAGCTAAATCGAAGATTCTAGAGTGAAAACGGTGAAAGACAAGTTACGACCAAGGAAATCAAGTTACGTTCCAAGAAACAAGCTGACCAGGGCAGGCCATCCGGCTTGCCATACGGTCTGCCAATATGTAAAACGGCATGCCATACAGCCTTGGAAAACGGGCATGCAAAATGGATTGCCTGGCCAAACGGCCTAGCCATACGGCCTGCCCGCCATATGCAGGCAAATTTCAAGCTTATTTAAGGAGATTTTGTCATCCATTAAAAGTTCTAACCGAATCATAATTGATTGGGAAGGTGGTAAGACCAACAGGATGAAGATCTTGAACACACAGTTGCGTGAAGAGTTTCGTTAGGTGTGCTCCATAAGGAAGGGAGAGTGATTCATTGTACACCAACCCACTCATTCTCTTTGCCATGAAAAGTGCCATGTTGACTTGAATCGGTGTTGGAGACACCAAAGTAAAGAAGCTTCACATGCATGGACCTTTGTGGAGAGTTTTTCCACCTTGCAGTAGATATTTTGGTTTATGACCTTGAGCCAAAGGTCAAACTTAGGTGCAAGATGATTTCCCTTAAGGCCATCGTTTTGGATTTCAATGTGATTGATAGGCCTTTGACAAAAGGTGTTGATAATGTCACCTTTTGTGACAAACTCGGGAAGACAATAGAGATATGGACTGTATGTGAATGGGAGTGAATTCACCTTCATCAGGTACATGCATGAATTTTCCAAAGTCTTTGAGAGACATGGAAAACCCTGTATCAAACAATCGGAATTTGATGTTGTTTGGGGGAGTGAATTCATAGTTCGCATAGAATTCTCGAACTAGAGTGGAGTGAATGGAACCTTTTAAGGTTAAGAATGCATCCCATTTTATGTGAGCAAAATTGTCGAGAAGGTCCTCGGGAAAGTGCTCAATAGTGACCACACAACCTTCGACGATTGGTCTAGTGCTAACCATTTGTCGGTTGTGGTTGATCATATCACTTTCTTCTTTGGAGTTAGGAAAGTGATTATCAAAGGAGTCAAAAACGGAAGAAGATAAGTCGATCACGAAAGGATTGTTAGGGGACTTGTTCGTTTGACTCATTTTGAGTGAAGTGGTGTAGTGAGTCTTGCATCATGATCTTCTCAATTTATAGGGAAGAGGATGAGTCTTCATTTAATCTTCCATTCCCTGTTGGAGTAATTGAATATTTTGAGGAATTGAATCATTTTTAAGTATGATGAATTGTGCTAATTTGTGAAAGACACTTTGAAAACAGATCCATTTAGGTTTGAAAGATTCAATGTGCATTAATTTTTCAAAGAAAGAAAAAAGGTAGAATGTCAGACTACTGCACGGTCGATCCTACGGTCGACCGTGTAGTTGACCGCATGAGTTCTGAATTTTTTTTTTTATTTAACCCATTCAAGCAAGTATTTTCAAGAAATATAAAAATAGTCAAGAGAACAAACATTCAATCACACAATGTATTACAAAAGAAAACATTCAAACAACATTGTAAATTCATCTTCTTCCACTACTTCCTTCACCTCTACTTCTCACATCCCTACTTCTTCGGTATGAGAATGCCCTTTTCGCTTTCTTTAATAGCAATTGAAATTTAGATTGATACTTCTTTATCTTAGCTTGATTCAGGTAGATTCGTTCTGCTTTTGAGTCACGATCCAAATCATAAAAAGGATCATCAGCTTCATCTGGAAACAGTTCTTCATCACTGTCGGATATTTCTTCCAGATTGATTTATGAGTTGGTCATATCTTCATAGACCCTTTCAATCTCATCAGAGTCATCTTCATCTTCGCATCCCGTCAAGGTTAACGTATGACGATTTAATATTTGATTGGTTAGATTTATGTAAATGTTATCCATTACTTTTAGTTTGTCAAACAACCTAGTAAGATGCATTCCAGAAGGAAGAGCTCTTGTTGAGTTATTTGGTACATTGCTCATTCCTATAGCCATAAAATAAGCCATATCAACCGGTTCTTGCATTTCCAGACACCAAAGGAGAGCCATTTGAACAGCATGAATGTGCGAGCAATTTCCCATTTTACAATAAATATTGTAGTCGATCACTGTGTTCCATATGCGGAATTTCTTTCGTAAGTGTTTGCCTAGTACACCCCGATTGATGATTTCTTCTCTTGGAGCATTGTATTCACATAGTGTTCGAATAGCCGCGTCTCTCTTAATGAAGTCTGGGAGATAGGTAAGACTATGTCCTGTGTAGAAGAACCTTCGTCCATTTGTCGAAACTCCCAACAGTTTTCCGAATTCGTGAAGGGGTATCGTTGTTCTTGTTGCTTTTAACCTAAAAGAAACTGATCCATCAACATAGACAAAACTAGAGTAAAAGCTTCAAATGAGTGATTGATATATTGGTCCATTTAGATCAAGAAATACATTCCAGTTTAAGTCTGAGAAGACTGCAACCATTTCAGGAAAGTCTTCCACTTCGACTCTTCTTCCTTATGCTGTTCTTCGATTACCCACTCTTTCTCTATTGAGTGTTGATCGGTGTAGAGGAAAGTTGGATGAGCTTTCTCCTCAATTAGCCATTTTCTGCACAATAATACTTCAAATTAATTCAAAGTATGTGTAATTCAATTGTAGGCAACAAGTTTTGCAAACTTTAATTATCATCAATACTTAGATGTTTTGATGTTAATGTTCTTCACATTTTCACTCTTCATTAGTGTCAATGAGTTTGCAACTAGATTATGATTTTCACAAAGTTCATACGTGTTCTAGATTTTTAAGATCATCATTAACACATGTTTTGACATCTAACATTATTACACTCAATTTGCAACAATGTAGTTTATATCATATGAACAATGATTCTATGAAAATCTAACCTAGATGTATAATGAACCCTAGAATTGTCCAAAGTTAAATTAGTGCATAGATAGGCATCATTACAATCGTTTCTAAGTTGTTCTCAAGAATAAATTTGATTGTTTGCATTAATTTAGGTTTTGGGACATTCTAGTTAGGGTTTCTTCACAACATTAGTGAAGAGTTCATCATACAAGCACAATTGAATGCTAGGAAAGCAAGGATTAATCATACCTAAAGTAGGAGTTGAGATGGAAGGAATGCGTGTTCTTCTATGTGCGGTCGATCTCCTCAGCCGTGCAGAGAGTATTTGTTTTGAAGTGAGTTTGAATGAAATGAAAAGTGAGGGTTTAATTCAATTTAAAAAGTGTCATGCCGCACACGGTCGAAGTACGATGGACTGTGGCATTGATCGTGGGAAAAACTTCCAGACGTTTGGAACAAGTATCTACGGTCGTGTTTGCGGTCAGCCGTGATGCAGCCGTGGATCTCCTGATGAAGAATTTCTTCACTTCTTCTTCTCTTGAGCACGTTTTAACAATTCTTAGGTTCTATAGAATACTTGAGGACACGTTTTCTTTTCCTAACATTGAATGATCACATCCTCTCGATGTTTCATCATCAATGACATGTAATATACTATATATATATATATATATATATATATATATATATATATATATATATAGTCAAAAGTTCAAACGAGAACCACAAAAAGGGCAAGAACTGCGAGAACTTTTAGTTTACAAACATTTTTACATGTGAGAAGATTGAATCATCCATAAATGTTGATGGAGAAAAAAAATGAACATAAAAAAGTTTGAAAAACCTTATATTTTACCTATATAATCAAATACATAGTTTCTCGTTCACATGTGCATATTTGTTAGTATAACATGTGAACACTTCATATAATTAACAATTTAACATATAATTTGTGGTAAAAAAAAAAAACATATGTTTTTTAGTGATATGAGCATTCATTAACATTTGCATGTAATTTGTTGCATTTAAGTGCATAAAAACTATGAAATCATAAAGTTCTCGCAGTTCTCGCCTTTTTTCTGGTTCTCGTTTATATAATATATATATATATATATATATATATATATATATATATATATATATATATATATATATATATATATATATATATATATATATATATATATATATATATTCAATTATACATATAGTATACACAAAACGCATCAGCTTGTATTTAAACATTCCTTTTGAAATCATTTTGAAAAACAATTTTGAATTTGTATGAAAAACCTTTCATTAATTCAATGTCTTTTGAAAAGGTTATTCTTATTAGCATTTTGATCATTGGTTTTGATTGATTTTAAGGTTACCCAATCCTTGACTTATCCCTTCCATTGAATTGCTAGTTTGGCCCATTTTTCTCATGTTCTCAATTCTTCTAATAATAGACAATGGACTATGATTACATGATTTGTATTTGATAGAGTCGTGACATAAATTCAATCCAAGTTTATCTCTTGATGAATCAAAAATAGTCGTCTTTTCAAGCTTTCTTTTCAAAGAGTTGTTTTCATATATTAGAACTTTGTTAAGTTGCTTAACTTTGTGTAATTCTTTTTCTAAAAGTTTTACTTTGTCACGACTACTATCATATACAAATTTAATAATTTTGTAATCATCTAGCAATTCTTCAAAATTAGAAGGATAGAATACATGTACCTCATTACAATCCATGCTAGAGACATCATCTTCTTTGTATGGAGATTCAACCTCTTCTTCACTTTGACCAAATCCTTTTCTTGAGCATCTTTCGAATTTCTATCAAAATCTTCAAGCTTCTTCAATTTCTCTCTTACCCTTTTACCTTTTAAACTCCTTGAGTTTTCTTCTTTTTCTTGAGAGCATAGTGAAGAACTTCATGAAGTAGTGAAGAACTCCTTTTAAATTCCTTTGTATTTTCACATAAAATTATCTTCATTCTTTCTTCACTAGGAAGAACTTCATGAAGTAGTGAAATAGCATCAAATTGTTTTAAAACTTCATTTTTTTTGAAATGTTGACTTCACTAGTCTTTAACTAGCTTATGGAACAAAGTTTTCAACTTTGATTATCCTCCACAAGTAGTAATCCTATGATTTGAGATAATCTTCAAATCTTAATTTCCACATATCAATATCGTTTTTATCAAAGATTGGTGCTTTTTTCACCAAATCTTCCAAGAATCGTTGACTCAAGTTTTTGCACAAAATGAAGTTTACACTTCCAAAAACGTTTATAAATTAATGATTTGGGCAAACTCTCTAATACAAATTGTAAGTAACTAGAGGGGAGTGAATAGTTACTTAATACGTTTTTAACACTTTTTCGAATGATCACCAAATTTGATCAACTATGCTCAACCAATTCAACTCAAACATGATGTGTGTAGTGTATATGTTCAAAATGATAAGTAAAGTAATCTAAAGAACATAGACATAAGGATTTATAGTGGTTCGGGTGGATGTTAACTAATCCACCTTAATCCACTCCCCGATTACACTAATCGGGATTTCTTACTTCACTAAGCACTTATTTCCAAACCCGGTAGAGATCCGATTTACAAGTCTTCAACTTCTTTGGTAGACAACAAACCTAAACTTTCTATCCCTTTGAAAGACCAACTCCAATCTAGCTCAACTTGTCTTAAACTTGGACAAGTATTAATCTTCAAATAAGATTAATCAACTTCCTAAGTCCCTTTAAGGAAGTAGATCACTAAGCTAGCCTATGCTTCTACTAATTGAAGTTACAAGACTCATACAATTTGTAATGATGATCCTAAGACAATTCTAGGACATACATCACACTAAGTAAACTCACAAGATAAACAATTTTGATTAGTAAGTTTACAACAACCAAATTCTATATCTATGTGATCATAGAATCTTCTCTTGCTTGATCTCATTTGAGTAGTAATTAAAGCCCTTGTGATCTTTGGAAATAAGCCTTTTAAATATGCAAGAGGGTCAGCTTCAAATGCTCTTCAGTGCTTGCTATTCATAGTGACGTTCAAAAACTAGCCATTGTCACACAGTCACCAACACGATCGACCGTGGTTCGACCGCGCGTACCCCAGTCCAAAATATGTATTCATTTTAAGACTAAATTAAGATTAATTGAATGATGTCTTTCTAAATCAAACATTAAGTGTATAAAGACATCAATGTTAAGTCATATTTGGACATGTTACACAATGTGCTGCTTAGACAAGACCAAATAGATTATTGACCATCATTCTTTTGTGAACCATTTCACACTTAATTCATGGAAGTAAACTAGTTACTTAAATCCTAGTATTCTAACTGGTAACACATAGCAAGCATGTTAATCAAGTTGGCAAATTAATGAGTATTTAACATATTAGCAAGTAGCAAGTAACACTCACACATAGCAAGAGATAGTTATTCTAAAATCAATCATATGGATATTTTCACAACACCTATGGTTTAAGCTTTTAGCAAGCTTACTTGCAATATAACATATTGCATGATTAACATATTGAAGATATATATATATATATATATATATATATATATATATATATATATATATATATATATATATATATATATATATATATATATATATATATATATATATATATATATATATATAGTTTCAAATTAAGTAACACTTGATTCGATTAATTTTTAGATATGTCATCTAGGACATTTGATAAACGTTGGCGCATAAATGAATTACGCCAAATTAAGTTTTAAAGTATAAACGATACGTGTTATAATATTTTCTAAACAAAATTTAAAACGAATTTTGAAATATAATTAGTTTCGAAAAACTAAATATTATATCATTACATAAGTATTTCCATTACTTATGATATATACAAGTTTATATTTTTAAATAATATATATATATATATATATATATATATATATATATATATATATATATATATATATATATATATATATATATATATATATATTATAGTTATAAGATGTGTTGACTTAAAATAATACTTTTATATATAGACATCGATTTATAGAAGCAAATGACCAAAACACTCAATTGAATAAGTTACATTTTGAGTGGGATAGTTTTCATTGATTTGAGTCTTGTTATCTATTAAGGTACACAACACAAAATATAAAGAATCAGTCTTCTAAACGTACGAAAATGCGTTCGAGAAACCGAAACCGAGATGTTAGTTGGGCGACAACGTACAAGTCATCGGAATAAAAATTACAAGTTCTCTATACATGTGAATATTATATATTATATAAATAATTATATAAATTTACCATATATATATATATATATATATATATATATATATATATATATATATATATATATATATATATATATATATATATATATATATATATATATATATATATATATATATATATAATAAACTACGGCCACCCACGAGTTTAAACATTTGAGTGCAGGACAGCTGTGCCATGCGATCGCATGGCCATTGCACTTTAGGCCCATGCGATCGCATGGGGTCTGGAGTCTGGATAGATTATAAAGCTCCATCAATTTTGGCACTCGACACACACACACATACTTCTATCCATCTATCTCTCTGTTATATTTATATTATTATTATTATTATTATTATTATTATTATTATTATTATTATTATTATTATTATTATTATTATTATTATTATTATTATTATTATTATTATTATTATTATTATTAAGATTAGTATTATTATTAATCTTATTATTATGTACTAGTAATAATAATATTATTATTATTATGTATTATACATAAAATATTACGACAAGGGTATGTTCGAGCTATTTCAAAACATGTTTTGCGAGCGGGTTAGGGCTAAGGAAATTATGGGTTATAGATATGGAGGTGGTGGGTATGGTTCATGGGTATGCTCGTGAGGTCAATTTAGTGTTTATCATCTCCGTTGCGTCAACATACCTTTCCTGCAATATTGAATCTCAATATTGATACGTGAGCACTCATAACTTAATTTTTATATATTATTAGTGTATCCCTGACTAGTGCTCGAGTATTTAGGATTATGCATGCTTGTACATTTGATATTGTCATTAGATAGGTTATGTTGAATCCTAAATTTGATACACATGCTACTGAGATAAGGTATATGATATGCATGTCGTTGAAAAGCTAGCGAAAAATTAAGAACTTTTCATTTAGAACTCGAATGGTTTCGATGAACAGATTAGAAGTTATAGTCAACTGAATTTTAGTATTATTGTTAAAATGATTATTATTATTATCGTCATTATTATTATCTGGTTATTATTATTATTATTATCGTTATCAATATAGGTATTATCATTAAAATTGTTATTATTATTATCGTTATTATTAAAAATTATCATTTTTATAAAAACTATCATTTTAATATTTTTATCATTATTATTATTAAAAGTATCATTAATATTAAAACTATCATTTTTATTAAAATTAGCATTTTTTTTAGAAATATGATTATTATTATAAAATACCATTATTATTATCATTTTAGTATTATTATTATTAAAATTATCATTTTAAATAGAATTATCATTTTCATATAAAATACTAATATTATTATAGTTAAAATTAAAGAGAATCATTATTATGAAAAATTATCATTTTGAATAGAAGTATTATTTTAAAATATTATTATTGATATCGTTAATATTAAAAATAGTTATTTTTAAAATTATCATGTTTGTTAGAAAATAATACTTTAAATCTTAAAACTTATATTTTCATTATCATTTTTGTTAATATTATTAATAACAACAATATTATTGTTATTATTGTTAGGACCCTGAAGTTGTATAGTGTTAATGTGAAATAAGCTTAATTGAAGGTTCCTTAGAAGAGGGCTATATAAGGAACCTAAGTAGTCCTAATTAGATAGTCATTGCATTGTAACTGAGTTCTAGAAGCTGTGGAATGTAATTGTACCGATTCTCTCTAATACCGAGTCTCATGCTTACATACCGAATCTCTCTTTATCTTATCATTTCTCTCAATCTCAACATGATCTGACCTATCATTTGGTATCAGAGCTTCCAGGAAGTGATTCTAAATCACTATATCGATCCAGAGATTGTAGATTACAGAATCTGAATACTCTCAGTATTTTGAATCACATTCGGTATTATCGAATTTGATAATCTGACGTTCAGATTCTTGTGATAAGTTCAGCGAAGGTGCATTAGGTATTTTAGAAAGAGTTTCGATCATCATTACAGCTTTTTAACTTCAATTATGGAGAATCAAGTTGATTTTTAGAGTTTGTGGCTAAAACTCTCGGTATTGCTTAATTCAAGCTTGATTCTGGATTTTTGTGAAGATTTAAGGATTCAGTTGTGTTCGTGAGGTGTTAAATCACATTTCTGACGGTTCAATTTCTTCAATTCATCAAGTTTTGAAGATTTGATCAACACTCGGTATCGTAACTGTCATACCGAGTCTGCTTCATTACTTAAATTCATCTTAAGTGTTGCAGATTGTGGTGTGATTGTGATTCTATCACATTCGGTTTGATTATACGAAGCTACTTGGTGTGGTTTGAGAAAGGATTCTGTCATATTTCTAAGTTTTAAACTTAGACTCGGTATTGTCAACTGCTACAGTTGACATTCGGTATCCTATACTTTCGGTATCTTTGATATTTTGTGTGATACTAACGTGTTTCCTTGTGCAGTAAGGTTACAGAATCTAATTCAAAAGGATTGAATTGAGTTTGAACTTCAAATTCATACAGAATGTGACTACCGAATCAAATACAGAATCTGAATTTCTGTATCACTTAATCCATTGTTTTAAGTGGTTACAGGCTACAATTCTTGTGATTACCGAATCTATGCTGAATCGGGGTGTGTCTCTTGTATTTCTGATCAGTTTCTTTTACAGAATCTGATATACAGAATCTTTACCG
Source organism: Rutidosis leptorrhynchoides (assembly GCF_046630445.1). NCBI lineage: Eukaryota > Viridiplantae > Streptophyta > Magnoliopsida > Asterales > Asteraceae > Rutidosis > Rutidosis leptorrhynchoides. The sequence goes on along the minus strand of NC_092335.1, from coordinate 150,067,092 downwards.
AATCTGCTACAGTACCGAATCTGCTACAGTACTGAATCTGACACATAATCTGACATTCTGATCAGATTGTTGTGATTTTTTATCTTAGATTTGTGTAATACAGAATCTTTACCGAATCTACCTCATTTTCAAGATGTCTACTCAAGATACTTTGATCATTGGATCAGATTCCCGTCCTCCAGTGTTGTTTGATGGAAAGTACACTCAGTGGCTTCACCGTATCACTCAGTACATAGACTATAAGGGTGAGAAAGCAAAGTACATTTGGGCTTCTCTGAGAGATGGTCCAGTTGTTGATTATCATCCAGATACTGGTATGCCAATTCCAGTCTATGAACTTTCTGGTGATAAGCGTGAGAGAGCTCAGGGTGACATAGAGGTAAAGAATATTGTTATGCAAGTTATCCTGTATGAATTGTTTGAAAATGTTGATAGCAACACAACAGCAAAAGATATATGGGATGAGATCAAACGACAGCAAGAAGGTTATGACATGTCAGACGTTACTAAATTGAATAAGGCTCTGGGATTCTATGAAGATTTCAAGCAGGAAACTGATGAACCACTCAAGGATACCTATCGTCGTTTCAATGGCATTCTCAATGAGTTGAAAAGGTGCAAGATCATAAAAGTAAATGCTGAAGTCAACATGAAGTTTCTCAAAAAGCTCAATGCTGATTGGCTTCCTTATGGAACCATTGTTCGATCTACTAAAGAGATTGACAAGTTGACTATTCATGAGCTTGTTGGAGTTCTTATGCATTACCAACCTGAAGTGTCTAAACTTCAAGAAGGAAGGAAAGAGTCTTCTCCGGGCAATCCACTTGCCCTAATTACCAAAAAGAAGAGCAAATCGTTGACGTCTTCTAAACGCTTGTCCAAGAAAGTGCTTGTAGAAGAATCAACTGATTCAGAAGATTTGAATCTTTCTGATGTTGATGATTCTCACCTTGAATTAGTCAAGATGGCAGCCATGTTCACAAAAGCCTTGAACAAACACAAGTTTAAAGGCAAATCAAGCAATCAACGCAAAAACTCGTCATCTTCCTCATACTACAAGAAAGCTGATCAATCTAAACAACAACGTGCTGATGATTCCAAGAAGGAAGATTCAATTTGTTTCAATTGTGGCAAAGCTGGTCATTACTCTCGTGAGTGCAAGATGCCTAAGAAGAAGGACGCAGCTTACTATAAGAAGAAAATGTTGATGGCTAAGATTGTGGAAACTGGGGGAGAGCTAAAACCGGTTGATGATACTTGGTTTAACTGGACTGACGATTCAGATTCAGAGGTGGAACATGCAAATGTTTGCAAGGTGACAAAGCTCGTCAAAGCTAAGGAAGCAATGGAGAATTCTGACTCAACATCCGATGATGATGAGGTACAATCAACTGAAATCTCACCTGATTTTATAAAAAATGAAAAATGACTTAATGAAGAATCTGGTCTCAATGTCAAAAGAAGTCTAAGGCTTAAAATCTGAAAACAAGGTTTTAAAAGATAAAATCAAAATGAATGAGACCAGACCTTCCTCATCCAAATTGCAAACGGATGTGCAACAATTGACTCTCCAACTCAACTCTACGGAAACTGAGTTGGAAGATCTAAAAAAGAAAATTCATCCAATTAAAGTTGAAAGAACTGATTATCGTTTAAAATCGGAACGACTTGCAGAAAAAGTTCAATTTTTAGAAAAAGATCTTTCTGATTTGAAAAACCAACATGAACTCACACTTTCAAAACTAAACAAGAAAATCGTTCAATTGGAAAACACCATAATTGAAAAGAACACTGAAATTTCTTTATTGTCAAAAGAATCTTTTCAAATGAAAGCTCAACTTGCTCGATATGAGGAAAAACTCTATCGAACAGAGCAATCCAAAGCTATCATGGATATGGAACTTTCAAAACAAACAATTTTCATGAATAGACCAAAAACGATTCATGGTGAAAAGTGGGGGTTGGGTTATGAAGATCCGAAAATTTTGGAAGATGCTTCTAAAAAGATTCCAGGATTATATCATTCTGATTATTTTCAAGCCAGTTTACCATCGCATTTTGTACATGCTTCTGATGCTGATTTTGATGATATTATTGTAAATCGTAAATCTAGGAAATACCATCAAATTAGCTTAATGTATGAAAAAATCAATGCTAAGATAGGTAAATCGAATCCCGATTTCTTGAAAAATCATGTTGAAGCTGAAAAGAACATGCAACGTGAAGATTATGTGCCTAAGCGTAGACTGGTTTATATCCCAACATTCATGCTAGAGAAATACATTTTAATGCTTGAGAATGAAGTGTTTAACAAACCTAGTTCTAGCATTACTGCAATAGATGAGGTGTTTGATGAATCAATTTTTGATGTAAAACCAATTCTACCAACTTTACCTGCATGTCCAGATGATGTTTTCCGTGAAGACCTAGCACATGAACTAACTGTCTTCTTTGAGACAGATTCTCTAGGTCAAAATTCTTTAGATGAAAAAGTAGAACCTCAGGATGAACCGAACATTGAACCTTTGATAGATTTTGAAAGTCAACTTGATCCTTTGCATGATTATTACTTGCATTTGCCTGATGTACGTAATTTGAATCGTATAGTAGCTCAACTTGAACTGGAGAATATTGACTTGCAACTTAAGTGCCAATCATTAGAACAAATGCTTGCTTTGTGTGATAAATTGCCTTCACTGCCTAAGAAAGAATGTACTTATGCTTTTAAGGAAGGTGAAGTGATAGTTTCTGCTGAAGAATTATGTTTTGAGATTAAAAGTTTAAAACAAAAGATAATTCAAATGAAACAGGCTAACACACTTAAGCAAACGTCTAATGTTGCAACCAATGTGCTTGAATGTACTGGTGGGATTACTAAGAAGGGGAAGGGAACAACAACATCTAAGGATGTAAAACCTATTACTATTCATAAAAATCCTCTACGTTCTCAATTTGACAATCATGGTTCGAAAGTTGTTTCTACAACTCAGTTTATTGTTAAAAAGGTTCATTCTCCAAATGGTTCTGTGTTAACTGAAAAGATTCCTATGATTCCTATGACAAAAACTTCAAAAGCGAGTCTTTTAAAGAAATCAGTTAAGTCCACAACACACACAAGTTATAAACCTGATTTAAGTGAGTATGATGCAAAAGAATGTACAATCAAATTGGAAATTCTGCAAAATCAGTCATCTCATGTGTCAACTGAAAAGTTTGGACTTCTAACTAACAAAGGTGTTTTTCGTGTCACAGGTCATAATCCAAACTTGAATTACAAATCTGTATGGGTTCCTAAGTCCACGACTAAGAAAGTAGCAACCAAACCAAAGCAATCTGCTAGTCGGCCTAGGAAATCATCTCATGTTTTTCAATTTTCGTCTGTGAACAAAACATCTACTTGGAATAAATTGTGTGTTAAGACTTCTGATAACGATGTAAAGATTGATATTGCGTATGATGCTTCATGTAATGTAGTTTTAAATGATGCTTTATTGTCTAAACTGCATGATGCTTTACGTGATTATTTCATCATTGATCCAAAGTTTGTTGTTAATCAAAAGTTTATTGCTGGTACTAACCGAAAAGGACCCAAGAAACTTTGGGTACCTAAACTCTAGGGAATTCACATTTACAGGGTTTTGACGTCTGTGTTTGGTATATCGATTCCGGTTGTTCTCGACACATGACGGGCGATAAATCCTTGCTTGTCAACTTCATTGACAAATTCCTAGGAACGGTTATTTTCGGAAACGATGAGATTGCAGCAATAACGGGTTACGGAGATTTTGTGCAAAATGGCATAACATTCAAACGGGTTTCATATGTTGAGGGTTTAGGGTGCAGTTTATTTAGTGTGAGCCAATTCTGCGATGGAGATCTCAAAGTTTTGTTTGAACATCGACAATGCTCGGTGCAATCCACCGAAGGGAATGATCTTCTTGTTGGTAAACGTTGTGCTTCACTATATACTATTGACCTCAATGATGCACCATCACATGCAACCATGTGTTTGGCCACTCGTTCTACCAAAGAAAATTCTTGGTTATGGCATCATCGGATGTCACACCTGAATTACAAGGGTATCAATCGATTAGTCTCTAAAGATTTAGTTGATGGTATTCCAACCTTTCAATATGATAAGCATCATGTGTGTCCATCATGTGCGATGGGTAAGCTGAAACGGACTAATCATCCGCTTAAGCAAAACCCCAGTACTTCATCGTCTTTGCAATTATTGCATATGGACTTATGTGGACCCATGCGTATTTCTAGCCTCGGTGGCAAGAAACATGTGCTTGTCATTGTTGATGACTATACCCGGTTTACATGGATTTTTCTTTTGCGAACTAAGTCAGAAACCCCCGCCATTATCATTGAATTCATTAAAAAGATTCAACGCTCTTTTAACAAACATGTTAAGAGCATCAGAACTGATAATGGGACGGAATTTAAGAATGACCTGCTTGATAGTTATTTGAAAGACCAAGGCATTAAACATCAGTTCTCTGCTGCTCGGACCCCCCAACAAAATGGAGTAGTCGAACGACGTAATCGTACGTTGTGCGAAGCAGCATGAACGATGCTTGCATACTCTAAATTACCTCCAAAAATGTGGGGGGAGGCCATTTCAACTGCATGCTATACCCAAAATCGTTGTATTGTAAACAAACGTTTTGATAAAACTCCATATGAGTTATTATATGGTAGACGCCCGAATGTCAAATATTTCCGTGTTTTTGGTTGTATATGCTATGTGCTTAACGATTTTGACAGCCCCGGAAAGTTTGATCCTCATGGTGATCAGGCCATATTTCTTGGTTATTCCTCGAACAAAGTTGCTTATCGTGTTAATCATAAGCGGACAAAGATGATTAAAGAGAGCATTAACGTCAAGTTCGATGAATTTTCGGGAATGGCTTTTGAACAACTCAGTTCAAAACCCGATCCTAACCTGGCTACTACTTCTTCCGCGCAAAACTCAATTTTCTCGAAGAAGGGTGTTCCTACGGTTACATCAGAGGAACTGGATATCTTGTTTGATAGTCTTTATACTCCTCAACGGGATTCAAATGTTTAAACCGTACCGGTTACACCATTGATAATGCTAAAAACGAACATATATTTCATAGCATTATTCCTCAAGAAAGACAAGCTTTTAGTTGCAATTGTTCTATTTAAAAGTGATATTCGTTTAAATAATAAAAGGTGAAGACAAAAGACAGATTCGACGAATTGAAGACGCAAACGACCAAAAAGCTCAAAAGTACAAAAGACAATCAAAGAGGTTCCAATTATTGATAAGAAACGTCTCGAAATTACAAGAGTACAGGATTCAAAACGCAAAGTACAAGATATTAAATTGTACGCAAGGACGTTCGAAAATCCGGAACCGGGACCAGAGTCAACTCTCAACGCTCGACGCAACGGACTAAAAATTACAAGTTAATTATATATATAAATATAATATAATATATAATTAATTATATTAATTATATATATATTATATTTATAAAATAAATCGTCGGCAAACAAAGAGCCAAAAGCTGGTGAGCTGTATTTACAAACTCCGCGACTCGCGGAGTTTGAAGGCAAAAGATGTCGCGAGTCGCGGAGCCCCAAAGTTTGAAACTCCCTATAAAAGCAACCGAATTCTGATCATTTTTAATCATCTAATATATCCATCTCTCTATCTATATACGTAAAATATATATATATATATTTTATATTTTAATTTTAATTTTAATTTTAATCCTAATAATAAGGGTATGTTAGCGAATATTGTAAGGGTGTAAGTCGAAATTCTGTCCGTGTAACGCTACGCTATTTTTAATCATTGTAAGTTATGTTCAACCTTTTTAATTTAATGTCTCATAGCTAAGTTATTATTATGCTTATTTAATCCGAAGTAATCATGATGTTGGGCTAATTACTAAAATTGGGTAATTGGGCTTTGTACCATAATTGGGGTTTGGACAAAAGAACGACACTTGTGGAAATTAGACTATGGGCTATTAATGGGCTTTATATTTGTTTAACTAAATGATAGTTTGTTATTGTTAATATAAAGATTTACAATTGGGCGTCCCTATAAATTACCATATACACTCGATCGGACATGATGGGCGGGGTATTTATATGTACGAATAAACGTTCATTTAACCAGACACGGGAATGGATTAATAGCCACTAGAATAATTAAAACAGGGGTGAAATTATGTACAAGGACACTTGGTATAATTGATAACAAAATATTAAAACCTTGTATTACACTCAGTCGACATCCTGGTGTAATTATTAAACAAAGTATTAAAATCTTGTTACAGTTTAAGTCCCCAATTAGTTGGAATATTTAACTTCGGGTATAAGGATAATTTGACGAGGACACTCGCACTTTATATTTATGACTGATGGACTGTTATGGACAAAAACCAGACGGACATATTAAATAATCCAGGACAAAGGACAATTAACCCATGGGCATAAAACTAAAATCAACACGTCAAACATCATGATTACGGAAGTTTAAATAAGCATAATTCTTTTATTTCATATTTAATTTCCTTTATTTTATATTTAATTGCACTTCTAATTATCGCATTTTTATTGTTATTGTATTTAATTGCACTTTTAATTATCGTACTTTTTAATTATCGCAAGTTTATTTTATCGCACTTTTATTATTCGCAATTTCATTATCGTTATTTACTTTACGCTTTAAATTAAGTCTTGTATTTATTTATTATTTTACATTTGGTTTTAACTGCGACTAAAGTTTTAAAATCGACAAACCGGTCATTAAACGGTAAAAACCCCCCTTTATAATAATAATATTACTTATATATATATATATATTTGTATTTTTATAAAAGTAAACTAATATAGCGTTAAGCTTTGTTTAAAAAGATTCCCTGTGGAACGAACCGGACTTACTAAAAACTACACTACTGTACGATTAGGTACACTGCCTATAAGTGTTGTAGCAAGGTTTAAGTATATCCATTCTCTAAATAAATAAATATCTTGTGTAAAATTGTATCGTATTTAATAGTTTTTCCTGTAAAAATATAAGCTATTTTATATACACCTCGCACGACATCAAGTATATTTTTGGCGCCGCTGCCGGGGAATCACTTAAAAGCCGAAAGCGCAACGCTAATATAATATATATAAAAAAATTTAGTTTACTTTTATTAAAATTCATTTTTATAAAAATACGTTTTAAATATTCGAAAATATAAAAAGAAAAACAAAAATATAAATATTTTTAGGAGTTTGATAAATATTTAAGTTTTATAAAGTTTCTTTAGTTTGTAAAAATATAAGTTTTATTTAATTTATTTTATAAATATATTTTATAAATATAAAAAAACCGAACAAAAAATTTAATATATATAAATCTATTTTTAAGATATTTTTAAAATTATAAAGAAGTTCTATTTTATTTAAGTTTTAAATATAAGTTTTTATTATACACATATTTTTTTATATAAACAGAAAATATAAAAACAGAAAATAAAAAAAACGCGTCAAATAAAAAACTGTACCTGAGTTGAATTCGGGAACCCCGTGACTCATGGAGTTTTCTGCTTCGGGCACCGCAACTCGCGGAGCTACTCTGACACCGACAGAACCCTAATTCAGCATTAATTACGGGTAATTATTAATTATTATTATTATTAACCCTAACTAATTATTATTATTATAATTACTTTTACTTTTTATTTAATTTATATATTTTAGTTAAATTAGTTTAATTAAATTGTAAAATTAATAGTTTTAATAAATAAATAATATAAAAATAATATTTTTATAAAAATTGTACTTTTTACAACTTTTTGTATATTTTTATATTTTGTCCCTTTTTAATCGTTTTAGCGTAACATTTGTATTGTTAGCTCATATTTAGTTTTAAACTTAGTTTTTGCCATAGTTATTTTTACTTCTAGATTTTTAGGCTTTGCCGTAAAATCCCTTAAGTGCTTTTTCTTTAGACTAAGATTTAGTTGCTTTAGAATTTTGCGACGCCTTTTTAAGTTTTAGTTTCTTTTTAAGTTATTTCCATTTGGGATTTAGTTTTTCCTGTAAGCTTTAATATTTTTAGACGACTTTTACCTATGTATCAATTATCATTCCAATTAGTAATCTCAATTTGCGATTATAATTTTAAGTTAGTTGTAGTAATAAGGTTAGGTTAGTCAAGTATTTCTAAGTTTTATAAGTTTCTTTTATTTTTCCGTCACCTTTTATTTTTCAACCATTTTTCTTTTTCGACCTTTTTCGACGAACTCTTTTTATTTCTTATTTCTCGGTATTCTAGTTTTAGGACATAGATTTTTATTCTACTTCTTATCTAAATTTCTTAAAATTACGAAAATTTATTTTAAGTGGTTAAATTGATAGACATCAAAATTTTCTGGTTCGTAGTAATAGTTGGATTTGTACGTGGACCGGGTTATTGGAGCCAAACAGTCCTCAATTATATTGAGACCAAACGAATCCTGCCCCTCTGCTGCATCTTTTGGCTATTCGAAACGTGGGCAAAATCAGAAAAGTCTATTGATTGGATAACTTATTATAATTTTTCTTTCCTTTTTAAAACTAATAGGATATTCAGTGAATGCACCGAGCAAGACGTTCACCACCTTTTGTACGTTCACCACCTGTAACTAGATCAAGACATTTAGCAAATATTACTGCCGTTGATTTTTCTTTAGAATCGTCATCCAGTCGACCAAGTACTCCAGTTCAAATTTCCGATAATCCATTTTTTGAACCCGACCTCACAATTGAGAATCCGGAGAATATTCAGGAACGATTCGTAGATCCTGAACCACTAAACTTTCCTCCGGAACCACCAATCATTCAAACAGAGATTGTTGAGGAACTAACCATTAAATCAGAATCCTCTAGTGATTCCGATTCAACAAATTAAATTATGGAGAATCTGGAACCTTTAAGTATGGAAGACCGAATGAGAGCTAAACGCACTGGCCAAGGTCACGCAATTACTCATCCAGACATTAATGCGCCAGATTATGAAATCAAAGGATAAATTCTACATATGGTGACTAATCAATGCCAATTTAGTGGTGCGCCGAAGGAAGATCCAAATGAACATCTACGTACCTTTAATAGGATCTGCACACTATTTAAAATCCGAGAAGTGGAGGATGAACAGATATATCTCATGTTATTTCCCTGGACTTTAAAGGGAGAAGCCAAAGATTGGTTGGAATCGTTACCTGAAGGGGCGATTGATACATGGGATGTTTTAGTTGAAAATTTTCTTAAACAATTCTTTCCTGCATCTAAAGCCGTAAGACTTCAAGGAGAAATTGTTACGTTCACACAGAAACCAAATGAAACTCTATATGAGGCGTGGACAAGATTTGGAAAGTTGTTAAGAGGATGTCCGCAACATGGTTTAGACACTTGTTAAATAGTACAAATATTCTACCAAGGATGCGACATCACTACAAGGAAAGACATAGATATAGAAGCTGGTGGTTCTATTATGAAGAAAACCGAAACTGATGCTTACAAAATTATTGATAACACTGCTTCCCACTCACATGAGTGGCACCAAGAAAAAGATATCGTTAGATCATCTAAAGCAGCTAGAGCCGATTCTAGCCATGACTTAGATTCCATTTCTGCAAAGATAGATGCTGTCGAGAGACGAATGGAAAAGATGACTAAAGATATACACTCAATACGAATTAGTTGTGAGCAGTGTGGAGGACCACATTTGACAAAAGATTGTCTCAGTATTGAACTAACAATGGAACAAAGAGAGAATATTTCATACATAAACCAAAGGCCTGGAAATAATTATCAAAATAATTATCAACCGCCAAGACCGATCTACAATCAAAACCAGAATTATAATCGAAATATTCCATACAACAACCAACAAGGTTCTAGCAATCAACAAGTATCTAATAATACTTACAACCAGCAAAGACCTAATTTTCAAAACAAACCACAACCCGATGATAAAAAGCCGAATTTAGAAGATATGATGACGAAGCTAGTTGAAACTCAAACGCAGTTTTTCACATCTCAGAAACAAACCAATGAACAAAATGCTCAAGCATTTAGAAATCAACAAGCTTCTATTCAAAATCTGGAACAAGAAGTAAGTAACCTAGCAAGGTTAATAGGTGAAAGAAAACTGGGAAGTCTACCTAGTGATACAAATGCTAACCCCCGGAATGAAACAGCTAAAGCTATTACCACAAGAAGTGGTACAACACTTAAACCACCGGAAATACCTGTAACTTCTGATGAAGCTATTCCTACTCCACAAGAACCACAACCTATTCAAGATAAGGAAAAAGAACCGGTAGTTGAAAAGGTTAATGAAGATAACACAACTAAGGATAAACCTTATGTTAAACCATACCAACCACCACTTCCTTACCCGAGTAAAATGAAGAAAGAGAAACTTGAAGCCGAGCAATCCAAATTCTTGGATATGTTTAAACAGATAAATGTAAATCTTCCTTTCATTGATGTGATTTCAGGAATGCCTAGATATGCTAAATTCTTGAAAGATCTAATCTCAAATAGAAAGAAAATGGAAGAACTCTCGGCTGTTACTATGAATGCTAATTGTTCAGCAGTGCTGTTGAATAAGATACCAGAAAAACTATCTGATCCAGGAAGTTTCACAATTCCATGTTTTCTGGGTAGTCTTAGTTCAATAGAAGCATTAGCAGATTTAGGTGCTAGTATAAATCTAATGCCGTATTCACTATACGCTAAACTAGACCTTGGAGAATTGAAACCAACCAGAATAAGCATACAACTAGCCGATAGATCAATAAAATATCCTAGAGGGATAATGGAGAACATGCTAGTTAAAGTTGGTACTTTAGTATTTCCAGTAGATTTTGGGGTTCTGGACATGGAAGAAGATTCTCAAGTTCCTCTCATATTAGGAAGACCATTCTTAAATACGGCTAAAGCAATGATAGACGTGTTCGGTAAGAAACTGACCCTAAGTATAGAGGATGAGAGTGTTACCTTTTCAGTTGATAGAGCAATGCAACAACCGCAATCTGCAGATGATACATGTTATTATATTCAAACTATAGATGCACATGCAGAATTATTAGAAGAATTTCCAGAATTACAAAGAACAGGATAATGTTCTTTAGGAGAAGGTAATGAACCAATTGGTGAAGCTGAAATGTTAGCTACACTTATAGCTAATGGATATGTACCAACAACAGAAGAAATTCAAATGTTAAAAGAAGAAGACAGATATCGATATAAATCATCGATAGAAGAACCACCGAAATTAGAGTTAAAGCCACTTCCAAACCATTTGGAATACGCTTATTTACATGGTGAATCTGAATTACCTGTAATAATATCATCTTCTCTTACTGAAAATGAGAAATCACAACTCATTTCTGTGTTGAAAGCTCATAAACCAGCCATTGCATGGAAGATTCATGATATTAAAGGAATAAGTCCTTCGTATTGCACACATAAAATCCTTATGGAAGAAGGTCATAAAACATATGTGCAACGCCAACGAAGACTAAATCCTAATATGCAAGATGTAGTTAAGAAAGAGATTATTAAACTGCTAGATGCAGGTTTAATTTATCCAATTTCTGATAGTCCATGGGTAAGCCCAGTTCAATGCGTGCCTAAGAAGGGTGGCATGACTGTCATTACAAATGAGAAAAATGAGCTTATTCCTACTAGGACTGTAACAGGATGGCGTGTGTGTATTGATTATAGAAAATTAAATGACGCCACCAGAAAAGATCACTTTCCCTTACCTTTCATTGATCAAATGTTGGAAAGATTAGCCGGAAATAGTTACTATTGTTTTCTAGATGGATTTTTCGGATATTTTCAAATTCCAATAGCACCCGAAGATCAAGAGAAAACCACATTCACGTGCCCTTATGGTACTTTTGCTTACAAACGCATGCCATTTGGACTTTGCAACGCCCCTGCAACCTTTCAAAGGTGTATGATGGCGATTTTTCATGACATGATAGAAGAATGCATGGAAGTTTTCATAGATGACTTTTCAGTCTTCGGTGATACATTTGAATCATGTCTAGTTAATCTGGAACGAATGCTTATTAGATGCGAACAATCAAATCTAGTACTTAATTGGGAGAAATGCCATTTTATGGTTAAAGAAGGCATCGTTCTTGGACATAAAATTTCAAAAGAAGGAATTGAAGTGGATAGAGCTAAAGTAGATGTAATTGCTAAACTTCCACATCCCACCAATGTTAGAGGAGTTAGGAGTTTTCTAGGGCATGCCTGTTTTTACCGACGTTTCATAAAAGATTTTTCTAAAATTGCCACTCCTATGAATAAACTCCTAGAAAAGGATGCTCCATTCATATTTTCAGATGAGTGTATCAAATCTTTTAATATTCTTAAAGAGAAACTCACTAATGCGCCGATCATGATAACACCAAATTGGAATCTACCATTTGAACTAATGTGCGATGCAAGTGATTTTGCAATGGGAGCCGTTTTAGGACAAAGGATTGAAAAACGATTTCAACCTATATATTATGCTAGTAAGACGTTACAAGGAGCACAAACGAACTTTACCACTACTGAAAAAGAACTCCTTGCTATTGTCTTTGCTTTTGACAAATTTCGATCATATCTCGTTCTAGCAAAAACGGTGGTCTATACCGACCATTCTGCTCTTAGATACCTATTTTCGAAACAAGATGCTAAACCAAGATTAATCCGTTGGATCTTACTCTTACAAGAGTTTGATATTGAAATCCGAGATAAAAGAGGAGCAGAAAATCTCGCCGCTGATCATCTTTCTCGTCTTGAAAATCCTGAGTTAGAAGTTCTAAATGAATCGGCCATACAAGACAACTTTCCTGATGAATATCTATTGAAGATAGATTATAAAGAAATTCCATGGTTTGCAGACTATGCAAACTATTTAGCATGTGGATTCCTTGAAAAAGGATTATCGTACCAAAGACGAAAGAAATTCTTCAGTGATATAAAACATTATTTTTGGGAAGATCCACATCTGTTTAAAAGTTGTCCCGATGGAATAATACACCGATGTGTATTTGGAGATGAAGCTAGTCAAATATTAAACCATTGTCACACAGGACCAATAGGAGGGCATTATGGGCCTCAACTAACAGCAAGAAAAGTTTATGATGCTGGATTCTATTGGCCTACAATTTACAAAGACGCACACCTTCTTTACAAATCCTGTGATGCTTGTCAAAGGGCCGGAAAAATAAGTCAACGTGATGAAATGCCACAAAATGTCATCCAAGTATGTGAAGTATTTGACATTTGGGGTATTGACTTTATGGGTCCATTTCCAAAATCTCATAATAATCTATATATACTCGTAGCCATTGATTATGTATCTAAATGGGCAGAAGCACAAGCTCTCCCAACTAACGATGCACGAGTTATAGTCAACTTTTTAAAACGTCTTTTTGCAAGGTTTGGAACACCGAAAGCTTTAATAAGTGATCGGGGTACTCATTTCTGTAATAATCAACTTGAGAAAGTTCTTAAAAGATATGGAGTAACTCATAAAATCTCCACCGCATATCATCCACAAACAAGTGGACAAGTTGAAAATACCAACCGAGCTTTAAAACGTATTCTAGAGAAAATCGTAGGATCAAATCCGAAGGAATGGTCCATTAAATTGGAGGATGCACTCTGGGCTTTTAGAACAGCCTACAAAACTCCAATTGGAACCACACCTTTTAGACTTGTTTATGGAAAAGCATGTCATCTTCCAGTAGAAATTGAACACAAAGCATTTTGGGCTTTGAAGACATGTAATCTTGATATACATGAAGCTGGACGTCTACGATTAAGTCAACTAAACGAATTAGAAGAATTAAGACATGAAGCATACGAAAATTCGTTAATCTATAAAGAAAGAACGAAGAAATGGCATGATAAAAGAATCAGAAGTTCAAAAGAATTTAAAGAAGGAGACAGAGCTCTTCTTTTCAATTCACGATTCAAGCTATTTCCTGGAAAATTGAAATCAAGATGGTCTGGACCATTCATAGTCAAAAGAGTTTTCCCATACAGAACGATAGAATTGATAAATTCAAATGGGATTGAATTTAAAGTTAATGGTCACAGAGTTAAACACTACATAGATAGTCCGATGGAAGTCGACAACGAAGTTAATCACAATTTCGACACCACAGCTAACTAAGTGTGGGGAGAATCAAGTCTTTAAAGGATAATATGTATTTCTGTTAGAGTTAGATTATCTGTTTTCATGTAGTTCTCGAAAATGGAACCCGAATGGTCTTTCCCTAGCAGACTCTAAAGAACTAGTCTTCTCCCCCCATTCTGAATTTTTATTTTTTTTAGGAAATGAAGACTGCCTGTGAACTAAACCATGGTCTAATGCTACACGCTTTGATCACTAAACGTAATAATGACACACTTCCGAGTGAAATAGTATCAGTAATCAGAGAAAGAATGGACGGAGTTAGAAAAGAATCCAGATGCGAAGATAATAAGTTACAATTTGGTAAAGGAAAATCAAAATCCGCAGCGAAAAGAAGAGCACGACACCTAGAAAGATGTCACAAATGCGGAAAATGGTCACATGGAGGTAAATGTTCAAATAATCAAACCTATTCAAATACCGAATTCGTTACTTTATGCAGAGACGGACCGTTCATATGTTTAGAAGAAAAGACACTGAATGCTCGAGGTTACGCCTATGTAGCTATGGAAAACCAATTAAACCGACTATCTTATGAATGGGATAGATCATATAACTAAGAATACTATCTCACAGGTAAGTCTGTACAGTCTTTATTTTTATTTTTATTTTTAACCTTTTGATAATAAACGCTAATTTGTTCGCTATAAAGTATTAAATTGGTATTGAATAAAATTAGGTTTGGCGACCGAAATTATTGATATCATTCAAAAATTTATTACATCACTGCGAAATTTAACGTTTATTCTTAAGGTATAAATATCTTTAATCAATCAACCCAAAATATTTCAAAAATTCGTCATGAGTTAAATTAGGTCTTGGAACCGAAATTACTTTACCGAAAAGAGGGGCGCATATTTTTGATAATATTTGATTGATTAAAGTGGGATAAAAAGCCAAAAAGATTTTTAATTTTATTTTTACCATGTTTTTAAAATTAATATATAAATCTTAATTTAATATTGTAAACTTTGTAAAAACAATATATTTAAAATTGTAAATATTTGAAAAAATTAATATAAGTTTGGTGTGAATTTATAATATGAATTTTTAAATTAAGTTTGGTGTGAATTTTTAATTTTTAAAATATGAATTTTTAATTTTATGCATTTCAAATTTTAAAGTTTGGTGTGAATTTTTAATATTAATTTTGAATTTTATATTTAAATTGTGTGAATTTAAAAACAAAAATTTACTTTATCTCATTAAGTTAAAAATATGATTTTTAAAATTCGTCGTAAGTTGAAGACTAGGTCGTTGAACCGAAATTGCTTTACCCGAGGGAGGGACGAGAACTTTTATTATCATTATTTTTTTAAACTTATTGAATTAAAGTATGCCAAAAACATTAAAAAAACCCAAAAATCTTAGCTTTTAAAACAATCGCTACAAAAAGACAAATTTTAAAATTTTGTCGAAGGACGGACTAGGACATCGATCCGAAACAACCTCGTCCTAAATAACAAGGGAAACAAAATTTTAAATTAATTAATTAATTGTTTTAATTAGTATAAGATGTAAAAAAAAAAATAACAAACTCCGCGACTCGCGGAGTTTGAAGCTTTAAACCCCGCGACTCGTGGAGGGATCGAATTACAGAAAAAAATATAAGAGCTGGAACAGCTCAGTCCACACAAAACCCACAGAAAACACTGCGAAAATACTCCACAAAAACCCAAAAAATACACCCCAAAATCACAATTTTTAACCGTTAATCATCAAATCTTTTACTAAAATCATGTTGAGAAGGATGCTATCAAGGAATTAATCAAGAAAAACGGTAAATTTCTACAACTAAACACCATTTAATCCGAAATTAGTGTTCTTGAGCAATTTTTTCCCCAATTTGATTTTGATGCTTTTTAGTGTAATTATGCTTAAATTGTTTATGTATTATGCTTGTATAACTTAGATTGATGCTATTTAACATGATTAGAAGCCTTAAACTTCAAATTTTGAGTAATCTAGGGTTTGTGTTCTTGAGCAAATTTGGGGCTTTTTGATATAAACAGGTTATGGCCGATTTTTGTCATGAATTGTTGCTAAATTAAGTAGTGTAACATGTTTAGGTAGTTAAATGATCCAAACTTTGAGCCTAAACATGATTTTGAGAATTAAAGTGGACTTTTTCAAGTCTAAAAATTCATGAACTTGATTTTTGAGAGATAATGCCATTTGAAACTTGTTTAATTGCTAGTAATGATTATTTTGACATGTTATTTGAATTGAATGCTTATGAACTTGGCGAACATTTTCGTATATGCTTATTTGAAAATGTGTAGATTTGATAAAAATGTGAAAATGAGCTTAAGTTTGATATAAATTGATCATGTCATTGTAATTATTTTGATTGATGATTTTGCTGACACTAATGCATATTTGGATGCACAAAAATTGTGTTTGATGTGTTTTGCAGACTGAAAGGGGTGAATCTTCATCCCAAGCTCGCAATGCTCCTGCTGAGAATGCGGAACAACAGGAGGTGGATAACTACTACAAGCAAGATATACCTCATCCAGTCATGACATTTTCTGATATGCACTTGGAAGATTTGCATCCGAACCTGAGATTTGACAGACTTTGGATAGATTATCCAAAGTATCAAAGGGGGTTGCATACTCTTCATTCTAAAGTTGTTGAGGTACCTAGGGTCATAGAATGGGGACCATTAGAAGCTGTAGAATTGGCCGGGCCAATTAGGGAATTACTTGCACAGAGGTATGGTAATTCTATTTTTAATGACTGGGTACGTTTATTCACCATGCGTAGACCTGTATATAAAGTATGGTGTGAAGAATTGTTGTGTAGTATAGAATTAAATGATCGGGTAGCTAGTTTAACCGATCTATCTTTTATTAGATTTTTGTTAGGAGGTTCGATGCACCACATGTCTTTACTAGACATGGCTCAGGCTTTACGTATATATACGCCTGAGGAGTTAGCATCTGCCGATTGTAGAGGGTTGATACTAAATGGTAGAAAGATAGATGAAAATTTTGATACACATGGTGTATGGAGTCAAATGACAAGCCATCACCGATTCAAAGGGGGAAATTACTCTTATTTGGATATAGATAGAGCTGAATTAAGAGTGATTCATAGGTTTTTAGCTAATTCGATTACACAAAGAGGTAAGAACAAGGAAAAGTTAAATGAACAGGATTTTTTTTACCATATGTGTATTCGAGACCCACAAAGTGCTGTAAGTATACCTTATTGTGTGGGTTATTATTTATCAGCTATGGTTAGGGGGATGAGACCGCATAGCATAATAGGAGGTGGTATTTTTATTACTTTGATTGCTGAATATCTCAGTGTGGATATAAGTCGGGGGGGATTATTAGTCGAAGAACCAGAACCCCGCGATACTATAGGTTTAAATGTATACCATGGTGCGAAAGTTTTGAAGAGGCGAAATAACGCCACAGTACAATACCATGGTAGACATCCACAGGTTGAGAGAAACCAACAGCAAGGTAATGTAGGAGGGGGAAATGAAATGCAAGAAATGCAAAGGTTTATAGCTTCACAGGAGTACGAAAATGCTAGACAGAGAGCATTTGAAGATTGGCAAGTTCATCAAAACCAAATCATAGCTCATTGCCAACATATAGGTAGAAACTATATTCCTACTCCGAAACCCATATTCCCTCCCTGGTCTATAGAGATGCAACCACCGTATCCTACGTATAACCCAGCCGAAGCATTTTATAGCACCTATGGTTATGCTTGGAACCGATATTGGTATCAATATCATCCCTAATCTACTTAGTTTTATTTATTTTGTAATTTCTAATGATGATACGTTTAATACTTATGTTAATATTGTAATAGTTTTTATAATTTTCTAACTTTTATTCTTAGATTTTAATAATTTTTGAATGTGGGGTAATATACCAAACTTCAAAAATATGTATATATGTTTGCAGTTTATCTTATGTACACAACAGGGTAAAACAACGCATTTTCAAAGACTGGCATTAAGTTCAGCAAAAGCAACTAATTTTGACGACAAGATGCAAAATATATGTGAAATAACAACAAGACGGAATGAACAAATGATGTGCACCATTTATCATTCAGCAAACAAACGTCAATATATTTGGAAACTTTGGTAAAAATTTAATCATTTTCACACAAATCACCCTCAATAATTTAAATTGTTACTGATTTCTTGCAAATGAGGGCATTGCAAGATCTTAAGTGTGGGAAGGGGTTAAATTCTTTCAGATTTTATAATTTTTATCTTAAACACTTGGTTACCATTAAAAATACTAGTAAAGCAGTAGTTGTATTAGAATCTAGTGCTCTCTGATAATAAAGAACAGCCCTAGTCCTATATACTGACTACCCAATTCTAGTAAAATTTTTCAAAATTTTCAATTAAATGAACTCAAAATCATGTTTATACATATTTATGAACGATAAAACTAGGTTTTAACACCGAAATTATTGTAACCTCAGAAAGGACATAAATTGAGAAACAAACCAAAATGTTAAAATTCATTTAAAATGGAATAGAGGAAAATAAAAGCCAAGTGTGGGAAAATTCTCCAAGTTATTCAAAACATATATCACATATTTTTGTACAAATAACTGAAAATACTTTTGCTTTGGACTAAACTAAACTGTTTTACCCGATGAAAGAAAAGAAGAGATGGATCTACACAATGAATCAATTCCATCATTAAAAGGAAGTAAATTCTTCCGAAAAAGACATGCGCTTCTTGATTTAGGTCATGAAGTTGTCGTCCAGACCAGCTGTAGGTTGACGAAAAATCTAGAAAAGTCATCACTAAAATCAGCAGGAAATCCACGGACCTCAGCATTAAACAGGGTCGCCAAGTGGTCAGATTTATCCTAACCATGAGAGGGATTTATCTCGTAAAATGGGGGGCACCATGCAAATTAGCTGGATAAGACTAATGAATCAGATCCCCAGAAAGGATAATCTCCTTAAAGATCAAAAATCAGCTTTTAAGCCTGATATTACTCAATCCTTGAGATTGACCTTAAAGATTGAGAATTACAAACTCATGGAATTCAATGATATCTAAACTCGAGCTTGAACGAGAAAATATTTTGATCAAAATTACAAACCGATTTGTTTTCTGAAAACCCTATTTTCAATGCGTTCATTACCATTGAACGTAAAATCCTAGGAATTCACCTGGAATTCATTAGGTCACCTGAACTAAATCGGGTGTCAACCGTAAGAACGGTGGTTGCATAGTGGTCAAAGACGGGACCTTGTGCCAGACCAAAAAATCATAAGGGTGAGCTTTACTATTGCTCCTACAAAGGATAGTAATTGCGTCCGACACGTTATAGACCATAATTAAAAGCATGTCAGGGGACATTGCCTTAACAGTTGCTTGTTCAACGCTTTCCTTTACAACCGGACGGTAGTTTACCGAAAGGTAATATACGGGACAAGTAAACTGGACGTGTTGCTTTCCAAATACAAGGTTAGCAAGTGGGTGACACAAAACCATAAGTTTTGAGCTAAAATTTTCAAATCTAAAACCCACCAAACCCACAAAAATATTTTACAAACACCGGTGAAGGGTTATTCCGGAAAACTTATCTAGGGTAAAAACTAGATTTAATTTTCAAAAGATCAAATGTTTTCATAAAGATCCAATTTCCTTAATGGATCTAAATTTTTATAGTCATGTGGGACTGTAAACCATATCGTTACTACCATTGTTTATACCGCCGTATAGAAATCACTGATGTACAAAGTGTGAAGAAAAAAAGAAGTGATTCTAGTATTTCAAGACGATATTGCTTGAGGACAAGCAACGCTCAAGTGTGGGAATATTTGATAATGCTAAAAACGAACATATATTTCATAGCATTATTCCTCAAGAAAGACAAGCTTTTAGTTGCAATTGTTCTATTTAAAAGTGATATTTGTTTAAATAATAAAAGGTGAAGACAAAAGACAGATTCGACAAATTGAAGACGCAAACGACCAAAAAGCTCAAAAGTACAAAAGACAATCAAAGAGGTTCCAATTATTGATAAAAAAGCGTCTCGAAATTACAAGAGTACAAGATTCAAAACGTAAAGTACAAGATATTAAATTGTACGCAAGGACGTTCGAAAATCCGGAACCGGGACCAGAGTCAACTCTCAACGCTCGACGCAACGGACTAAAAATTACAAGTTAATTATATATATAAATATAATATAATATATAATTAATTATATTAATTATATATATTATATTTATAAAATAAATCGTCGGCAAACAAAGAGCCAAAAGCTGGTGAGCTGTATTTTTACAAACTCCGCGACTCGTGGAGTTTGAAGGCAAAAGATGCCGCGAGTCGCGGAGCCCCAAAGTTTGAAACTCCCTATAAAAGCAACCGAATTCTGATCATTTTTAATCATCTAATATATCCATCTCTCTATCTATATACGTAAAATATATATATATATATATATATATATATATATATATATATATATATAAAATTTATATTTTAATTTTAATTTTAATTTTAATCCTAATAATAAGGGTATGTTAGCGAATATTGTTAGGGTGTAAGTCGAAATTCTGTCCGTGTAACGCTACGCTATTTTTAATCATTGTAAGTTATGTTCAACCTTTTTAATTTAATGTCTCGTAGCTAAGTTATTATTATGCTTATTTAATCCGAAGTAATCATGATGTTGGGCTAATTACTAAAATTGGGTAATTGGGCTTTGTACCATAATTGGGGTTTGGACAAAAGAACGACACTTGTGGAAATTAGACTATGGGCTATTAATGGGCTTTATATTTGTTTAACTAAATGATAGTTTGTTAATGTTAATATAAAGATTTACAATTGGGCGTCCCTATAAATTACCATATACACTCGATCGGACACGATGGGCGGGGTATTTATATGTACGAATAAACGTTCATTTAACCGGACACGGGAATGGATTAATAGCCACTAGAATAATTAAAACAGGGGTGAAATTATGTACAAGGACACTTGGTATAATTGATAACAAAATATTAAAACCTTGGATTACACTCAGTCGACATCCTGGTGTAATTATTAAACAAAGTATTAAAATCTTGTTACAGTTTAAGTCCCCAATTAGTTGGAATATTTAACTTCGGGTATAAGGATAATTTGACGAGGACACTCGCACTTTATATTTATGACTGATGGACTGTTATGGACAAAAACCAGACGGACATATTAAATAATCCAGGACAAAGGACAATTAACCCATGGGCATAAAACTAAAATCAACACGTCAAACATCATGATTACGGAAGTTTAAATAAGCATAATTCTTTTATTTCATATTTAATTTCCTTTATTTTATATTTAATTGCACTTCTAATTATCACATTTTTATTGTTATTGTATTTAATTGCACTTTTAATTATCGTACTTTTTAATTATCGCAAGTTTATTTTATCGCACTTTTATTATTCGAAATTTCATTATCGTTATTTACTTTACGCTTTAAATTAAGTCTTGTATTTATTTATTATTTTACATTTGGTTTTAACTGCGACTAAAGTTTTAAAATCGACAAACCGGTCATTAAACGGTAAAAACCCCCCTTTATAATAATAATATTACTTATATATATATTTGTATTTTTATAAAAGTAAACTAATATAGCGTTAAGCTTTGTTTAAAGAGATTCCCTGTGGAACGAACCGGACTTACTAAAAACTACACTACTGTACGATTAGGTACACTGCGTATAAGTGTTGTAGCAAGGTTTAAGTATATCCATTCTCTAAATAAATAAATATCCTGTGTAAAATTGTATCGTATTTAATAGTTTTTCCTGTAAAAATATAAGCTATTCTATATACACCTCGCACGACATCAACCATCACAGTCAACTATTGTGGAGACTCTTCAAAGTCTTTTTGATGAAGATTCAACACCAACTGATTCACCTGTTGCTTCTTCATCCTCCCTCCAACCTCCTGTTATTGATAATCTTGAACAAGATCAAGATTCATCATTTGATACAACTCCAGCTGTTTCTCCAGATACTCTATTGAATCCATTAGATACTGTTACATCAGATCAAGCAGATCAAGGCTCAACGTTAACAACGGTTGATGTTCCGATGGATACAATTGATGTACAATCTCTTCCACACACCCGATGGACTAAAAGTCATCCAATAGATCTTATTATTGGTGACGCATCTGCTCTAGTTTCAACTCGAAGGGCTACTCAGAATATGTGTCTATTCACAGCCTTTCTTAGTAAGATTGAACCAACAACGGTTGCTCAAGCTTTACTAGATCCATACTGGGTAGTTGCAATGCAAGACGAGATCAATCAATTTGAACGATTGAAAGTATGGCGATTAGTTCCAAGACCAACGGGTCAACGACCAATAGGGGTTAAGTGGATTTTTAAGAACAAGAAGGATTCTGATGGAATTGTGGTTCGAAATAAGGCACGTCTTGTGGCCAAAGGATATCGACAACAAGAGGGCATTGATTATGACGAAACGTTTGCTCCGGTTGCTAGGATTGAGGCAATTCGTCTTTTCCTTGCATTTGCTTCTCATATGAAGTTCACGGTGTTTCAAATGGATGTCAAAACTGCTTTTCTGAATGGTTATCTTCAAGAGGAAGTCTATGTTGATCAACCAGAAGGCTTTGTCGATCCCATTCATCCAAACCACGTTTACTACTTGGAGAAAGCTTTATACGGTCTGAAGCAAGCACCGCGTGCATGGTACGAGACCTTAACAAAGTATTTGCTGGACAATGGCTTCTCTCGTGGAACGATTGATACAACGCTATTCATCCGTAAAAATCACGGTCACATTCTCTTGGTTCAAATTTACGTTGATGATATTATTTTTGGTTCCACGTCCCCGGCCTTATGCAAAGAATTTGGTGACCTTATGGCCAGCAAATTCGAGATGAGCATGCTTGACCAGTTAACTTTCTTCTTGGGGTTACAAGTAAAACAATTACCAAATGGGATTTTTATCAGTCAAACAAAGTATATCAATGATATGCTAAAACGTTTTAAAATGACTGCTTTAAAACCAATGACAACCCTAATGAGGACTTTACTGGATGCTGATACTAATGGGGAACCCTTTGATATTACGCTTTATCGAAGCATGGTTGGTTCTTTAATGTATCTGACTGCGAGTCGACCAGACATTACACTTGCAGTAACTCTCTGTGCCCGCTTTCAGTCCAACCCTAAGAAATCTCACTCCAAAGTGGTTGTTAGGATTTTTCAATACCTTAAAGGTACACCTAACCTTGGGATCTGGTATCCTCATGGATCCGATTTCAATCTCACTGCTTATACTGATGCGGATCATGGTGGTTGCCATGTTGATAGAAAGAGCACATCTGGATCTATTCAGATGTTGGGGAATAGACTAGTTGGTTGGTCATTCAAAAAGCAGAACTGTGTGTCTTTATCAACAGTTGAGTCTGAGTACATTGTTGCTGCTCACTGTTGTTCACAAGTTTTATGGATGCAAACTCAACTCTTGGACTATGGCTTTAAGATTTCTAAGACCCCGATCTATTGTGATTCACAAAGTGCTATTGCAATAACAAGCAACCCGGTTCAGCATTCTAAAACTAAACACATAGATATTCGTTATCATTTCATTAAGGACCATGTAGAGAAAGGGGATATAGAGTTATACTTTGTGCCTACTAAAGTGCAATTAGCTGACAGGTTCACTAAATCTTTAGATGAACTTAGGCTAAATTTCTTGATCAAAGAGATTGGCATGGTAGAGTATAGTGCTTGATATTCCTTAGATATGTTGGAACTTATTTTTGGGATCTTGTGTTTAGGGGGAGTAGATACTTTCTAGGGGGAGCAACTAAGTTTCAGTGCTTTAGATAATTTTTCTTTAAGGGACTGCCTTTAGATTAATGATAACTTCCTAGATATATTTGTTCAATGGTTACACAAGGGGGAGGTAACTCATTGATATCCTATTTCAAGGGGGAGTTAATTCATTTTCTTGGGAATATAATCAAAATGCTGATTTACTTTCTTATATATCACATTTTGAGGGGGAGAAAAAGGGAGAAAATGAGAAAATAATTCAAAAATATTGTTTTTCAAAAGTGAATTCAAAATTTCTTTGTTTTTATCTGAAATAATTCACTATGGCTTGTATACATCTCAGTATGCAACCCGTGTCAACAATTGGTATCACTGAAGATTTGTACTTTGTATAAAATTCAATGTTCTTTTAAGTACAAATCTTATTTTGAAAAATTCATAAAAATTGGAAAAGATAAAATCCAAAAATATTTAAATTTTACTGAATAAATGCTATTTTTAGTATTTTACCGAGTCTGACAACCAACAGTACAGATTCGGTAAGTTCAAAGTTTTCAGAAATTGTCTCAGAATTGTTTTTCATGAAAAGATTGAAATGGATTTCAAGAGGAAAAATCAATTTGTCAAAATTTGGAGTTAAATTGTTAAAGTTTTAAAAAATTGGGCTGTATTCGGTATTTTAGGCCCATTCTGTAAAGCCCATTCGGTATTTTACTTTCGGTATCTATAAAAGGAGAGTCAAAGTCAAACATTACTCTCTTACTGTTATTAATTACCTACCGAGTCTGTTGATTATACCGAATCTGCCAAATTCTACCGATTCCGTCATTCAGTTTCTTCAAATTCTTGGTAATTGTTCATTTTAATCAATGTTTAAGATATATAATTGTAGATCTGAGATAATTAAGTTTTTATCAACCAGAAAAGATCAAAATAACTTGATTATGACCTTTAATTTTTGAAATCTTGTTGATTATACCGAGTCTGAGTCGATTTCAATTAATCTTTGATTAAACTCAATTGATTTGGAAAATCAACATGAAATCTTGTCTAATCTGAGTTAAATTGACTGATCTATCATTTGACCAAGTCTGATTACATGTTTAATTGCTTATTTGATGAATTCTGTATCTACCGAATGTGTTCTTATCCTGATACCGAGTTTGTTCATACAATTAACATGTTAATATACTTGTAATTAAATGGTTAATTGATCATGGTTGTGATATTACTTGATATATGATAGAATATGCATGTTTGAGTGACTTTCTGTTAATTGTTGAAGATACCGAATCTGGTTTTCTTTCTTGATACCGAGTCTGAAATTTGGTACCGTGAAATTTTCTGATTTTTATCTTCAAACACTTAACATGTTTATTCTATATCTTTCTGATATGAAAACTCAAGCTTATTTGGTTACAGAATCTAAAGTCTTCATAACTACCGAATCTGCTTGAAATGTGTTTAAAAATTGACTAAGTGTTGTTCTGAATCCTTGTGTTATATAATTGACTTTGCATGATGATTTTGTACTAAGATGAATATCATATGAATGTCATGGTTGTCAATTATTTGTTCATATTTGAGAATAAAAGACTTTTATATTTTTGAAAAACTATAAAAATCTTAAAATTTAAAAATATAAAAAGGATTTCAAAGGCAAATAAGAATAGAGATATATGCTTTTTGTTAAATATCTTGTGGTCTTCTATTTCTTATTTATACAGCTAAATGGAAAACAATCACTTCATCAACTCTGAAACCAGTATACCCTGCAACTACTGGACATCAATTCTAGAGAGGCACACACTGTGGCCTGCTCTCAATACTACTGCCAGTGTAGCTGTAACAGATCTGGAGTTACTTAACAGAACAATTAGGTTTGTGGAAGCTACACAACCTACTACTGAAAATCCAGAGGGAACACAAGCTCGTTTTGAATTTCAACTAAGAGGAGTTCAAGGGAGGAGGAGTTTCACTAAAGCTGATTTCAGGAGGGTCTTCAGACTTCCTCTTGTACAGAATGTTCCTGCTTTTCCTGCTACTCAGCAAATGATGACTTCTGTCTTTGATCTTGGTTATGTTGGAGCTACCAACGTTCCACCAGCTAAGTTTCAGAAGAAATATCTGCACTCAAGGTGGTATGTGATCTTCTCAATCATCAACAGATGCATGCTGATGACAAGGAGTGGATCTGATAGCTTGACTGTGCCAATGCTGAAAGTATTCTACTCTTTCATAAGAGTAGAGGCTCCTGACTATGCTGAGCTTTTATGGGATCTGGTTCAAGCTCAAGTTGATAAGCCAAGGGGTTCATACATCCCTTACGAAAGGTTTTTCTGTATATTTATCCATGATGCTATAAATGCTTGCAGAAATGCAAATATATTTGTACCAGGTACACATGGATTACAGATGAAAAGGTTTGGAGAGCTGAAGATGAACACCCCTATGGTGTCTGATAATCAATTCACTGTGCCAATTCCAAATTGGCTAGTGAGGCTAGCTGAACCCCAAGACGCTCGTATGCGTTCTTATTTTCAGGCTGTAGGAATACCTCTTCCGAACCCGGTACAACAAGAACAAGTTGAACCTGCCGTGGTTACAGCCCCAGAGGTTGTAGAGGAACCTGTAGTTCAACCACCCGGGCCAGCTAATCCTCCACTTAGGGTGAACCTCAAACGATCTAGGGTAGCACACCAAGCTCAACCCGTGAGGATCAGGGAACCTAGTCCAACTAGGATTGAACCAACCCTTTCCACAACACCCGAAGTAAGCAGTGACACTTCAGCAATAGTATCTGAATCATCTCCTGAACATTCTCCTAAGAGAACTCGATACATGCCTGATGAGATGATTCAGACTCCGCCAACCCAACGAGTAACTAGATCTAGGACTTCGACACCCATCGTCCACCAAATAGTTACTCTAACCATTGGTGATAAGGACCAAGACCAAGAGCCAATTAGGTCACCCTCACCTATCTCCGTATCACATCCAATAATAATAGTAAGCCCTACGCTAAATGAAGCACAAGCTTCGGTAGGCAAGAGATCTAAACGCACGGATGGTAAAAAGACCACTAAGCTTATCCAATCTAAACAGGACTTAATAATAAATCCTACAAAGCAAGGTGCTTCGGCATCTAAGGAAGTAAAGTCTTCCTCTGCAGTAAAGTCTGCGTTGACTCAATCGATTGAGGAAACTCAATCATTGAAGTCCAGAACGGCCAAAGGGGAGCCGAAAAATCTTGAAAAGGCACCCTGCGTATCGGCTGGAAATCCTCCTGTACCTCAACGTACAACAGGGTCTCGAGGTCCGGCTTATCTCGATGAGGAAGATCTGCCGCGTTCCATGGAAACGAGTCAACATGACAATCCTTCGGGATATTTATCAGACTTCCAGCAGACTGTTCCCTTGGTTCATGAAAGTGATCCATTGGTTCAAACCACTTCTCTTCCGGATTCTGAATCTCAGGGTCTGGAGGAAGAGTCTTTAACTGAAAGAGATGTGCCACCTCATGGTATATCAATGATTTTAGGAGTTGGGGATAGCAATATCTCTGCGAGAACTAAACTGACGGGTAGTCCTGCTACTTTGTCAGAGTCCCATGAGACCAAAGTCATGGAGGCGGATTCTTCGAAAGAAACTTCGCCGGTGACAACTCCGGTTGTTACCCAACCTCCATCAGAAGGGGATATCACGAATCTGACTAGTAGTATGTATAGCCCTGCATATAAGAATAATACCGCACAATCATCCTTACCTGCCCTCACGGCAACTCAAACACTTCCACCAACATCGCCTTCAACAGTTGCTGCTGATGCTACTTTTGTTCATGGTTACACTGTTGTTTCACCAACTAGGTCACTTTCTCGAAGTTCAAATAGATATGGATTACAGCATCTCTCTGACAATGAGGTGGAGGAGCTCTATCTTACTGAGTTTGCTAAACGAACTGATCTTGATGAAGTTCGCGAAACTATGATGATTTATCTTGAACAAGCAAGGATAGTGTATCCTTTATCTCCATGCAAGTCAACTGGACCAATTCACATGCCTGATCATGATGATTTCGATCCCGACAATCTTCATGAGGGGGAGAATAGACAAGGTGGTTATTGGTCCAGTGTTTTTCAAAGATCAACTTATGAAGCTGGTACATCTAGTCAACAGAAGGATAAAGATGTTGTTGATATATCTGATTCCAGTGATGAAATTGAAGAAATTCAGTGTGAAAGTTTTCTAGATGAATCGGAAAGTCAGAGAGAGGGTGATTCAAGAATGTTAATGACTATGGATTTAGCTGATCAATCAGAGAAAAAGTTAACTCAAGAGGACAATCAAAACTTTGACAACATTGAAGATATTTTGAAGGGGTCATCAAGTGTCGCCAATGAATTCAATGATCATCAATTTGTTAATTTGACATCTCCAACTGACGAATTTGGAATACACTTCGAAAAGGAGATTTTCTCTAATGGCA
Organism: Rutidosis leptorrhynchoides; assembly: GCF_046630445.1. Classification (NCBI taxonomy): domain Eukaryota; kingdom Viridiplantae; phylum Streptophyta; class Magnoliopsida; order Asterales; family Asteraceae; genus Rutidosis; species Rutidosis leptorrhynchoides. The sequence goes on along the minus strand of NC_092335.1, from coordinate 150,038,549 downwards.
AAGAAGATACCACGACTCCTCCCGATTTGAATGTTCCTTTTCAAATTGCAGAGATTGTTCTTGAACGTGATGCTAATTACCAACTGAGTGAGGATGAAGAGAAAGATATTCTTCGTTCACCATTCATTGAACAACAAGCATATAGAATTTATGGTGATTCTGATCTCGTCCTTTCTGCATCAATGAGTGTTCTGGGTGCATGGAAATTTCATAAGAAACCAGAATATCTCAAAGCTTATATGAGTGTTCGTGACAAATTCAAATTGAAGAATGAAGAGAAACTTTAAATTCAGCGGAGTTCAGAGATTAAAAGCATAAATAAGATTTTGATGATTAATACGGATGGAGTGAAGATGCCATTGTTTCAAGTTACAAGAATGGATGATGAGGATTACCAATTCTCAGAAGCGGATTTTGATAAACTGAAAATGGATGACATTATTTTCATTTACAACTATCTGATTAACTTGAATGAATCTGCAACAATTTATCATGCTACTGCAATGAAGGCAGTCTACAGGTTTATTCTTGATTCGATGAGATGGATGTCAGTTCATGATTTTCAGTTGGGATTGGAATCTGGACACAAAAAGCTCGGAATCAAACCACCAAATCAAGTGATTGAAGAGCTAAGATACATGTCCTTACTTGAAGTGAGCGACTGTCCATATGGATTTGTATTTGTCAATTCTCACTATACAAAGATCTTCATCAGAGTCTCAGATTTCAGAAGATACTCAGACGGAACATTGATGTATGCTTTCAAGTACATGAGATGGAGATTGATCAATAACTGCTATTCAACTGAAGATATTGAGATTGTCAAATACATTCTCATAAGATTAAAAAGTCGTCTCAAAACAAGAGTGAACATACAAAGATATGAGAATCACAAGGGATTCAAATCCAAAGTTCACTTCAGAGGAACAAAGTTCCTTTAGATGCTTTAAATAGGATTATGTTGTAAAGTTCACATTTAACACTAAGGGGGAGATTGTTAGGACCCCGAAGTTGTATAGTGTTAATGTGAAATAAGCTTAATTGAAGGTTCCTTAGAAGAGGGCTATATAAGGAACCTAAGTAGTCCTAATTAGATAGCCATTGCATTATAACTGAGTTCTAGAAGCTGTGGAATGTAATTGTACCGATTCTCTCTAATACCGAGTCTCATGCTTACATACCGAATCTCTCTTTATCTTATCATTTCTCTCAATCTCAACATGATCTGACCTATCAATTATCATTAACATGAATATAATATTTTGATTAGAAATATTATTATTATTATGATAACATTAGTATTACTACGAAAGATTATTATTTATTATCAAGGTTATTATTATCATTATTAAATCTAAATATTATTATTATTATTATATTATTATTATTATTATATTATTATTATTATTATTAAAAATAATTAATATTATTTTAGTTATTATTATTATTATCAAATAAATAGGTGATACAAAGATATTTTTATCACACTCGAGATAATTACATTTCACAATATTTTTACGATATTATGAAAACTTTATAAATTTTATATAAAAGTATATTTGTATCGTATATAGATTTTAATATAAATTCTTATAAATAATTTGTATTATTTACTATAATAAAAATTGATAGATATATTTAAATATATAAAATGACTATATTTAAGTGATATAATAAACATGTATAAATTTTGGAAATCATTTTGGGTCAAATTGACTTTTGTTGACTTTTACATGTCAATCTCGAGCATTAGGATTGTGGTACACTATGACTTGACCTAAATTTTTAGACAGATATTGATCATTATATAAATATATATACTTAATATAGGTTCGTGAATCCGAGGCCAACCCTATACTTGTCAGTGCCATCATATGCACAATTGCTACGAAATACAGTATTATGAGTTTCATTACTCCCCTTTTAAATGCTTTTGCAATATATATTTTTGAGATTGAGAATACATGCGCTGATTGAGAATACATGCGCTGTTTTATAAATGTTTGACGAAATAGGCACAAGTACTCGAAAATTACATTCTATGGTTGGATTATCGAATCGAATATCACCCTTTTAGCTTGGTAGCCTAAGACTTAGAGAACGGACACCCTAATTGACGTGAATCCTAAAGGTAGATCTACGGGCACTAACACCCCCATATTGGAAAATGGTATGCTTTAGTACTTCGAGTTTATATTATACAGATGGATTTCTGTTTTGGGGATATTCTATATGCATGATGTTAATGTCAGTTACTAGGTGTTCAATCCATATGAATGATTTTTAAACACTTGCGAGTGTATGATTATTGAATAAAGGAAATCTTATGGTCTATTAAAATTATGGAAATGATTGATTACGATAAACTAATGAACTCACCAACCTTTTGGTTGACACTTGAAAGCATGTTTATTCTCAGGATTGAAAGAAATCTTCCGCTGTGCATTTACTCATTTTAAAGATATTACTTGGAGTCATTCATGGCATATTTCAAAAGACGTTGCATTCAAGATTTTTGAGTTCAATAAAGATTATTATTAAGTAAATGACATATTAGGTCATTTATTGTTTGGATATTATGAAATGATATGTATGCCTGTCAACTTTCGATGAAATAAAACTTTGTCTTTTAAAACGAATGCAATGTTTGTAAAAATGCATCATATAGAGGTCAAATACCTCGCAATGTAACCATATGTTATTGTATTCGTCCTTATGGATTAGGACGGGTCGCTTCATGTGGTATCAGAGCGGTGGTCTTAGAAAAACCAGGTCTTGCATTAGTGTGTCTAACTGATAGTTGATAAGATGCATTAGTGAGTCTGGACTTCGACCGTGTCTGCATATCAAAAGTTTTGCTTATCAATTTTGTCGGAAATAACATGCTTATCATTCTTAGTCTAGACACATCTTACTGCATTGATTGCTTGAATAGTGTATAGAAAAAATTCATATCTTAGCGTATCTGCTAAATCACATCTTAGCGTATCTGTTACTGTAAACTTTGCCTGGCATATTCCGTAAATTCCTCCTTAATCTAGGAAATCTTTTGCTCTATTTATATATAGATATTCTATGTAATTCGAATACCATCCGATAGCTGGAAATTATTTCATATCGAAAAATCCTTTATTCAATCGTACGAAATGGAACTCGCCACTAGTTCAAGTTCCTCGGATTCCGATATGGAGTTTCACTCGAGCTCCGAAAGCAGTGTGACTGGAATGGATCAACCAATAAGCCATCATCTATTCTGGATGAATTGAGGATAGGTTTGTAGCTTACTTAATCAATGGAGACAAGAAGAAGGTGATCCCTTCCATCCACCACATTGCCCTCTTGGCGATGAACCTGAAGCACATACCGGCGAACCTATTCGAGATACCATTTTCTCTCTCATTTCCAGTGTATCTTGTCACGATTATATACTATCTCACATTTTAGATCTTATTCACCCACTCGTCCGAACCGACAATCACCCCGGTGTAATAGCAGAAGTCAACGAGCTTCACTCTCGAGTGGTGGCTTTAGAGAATACGGTGCAAAGGTTACAAGTACTAGCAGCAGCACCAGCAACAACAGTACTACCATTTGCAACACCAACAGTACCATTACCACCACCAACAACAACATCCGCATCCCACACCTCAACCTCACAATATGTACCTCGAACACCAACGTCATACACACCGTAGATAATAAGGAGTACCAACAACAATGACCGCTGAAGTATTGATTCAAAACTTCATTGTAGAAACATTCCGCGGTGATTATGTAATCTCTAATGTCTTAGAGATTAATTATTCTAGACCTAACCATAAATCAGATGAGTGGACCAAAATGATAAAAGAAACCCTGACTAGAATGGTGCACAATTTACAAGCTAGACTTGTTTTACCAGTAGCATCAACAGTACCGTTAGCATCACTAGCACAGTCTGTGCCGTCAGCATCGTCATCATCAGCAGCACCTACAACATCACAAGCTCCACTAGTTCCATAATCACCATAACATCATCACTAATCCACAACGCGTATATTGTATCAACGAGTTAAGAAGTATTAACTCATTCCCCTTGAAGAAATTATATGTATATTTTATATTTATATAAATTTTGAGATAAAAATAAATCTTTTCGTACTAATCTATTACGTGTGAATCTTAACCAGTAGGTACTACTCAGTTAGTTCATGTTACTGATATGCTATGATGTACATCTTTCATTAACGACTTAACGATCGTTAACTACAATATTTGTTTCAACTCAATGAATTCCATTTCATAATAAATCAAGTGTATTATTCAATTAAATGTTTGATTTTACACATTCATTTTCGATGTACTCAAAAATTCCTAGAAATCATCATTCGTGTCTTGCGTAGTTCACAAGAATTTCCACAAACACCCATCATCATTCATCAAAGAAATATCAATAGATGAATAATGAAGTGGTAATTCATAATTTCATTCAAATAGAAGAAATACTCAGTGAAGATTACGTAACTTATGAAGTTTTACGGATTTCTCAATCATAATTTCAACCATAAATCAAATGAGTTTAATAAAATATTAACTTATTAAATCTGTATTACATCGGAAGAGGATATACATATATTTTCATAAAGACTATAATGCAAATTCTTCTATACAAAATATTAACTTGTGAAACTTTTAACGGGTAGGTAATACCCGAGAGATATATAAATTCACAATTAATATGTTACATTCTTCGATTCTGATTCAGCAATCATTAATTATACTCACTACCTTCACAACGATACACATTCTTTCATAGAAATCAGAACAACTATTTCATCCAAACTCGATTACATATTCTGATTTTAACAGATAAGAATCCAAGTTAAGATATAACCAATACCTTTACTCTTAAATCCCTAAATCTTTCAAAGTTATACTTTGACTTCAAAATTGTGCTAGAACATCACTTCTACCCAGAAAAATATTCGTATCATTCAAAATTCTAGAACATCATATGTGTATTAACGATTACAATCTGTGTTCGAACCCTTCAAAATTCATGAAGACACTTCAAATAATGAACAATTGAGATGATGATCTAACCACATGTTACCCACAGTTATGCACCTGAAAAACTCTCGAAACCAAATTCGTAGTTTAACACGTACCCGCGTCAGATCCTTTGGCATCTATTAGCAAAAATAACTTTACGATTCCTTTTCAAAGTAGCAAATTTTGTCACAGCTCCAGCAAGTCAACTTCGACTTTTCAGTCGGACTAAACTTATTATAACCTCGATATATACGATTGCCATCGTTACCGGGGAATCTTTTATATTCCACCATATTATCAGTAGATGTACCAGCAACTTCGGCTTTAGTCTCTCTGAAAAATATCTATATTATTCATAAAAACCCATCATGTACTCATCTGCATCTTGTAATAGTAGTTACCATACCAAAAAGCTTGAATCATTATTCTTGAATTTCGCAGCAATTCTACGCCAACAGTTATAAATATACATATAACGTCTATCTCCAAGACTTACGTACTACGAATGTGAAGTTTCTGAAAAACACCCTAAACCGCGAACTAGTTCCCTGAATTTTGGAAAAATGCTGATAAAGCAGCAGAAACTGTAGACAATCGTAACAGTCAAAAGTTTGATGATAAAAAATAGTGTGTTGGCAAAGCTCAGAAAAAGAGAAGGTTTGGAACTGGAAAACGGATTGAGCAAAGTATGAAAGAGGCTGTGGACAAATCACCAAGACTAAATCTGCCTTCAAAGAATCTAAATGATTCAGTGTCTGCTGAAGTCTTTAGCGAATACCTTGTTCCTTACTCTAAAACTCTTGCGGACAATATTCTTCATCATCCTCTTATATTAGATATTCTAACATATCATCATATCTTTCATTATAAATATTTTTGATGTTTCTGAAGATATCTTCATAACTATTGTTATTCGAAATCATTTATCTCTTCGCGCTATCTGTGTTACATCATAAAAGAAACTATTTTAGTTTCTAAATTCTGAAAAATTCGAATGTAAAATATGAATGCTATTGAAGTAGTGTTGGGAACTGAACCATGAGTTAGTATAATATAATGACACTTGATCAACGTGATTATATTACAGTAAGTCATGCTGAGTTTCTAAATGGAACGTGATGATTCACAGATCATAATGTCATCATGTGCCATGTTACACGACTCATGTATTCTACTTAACCTCTAAACAGATCAAGAAAATATTTTTCTTGATGATTCGGTCTTTTTCGGGGTATTCTGGTAATTTAACAAATCAAGATCATGCCATTACAAATTCCTTCTTAGAACATTAACTATGTTCATTTCAAAATCCATATCTACGAATTCTGGACCATTATTCGCTTGACTTGAAGCCGGGAAGAGGAGATAAAAGTATGGAACTTTTAAATATAAAAGAAAATATGAAGCTCGACAACAACACATAAATTACAAACCGTGCATATCAATACGTATTACAACATAAAGGCACGGGAGAATTAAAAATACTATAATCCCAAGGTAATAGTAAAAGTAATAAAATCCTCTGGTAGTAGATGAAAAAGAAGAATGACAGATATGAAAGTTAAGAGTATATCAAGAATCAGAACCGGATGGGGCATATTGACGAATGTTTTAAAGTATGAATTGAGGGAGAAAGAATAGAAGGTGTGAGTTGTAAGGAAACGAAGGAGGTGGATTTATAGTGAAATATCCGACGGAGCAATCAAAACAGATTATCGCATTTAATCAAAACGGATCCTAATTTTCTTAATTACCGAAGAATCAAATCTTAGTACGAATATTTTCTCTAAATTCCTTAAACTCCGGAAATCAATCATATCTACGTCAAAAGATATGACGAACCTACATTTACTCATTTCACTTTTTTGCGATAGCTTCACTCGTACTCTTCATATAATCGAGTTGTTTTATCCATATTACTCAATGATAATAAAAACTCTATCTATCAACTTATATTCGTCATAATAACATTCTTATTGTTAGCTATGACGACCTTGATCAAATTTCGGGGACGAAATTTCTTTAACGGGTAGGTACTGTGACGACTCGGAAATTTCCGACCAAATTTAAACTTAATCTTTATATGTTTCCGACACGATAAGCAAAGTTTGAAATATTGAAATCTTAAAACTTTGAACTGTGTTCATTCATTTAACCTTGACCAAGTTTCGGCGATTCACGAACCATTATATATATATATATATATATATATATATATATATATATATATATATATATATATATATATATATATATATATATATATATATATATATATATATATATATATATATATATATATATATATATATATATATATAGGTATATATTATAACTTGAAAATATTAACAAAGTATTAAACGTATAACACTTTACATGAACGTATTTGTTTCAATATGTTTATCGGTGGAATTAGAAGATAATATCAAATAATTGAATTATCAGATACATTGAATTATGATATGATTTACGTGTCTCTGTTGAGAGGTCCACTTATTTGAGAAATCTTTCCATTTTAACAATATTCGGAAAATGATAAAGTGATTTACGAGTAAGAACAAATGTGTCTATTATCGAGAATTAGACAAAGGTTAGTGGAAGACTAAATTACATAATAATCATTTGATTTAGTTTCGAATGTACGAAAATGTTTTACGATATAATAGAACTCGATTATTTAAGATGTCTTTGATTAAATAACGTGAGATGGAATATTGATTGTTAAATATGTAGATAACTTACAACGTGTATTTAAAATGTATTCACGAATATTGAAGATATATATATATATATATATATATATATATATATATATATATATATATATATATATATATATATATATACAGTTTCAAATTAAGTAACACTTGATTCGATTGATATTTAGATATGTCATCTAGGACGTTTGATAAACGTTGGCGCATAAATGAATTACGCCAAATTAAGTTTTAAATTATAAACGATACGTGTTATAATATTTTCTAAACAAAATTTAAAACGAATTTTGAAATACAATTAGTTTCGAAAAACTAAATATTATATCATTACATAAATATTTTCATTACTTATGATATATACAAGTTTATATTTTTAAATATATATATATATATATATATATATATATATATATATATATATATATATTATAGTTATAAGACGTGTCGATTTAAAATAATACTTTTATATATTGACATCGATTTATAGAAGCAAATGACCAAAACACTCAATTGAATAAGTTACATTTTGAGTGGGATAGTTTTCATTGATTTGAGTCTTGTTATCTATAAAGGTACACTACACAAAATATAAAGAATCAGTCTTCTAAACGTACGAAAATGCGTTCGAGAAACCGAAACCAAGACGTTAGTTGGGCGACAAAGTACAAGTCATCGGAATAAAAATTACAAGTTATATATACATATGAATATTATATATTATATAAATAATTAAATAAATTTAATATATAAATATATATAAATATATATATATATAAATATATATATATATATATATATATATATATATATATATATATATATATATATAATAAACTACGGCTGCTCACGTACAAGTCATCGCATGGCCATTGCACTCTAGACCCATGCGATCGCATGGGGTCTGGAGTCTGGACAGATTATAAAGCTCGATCAATTTTGGCACTCGACACACACACATACTTCTATCCATCTATCTCTCTGTTATATTTATATTATTATTATTATTATTATTATTATTATTATTATTATTATTATTATTATTATTATTATTATTATTATTATTATTATTATTATTATTATTATTATTATCATTAAGATTAGTATTATTATTAATCTTATTATTATGTACTGGTAATATTATTATTATTATTATGTATTATACATAAAATATTATGACAAGGGTATGTTCGAGCTATTTCAAAACATGTTTTGCGAGCTGGTCAGGGCTAAGGAAATTAGGGGTTATAGCTATGGAGGTGGTGGGTATGGTTCATGGGTATGCCCGTGAGGTCAGTTTAGTTTTTATCATCTCCGTTGCGTCAACGTACCTTTCCTGCAATATTGAATCTCAATATTGATACGTGAGCACTCATAATTTAATTTTTATATATTATTAGTGTATCCCTGACTAGTGCTCGAGTATTTTAGGATTATGCATGCTTGTATGTTTGATATTGTCGTTAGATAGGTTATGTTGAATCCTGAATTTGATACACATGCTACTGAGATAAGGTATATGATATGCATGTCGTTGGAAAGCTAGCGAAAAATTAAAAACTTTTCATTTAAAACTCGAATGGTTTCGATGAACAGATTAGAAGTTATAGTCAACTGAATTTTAGTATTATTGTTAAAATGATTATTATTATTATCGTCGTTATTATTATCTGGTTATTATTATTATTATTATTATCGTTATCAATATAGGTATTATCATTAAAATTGTTATTATTATTATCGTTATTATTAAAAATTATCATTTTTATAAAAACTATCATTTTAATACTTTTATCATTATTATTATTAAAAGTATCATTAATATTAAAACTATCATTTTTATTAAAATTAGCATTTTTTAGAAATATGATTATTATTATAAAATACCTTTATTATTATCATTTTAGTATTATTATTATTAAAATTATTATTTTAAATAGAATTATCATTTTCATATAAAATACTAATATTATTATAGTTAAAATTAAAGAGAATTATTATTATTAAAAATTATCATTTTGAATAGAAGTATTATTTTAAAATATTATTATTGATATCGTTAATATTAAAAATAGTTATTTTTAAAATTATCATGTTTGTTAGAAAATAATACTTTAAATCTTAAAACTTATATTTTCATTATCATTTTTGTTAATATTATTAATAACAACAATATTATTGTTATTATCATTAACATGAATATAATATTTTTATCAGAAATATTATTATTATTATTATAACATTAGTATTACTACGAAAGATTATTATTTATTATCAAGGTTATTATTATCATTATTAAATCTAAATATTATTATTATTATTATTATTATATTATTATTATTATTATTATTAAAAATAATTAATATTATTTTAGTTATTATTATTATTATCAAATAAATAGGTGATACAAAGATATTTTTATCACACTCGAGATAATTACATTTCACAATATTTTTACGATATTATGAAAACTTTATAAATTTTATATAAAAGTATATTTGTATCGTATATAGATTATAATATAAATTCTTATAAATAATTTGTATTATTTACTATAATAAAAATTGATAGATATATTTAAATATATAAAATGACTATATTTAAGTGATATAATAAACATGTATAAATTTTGGAAATCATTTTGGGTCAAATTGACTTTTGTTGACTTTTGCATGTCAATCTTGAGCATTAGGATTGTCGTACACTATGACTTGACCTAAATTGTTAGACAGATATTGATCATTATATAAATATATATATATACTTAATATATGTTCGTGAATCTGAGGCCAACCCTATACTTGTCAGTGCCATCAAATGCACAATTGCTACGAAATACAGTATTGTGAGTTTCATCACCCTTTTAGCTTGGTAGCCTAAGAATTAAAGAACGGACACCCTAATTGACGCGAATCCTAAAGGTAGATCTACGGGCACTAACACCCCCCATACTGAAAAATGGTATGCTTTAGTACTTCGAGTTTATATTATACAGATGGATTTCTGTTTTGGGGATATTCTATATGCATGATGTTAATGTCGGTTACCAGGTGTTCAATCCATATGAATGATTTTTAAACACTTGCGAGTGTATGATTATTGAATAAAGGAAATATTGTGGTCTATTAAAATTATGGAAATGATTGATTACGATAAACTAATGAACTCACCAACTTTTGGTTGACACTTGAAAGCATGTTTATTCTCAAGATTGAAAGAAATCTTCCGCTGTGCATTTACTCATTTTAAAGATATTACTTGGAGTCATTCAAGGCATATTTCAAAAGATGTTGCATTCAAGATTATTGAGTTCAATAAAGATTATTATTAAGTAAATGACATATTAGGTCTTTTATAGTTTGGATATTATGAAATGGTATGTATGCCTATCAACTTTCGATGAAATGAAAGTTTGCCTTTTAAAACGAATGCAATGTTTGTAAAAATGCATCATATAGAGGTCAAATACCTCGCAATGTAACCATATGTTATTGTATTCATCCTTATGGATTAGGACGGGTCGCTTCACCGTGTACTTTATTTTCATTCTATAAGTTTTGTTTGACTTGGTCATTTGCAAGATCAAGTATGGATTAGTGAACTTGCGTGTTTTATGTTAAGATGTTGATCATCATTTATGTATATGTATGTGTCATCATTAAAACATATTCTTTGGTTAAGCATCATACTTAACTTTGTCGGTTAGTCCATTAACCAACATTCAACCAACAGATTATCAAAGATCGATCCTTAAAGAACTCCTATATATCCAAACCCTTTACAACCCAAACCTCCAATCACCATCCCATCACAAAAATAAGCTGAGCCTATAAATGAAAATTCTCTCAAATAAGTGATGGAGATTTGAGTCTTGATCAAGCTTAAGATGAAGAATGCAAACATAACTGGCTATGAGCGATTTCATTTCTTAGAACTATAGGACACCCGATACACTTTAGTGAATTGAGTGACCCGAGTGAGATAGCCTTAGTTATGTAACCTCCTCTCATGCTTACGGAAAAAGAGATTCGGGAATAACAAAAAGGATAAAACCAAGTTTTCGCTCCTACGTCTTGAAAAACAAAGATCGATTGATCACTATGAGTAGGAATCTTATCAACTAAAAGCTCGAAAGTTTGCTTGAGGATAAGCAAAGTCTAAGTGTGGGATATTTGATATCGGCTAAAAAGTCACATTTTTACCCCGATATTAGAGCCCAAAAGTGATAAAGTTCCTAGCTTTATCGAAAAGATATTCACTTTATCGGTTAATTTTGTAGAATTTATGATTACGAAGACCATGCAAAAAGAATCAAGAGAATCGGAGCTAAACCGAAGACTCTAGAGTGAAAACGGTAAAAGACAAGTTGCGACCAAGGAAATCAAGTTACGTTCCAGGAAAAAAACTGACCGGGGCAGGTCATACGGCTTGCCATCTGGCTTGCCATACGGTCTGCCAGTATGTAAAACGGCCTGCCATACGGCCTTGGCAAATGGGCATGCAAAACGGATTGCCTGGCCAAACGGCCTGCCAGCCATATGCAGGCAAATTTCAAGCTTATTTAAGGAGCTTTTGTCATCCATTTTACACACACATCTTTTCACTCTCTCACTACAGTACACTTTCTTTCACTAGAGTTTTCAAGGCCTTCTCACCTCCGAGCAAAAAATTAAGTACCCGGAGGCGAACGCCGAAGATTGTACTAGGAGCAGTCTAGAGGATGTCAGCACTTGTAATGGTCATGGTGAATGCTTTCCTTAATTTAATAAAGTTATCTTTTTTACTTTAAGTTTCTTTCATCTTGTATGCTTATCTATCCGTTGCAAATGTTTATTACATGTTGAATATCTTATCTGAAACTTATGCTATTGTTATGCTGAAACCTTGATGGTTTAGAAGTCTAATTTACGGATCACCCTTTCCACTTATTCATGTGGCTATAACCTAGTATTAGGACTTGATCAACCCTAGGATACGAGGTAAATAGTTATGTGTGCTTAACGTTACAATAGGGATATAGTACCTACGTACGGTTAATCAATTATCCGTCAAAGAAGAGCTGCCCATTTAGGTTGTGATTAGATTAGGCAATATAGAGTTTAGTGAACACTGGCTTACTCAGAAGCATGATTCGTGTTAGAAGCAACATTCTTGAGATGTTGTAAGATGATCCAGGGTAGAGTAAGTGATCGCAAATGAGAGACCTCTAATCCAATTAGCAGTACCTTAGAATATCTGAGATTGTACACCTGTTAATGTTAAGGCATAGCTTAGTATTAAGTGGAGGAATGTTACTGTAGTTAAACCAACTAGGATTAAGAAAAGCTGAGACTTTTCTTTATGGATATACCACTTTATTCATGTACCTAGGATTATATCCATAAGATCGTTTAAACCCTCTAAGGTTAACGTTGGGAGTAAGGATATCCGTCTTAGCCAGAATCTTCAAAGCCTAAACTCTTAGTGACAAATTGATTAGGTTCATAACCCAATTGATTGAGGTTAAGTGCTCATTCTAGGAAGTTAAACTCTTGTAATAGTTCTCCGTCAGTATTCTATTTTCATACCTATCCCTTTTATTCTTTATATTTTACGTTACCTTAGTTAATAATAATCTATCACCACTTGTCGCTAGAGTTAATTATTTAGGCACTTTTATCCCAAATTTCTGAGCAAACATACAAAAATACGAACATGACTTATACTTACCAGTTACTCGTTAAAAGGAAGACAAGTAGGTGAATTATAGCTAGGAAACCCAGGTAAATATAAATAATAAAACCATTACTCCCCCTTGGTAACTAATTCTGACGTTTTGCGACCTAACAAAATCGCACAAATAAAACCATTCGTTTTAGCTATATCATAAGGCAATGCAAGAAAATCGAAGTAAACGGGCTTAAAAACTAAGAATCTAGAGCAAAAACGGTGAAAACTAAGTTACGACCTCGAAAATCAAGTTTCGACCCAGAGAAGACCAAGGCACACGGGCTGACACACAGGATGCCATGGCCTTGCTACCGGACTGTCCCCATGAGTTCCCTCATCACACAGGCATCTTACCCGTGCACTATACACGAGCTTCCCAATGAACCCGTGCACTGTACACGGGCTGCTAGGGTTTGGAATTCCTATTTAAAGGGCCTTGTTTCTTCATTTAAAATACATCAACACACATCAAAATACATCAATTACTTTAAAACATTTAGTAGTTAGTTACTTTAGCTTTTATTTCAGAGGATACTCCTGAGTCCCTGCAAGCACGGGCGAATTACCATACGTAACACTTTTCATGTTTTAATCCGAAACACACTTTTTATTTGAACATGTTGTATAGTTGTATATGTTTGAATATGTGTTTCAAGATTACCATGCTTTTTCAGAGTTATTCGTATGTTGACATGGTGTAGACTTAAGTTGGTGTAATTATGTAAATTTAGTACGATTGTTAATGTTATGCTAAATCTGTGACTCCGATAAACCTATATGCTTGATCTTTAGGATTGACCAACTTATATTGTGATCGAAACTTATCTAGTTTTATAAAATTAGCTACTTCATAGGACTAAGACCCTCGGTTATTGTGTACTTGAAGCATCTATGAACTCAGTATGACTGGTGTTCCCGAGAGGCATTTAATGCGCTTTTGAGACACGAAAATTAGGAATTAAGACATGAATGACCGATGCGCCTGGATCCGTCCAACTATTCCTCTCGAAATGGATAAATGGATGGATGGTGGATGGTGGGGTAAACTAGAGGGTCTCCTGGGTTTTACTCATGATGGTTGGTCCCGGTTGCATCTCTCTAGTCGTTTGAAGAGCTGGGTCTTTCAGCTTTTCAGATAGCGAGACATGCCGCGCTAGTAAATTAGAGGTATTAATATTTATAATTGCTAGGGCATTGGCTTGTACTCACAGTTATAGAAAATAAATAGCGTAAGTATAACCAAGGGTCATCACACGACTCAACAGTTTGGACGAGAATTACAAGGTTTCTTTATTAGATTTCAGTTAATACTTTATTATATTTTGTGAGTACTTTTCTGTTTTATGATTATAATGTAGAAGTTAATATTTTTGTGTTGCATTTTTCAGATTTTATAAGGATAGTTGTATCTATCAAACTTTTATCGTGTATATCTTTTATAAGTTTAGTTTGTACAATCAGAGATGATTTTTATTTATTAATACTTGTTGTGAATTTAAAGTCATCCTTAATTGGTCTGGTTCCAATTAAGGATGTCACTGGCATCTTTAAGCCAAGGGTGATTCTGACTCTAGGTTACCTACCTGTCTCCGGCACCGTACCCTTAAAGAGTACAGGAGGCCTGCAATAAGGCTATCCGAATAAGACGATGTCCCGTTTAATATTACAATTTTTCTTAACAACAATATGTTAGTAAATTGTTTTAGAAAACATACGAACTACTTTAATATAATTAACGTCTTTTTTATATGAAGTTATTGGTTTAGAAGGTGGAAGAAAATCGAGTACAATGTCTTGAACTGTTTAAATAGATTTATATACACAACTAAAAAATCTCCTTTTCAATCAAGCTGTTTGTCTCAACCACTACAGTCAACCATGTCCTTCCGTGATTATATAAATATAGTTACTTCAATCTCACCAGAGATTTTAACCAAGATAATTAATGATTTTAGAAAGATTTTGACGTGTTAAGTTTGAATAACCCGTTAACCACACAAACAGTTGCAAAGAGTAATCATGAGCCATTAATTTAGTTGATTAATGTTAATTATATATAAAGTAGTTTCTGAGAGTTTTATTAAGTTTATAGTTCGTACTTTAACAACAACAACAACAACAACAACAACAAAACCCAATACCACATAAGTGGTGTATGGGGGAGGTGAGAAGTAGACAATCCTTCCCCTATCTGAGAAAAAAGACAAGTCATTTCTCCACCCAGAGTGAAAACACTCTCAAAAGTAGAAAAAGTCATCTCTCTCTCTATTCGGCGAATAGTTCGTACTTTATGAGATATATTAATGATTTTATTATTTGATATATATATATATATATATATATATATATATATATATATATATATATATATATATATATATATATATATATATATATATATATATATATATATATATATATATATTCAACAGCTTACGCGGTGAATGTTACACGGTGGTTTAAAAATATTAAGATAGCAATATATATTAATTATTAATAATTATTATAACAACACATATAACAATTATATAATTATAAAGACGTATTTACGTAATATAAAATAAACATAGTAATAGAATAGCTTACAAATGATTATAGACGATCTTTGCAATGCTTGCTATTACCGTGATTCATTTATATATTATTCATTGAAAAATACTACATAAGACCCAGCTCCAAATCTTGCTCTAAGAAGTATAGACCGCTTCTTAAGAGCTTACAAGAACTACTGTGATGCCCCATAAAAAATTAACGTGTACGGATCATCAACAACAGGATCATTACAAGGTCAAACACTATATGCTGTTTTAAAATAAGTTTGCATTCATAAGAAAAGGTGACGTCATAACTAACGTCAATTGTTTAACATACGATAATGTGGCTCTACGAATAGAAGGCGATAATAATAGTACGTGACCCATAGGTCGTTACAAATTCATTGTTCAAAAGTAATAAAGTTTGAATGCAAATTAAACGTTTCATGCGAAGACATCTCTAATAAGCGCAGCGGGAGTCTACAAAGCATGACAACTACAGCGGAAGCAATCAAACCTTAAGCACATGAGAAAAACATGCTTAAAAACGTCAACACAAAGGTTGGTGAGCTATAGTTTAAGTATAACAGTAATGTAAGGTAGGCCACAAAATTTCAGTGTTTCAAAACAGTATGAAAAGTATATGTATAACCGTGGGCACTTGGTAATTAGCTTAACGTAAATAACACCCCATAAAAGTACACTTGGCGAGCGCGTAAGTTTCCGAAGTATTAAACACCTGTTAAATGCTAGCGCTACTAGCCCGAGTGGGGATGTCAAACCCTATGGATCCATATCTAAGATTTGCGTTCACCGGTTCAAAGACCAATGACTAAACGTTACCGAGCTAAGGGGAAAGTTTATGCCGTTGTATAACCCACACATATATAAAGTTTAAGTACTCGTGCCTAGTATGTAAAATGTAAAATGCGCATGTATTCTCAGTCCCAAAATAGTTAAAGTAAAAAGGGATGCTATAACTCACAGTGAAAAGTAGTAAAAGTCGATACGCGGGAATAGTAAGCAAGTGGTTGGTCCGGAAGGTCCTCAACCTAAGTCAAAAGTTACTAAGTCAGTAAACCGTTCCCAAAGGTTTAAAAGTATGTAAATTAGGTCTTAAGTATCATCATCATTCATCATTAATCAAAAAGTGTAAAGTAAGTTTCAATCAAGAATAGAGTTTGAAATAAAGGCTGACTTCGTTCAGTCACCACGACCTCTATACAAACTGAAATGAGGTGAGACTAGTGGCCATGGCTCCGTATATGAGTCCCCTAGAGGCTTACCAATTTGCTGAACCAAACTCATCTTCGTTCAACCGTGAAAACGGTCCAAGTGCGAGTAGGTCAGAAATTTCAGCACAACGTTAAAAGGGTGTAGTGACTTTCGGATGGCCATAAATCCTAAACCGTAACTCGGATTAAGACGAGGTCTAAACGGAAAATCATCTACTCAAACCGAACTAGCTGGAAATAGACTTTTCCAGTAGCCCAGGTTACTGATAAGTTCCAAAAACAGTAAGAAAAGTTGTTCTGGTGGGTTCTTGGTGCTTGATGCTCATCACGGTTCTAATCCTTGATGCTTATAGCTTCAAGTGTACAACTCGTTGATGTGTTTGCATCATCTTAACCAAGTTTTGAACATCATAACACTAGTATAAGTCTAAGATATGTAGCACAACTCAATTAAGGGTTGTAAGTAGTTTGATGAACCAAAGTTACATCAAGATATTAGATCCAACACATACATGAGTTCTACTAGTAATATTAAGCTACAAACTTGAAAGTAAACTAAATAAACAAGATCTTAAGTTGTAGAACTTAGATCTTAGTTAGATCTTAAAGATCATAGACTAGAAAGTCTAGATCTAGTGTTCTTAAGTTAGATCCTAAGTTATAGAACTTGGATCTTCACTTTAATGAAACCATAAGTTATGAAACTTAGATTTTCGACTTGTAAAATGTATATAAGCTCATAAGATCTTGTTTTAAATAAATTTGGAAGACCATAAGCTATAGAAACTTAGATCTAACATAAGTGTATGAAGTTATAACTAGAAAGTTATACTTCCATATTCTTGAACTTATAAAGTTAGCTTTAGTTTCAAGAAATATGAGATCAAGCTTAACTAGTAATACTTGACCAAATTAACAACATCACAACTTTAAAGTACTTACAAAAGAAAGAAATAAACTAAAGTTACAAGTATTATGTTCATGTTTGTTTCATACTTAAGAAGATTCAAGTCAAGCTTGGATCTTAAGAATTTAAGTCTACAAAACATGAACACAAGTATGATGATAAAGTTTATGAACTTTAAATCTTATAACATTTAAGTGTAGAAGCATAAACTAACAAGTTTAGATTCTTGTTCTTGGTTCTTCATCAAACAAAAGATGGAAGAAACCAAGATTACATGAAGATACAAGTTAAAGAACTTGATCTTTAACAACAAAAAACAACAATAAGTAACAAAATAAGCAAATGATGATGATACTAGTGGCGGTTTTAGGAAGAAAAAGAAAGAAGAAAAGAAGTTGTTACTTACAAAGTTTGAGAGAAAAAGAGAGAAAAGAAAGAAAGTGTGTAAGTATGTGTGTGTAAAAGTGAAGGAATACTAGTGAATAAGTAACCAAAAATTGAAAATAAAACTCCCTCCCACTCCTTGATGGCCGACGATTTGAGGACCTCAAAGGGGCAAGGTCAAAAGCCAACTTTCATGCATGGGGAGATGGTGTGAGCTCAAAATGGTTTTAAAGTTAAATGGCATGGGAAAGAGGTGTAAGTATGCTAGTAACAAGTCTCCTCATCTTAACTTAATTAATCTAAGTTTATCATTAATAAGATACTAGCATAAAAGTGGGCTCCTAATTAATCCATCAAGAGAAGTAGGGTGGGCTTCCAAGTCCATGTTCATTAATAAAGGCCCAAGTCCAAGTATGTAACAATTAATTAAATAAAGCTCAAGTAATTAACTACTTACACTAGTTAATTAGAAATGATCAATATTAATTAATCATGAATGTAAATAATATTCGAAAACATTATTCGCGAAAAGTACGTGTGTCACAAAGACAAGTCGGAACATGTAAAGTCAAATACGGCAACAAGTAAATGTATAAAAATACATTTATTAAAACGCAAGCATTAATAATAAACTATTAATAAAAGTTGGAAAATCCAGGGTCGTTACATTACCCACCTGTTAAAGAAATTTTCATCCCGAAATTTTAAGCTGAGGTAGATGGAGGAGTTGGGAAAAGGTGAGGATACTTCTGCATCATTTGATCCTCTCGTTCCCAGGTAAACTCAGGTCCTCGTTTGGCATTCCATTGGACTTGGACGATCGAAATCCTGTTGTGTTTCAAAGTTTTAACCTCACGGTCCATAATTTTGACAGGCTCTTCCACGAAGTGGAGTTGGTCATCAATCATGAGTTCCTCTAATGGTATGACATGTTCCGGTTCTGCAAGACACTTCTTCAAATTCGATACATGAAAGGTAGGATGAACTAAGCTCAATTTAGTTGGAAGATCCAAACGGTAAGCAACGGGTCCAGCACGCTCCAAGATTTCAAAAGGACCAATGTATCGCGGGTTTAACTTTCCACGTTTTCCAAAACGGATTACACCTTTCCAAGGCGCGACCTTCAACATTACACGGTCACCCATGTTGAATTCAAAGTCTTTACGTTTAAGGTCGGCATAACTCTTTTGGCGATCACGGGCAGTCTTGAGTCTCGCTTGAATTTGGACAATCTTCTCAGTTGTTTCATGGACTATCTCGGGTCCGGTGATTTGCTTTTTGACTACTTCAGCCCAACAAATAGAAGATCGGCACTTGCGGCCATACAACGCTTCAAAAGGTGCGGCATTAATACTCGAATGATAACTGTTGTTGTAAGAGAATTCGGCTAGCGGCAAATGCCTTTCCCAAGCCTTTTCGAAATCAATGACACATGCACGCAACATGCCCTCCAAAGTTTGAATCATGCGTTCGCTTTGTCCGTCGGCCTGTGGGTGATATGCAGTACTCATGTCGAGACGGGTCCCCAAGGCTTCTTGCAAAGAACGCCAACATCTGGAAGCAAAACGGGGATCGCGATCTGAAATGATCGAAAAGGGCACACCATGACGAGATACAACCTCTATTATGTATAGTTGAGCGTGTCTTTCCATCGTATCCGTTTCCTTCATGGCTAAAAAGTGTGCAGATTTGGTAAGACGGTCAACGATAACCCATATGGTATCGTATCCGCCCACCGTCCTTGGTAACTTCATAATGAAATCCATTGTTATCCTTTCCCACTTCCATTGCGGGATTTCCAGTTGTTGAAGTAATCCAGAGGGCTTCTGATGTTCGGCCTTAACTTTCGAGCAAGTCAAACACTTCCCAACATAAGTTGCAACGTCCTTCTTAAGATTAGGCCACCAGTACTGTTCCTTAAGATCGTGGTACATTTTACCGGCTCCTGGGTGAATCGAATATCTCGACTTGTGGGCTTCATCTAGTATAAGGTTTCGTAGATCTATATAACGGGGTACCCAAATTCTTCCGGCATAGCATTGGAGTCCAGTTTCCTTAACTTTAAATCGAGAAACGAGAATGTTCAAGTATTCATGAGATATATTCTCCTCCTTGAGAGCCTCATCTTGGGCTGCTCGGATCTGGCTATTGAGGTTCGAATGTATGGTGATGTTCAGAGCCGGAACACGAAGAGGTACCATCCTTTCCTTTCGGCTCAAAGCGTCAGCTACAACATTAGCCTTTCCAGGGTGATAACGAAGTTCACAATCATAGTCGTTCAGTGTCTCGATCCATCGACACTGTCTCATATTCAGTTGCTTCTGATCAAATGTGTGTTGGAGGCTTTTATGATCGGTGAAAATAGTGCTCTTTGTTCCATAAAGGTAGTGTCTCCACAGTTTTAATGCAAAGACAACGGCTCCAAGCTCGAGATCGTGCGTTGTGTAATTTCGTTCGTGAATCTTCAGTTGTCGGGAGGCGTAAGCGATAACCTTTGTGCGTTGAATCAGTACACAACTAAAACCACTTTTCGAAACATTGCAATAAATGACAAAATCGTCACTGCCTTCAGGAAGTGATAAGATAGGTGCGGTGGTTAACTTCTTTTTCAAGGTTTGAAATGCTGATTCCTGTTCGGGTTCCCAAATGAACTTCTTCCCTTTGTGAGTCAGCACAGTCAAAGGACGCGCAATCAGAGAGAAACCTTCAATAAATCTTCGGTAGTAACCGGTGAGGCCTAAAAATTGGCGGATATGAGTTGGAGTAGTGGGGGTTTCCCACTTACTGATCTCTTCGATCTTTGCGGGACCAACCTTGATACCTTGGTCACTCACAATGTGACCCAGAAATTGGATTTCCTTCTACCAAACTTCACACTTGGAGAATTTTGTATAAAGTTGCTCTTATCTCAAGAGTTCCAACACTAGACGAAGATGTTGCTCATGTTCTTCTTCGCTTTTAGAGTAGACGAGGATATCATCTATGAAGACGATAACGAACTTATCCAGGTATGGCTTGCATACACGATTCATGAGATCCATAAACACGACAGGTGCATTGGTTAAAACGAATGGCATTACGAGAAACTCATAATGGCCATAACGAGTTCTGAATGCAGTCTTCATCACGTCGCTCTCTTTCACCCTCAACTGGTGATAACCGGATCGCAAATCAATCTAAGAGTAAACGCTCGATCCTTGCAACTGGTCGAAAAGATCGTCAATTCGGGGAAGAGGATACCGATTCTTGATCGTCAATTTATTGAGTTCACGGTAGTCGATACACATGTAGAAGGATCCGTCCTTCTTCTTCATAAATAAAATAGGTGCGCCCCAAGGCGAGAAACTTGGTTGGATAAATCCACGGTCTAGCAGTTCTTGTAATTGACTCTGCAACTCTTGCATTTCAGAAGGTGCGAGTAGATAAGGTGCGCGAGCTACAGGTGCAGCCACTGGCACTAAATCGATCTGAAACTCCACTGCTCGTGATGGTGGTAATCCAGGCAATTCTTCCAGAAAGACATCTGAAAATTCGTTCACAATTCGTACGTCATCCACACTCTTCACCTCGGTTTCTAACGTTTTCACATGTGCTAGAATAGTAAGACGTCCTTTCTTCATGATCTTTTGGGCTTTCATGCAACTAATGAGATTCAGTTTCGAGCTACATCTCTCTCTGTAAATAATCAGTGGCTCGCCATCTCCGTGTGGTATACGAAGAGCTTTATCTCCACATATAATATTAGCCCTTATCTTGGTCAACCAGTCCATACCGACAATAACATCAAAGCTTCCTAATTTAATGGATATCAAGTCAATCTCGAAATTCACACCAGCTATGTTGATAATAGCTCCTCGGCTAACTTGGTCAACTTTCTCAAGTTTTCCAATGGCTACCTCTACAAGCATACTCTCCTTTAAAGGAACTAACGACCAATTTATCTTAGAGCAAAAGTGTCTACATACATAACTTCTATCGGCACCAGTATCAAACAGAACAGAAGCTAATAGATTGTTGATAGTAAATATACCTGTGACCAAGTCGGGGTTCTCACGGGCATCCCTTTTGTTTACGTTGAAAGCTCTACCACGCGGTGGTCCACCGTCCTTTTGCTTGTTGGGACACTCATTTTTGAAGTGGCCCGGTTGTCCACACTCATAGTACTTTCTCGGTCCAGTAAGGTGTGTCTTCACATTCAAGGTGGTGATCTTGTAGTCTTTGCCAATATACCCAGTCCTTTTACATTTTTCGCAGACCACGTTGCAGTACCCGGTGTGATGCTTGTAGCATCTCTTGCATTGCGGCAAACTACCCTTGTAGTTAGAGTTCGAGCTAGTGTTTGGATTGGGGTTGTTTCCCTTGAAACCTTCATGTAGCTTAGTCGGGTTTTGATCATAGACTCTCCCCTTGTTGTTGTCCCACTTACGCTTCTCACTACTACCCGATTCGGATTTAGCCTTTTCTGGTTCTTGGCTGGTGATTTGGTTCATCAGGGTATGCGCCATGCGCATAGCTTCCGGGACATCAGCTGGTTTCGAAGACGTAACATTTCCCTGAATGGACTTGGGAAGTCCTCACAAGTATCGTTCCATTCGCTTAAACTCCAGGGTAACCATCGTGGGATACATCAGAGCTAATTCTAGATACCTACGGTTATAACCATCGAGATCGGTTCCCACAACCTTCAAATCCCAGAACTCAGCCTCTATTTTCTGTATCTCTGCCCTGGGGCAATACTCTTCAATCATGGCCCCGTTAAATTCCTCCCACGGGGTAGCATACGCCTCATCAATACCCTTAGCTTGAGCAAGTGTGTTCCACCAGGTTAGGGCGCCGTCCGACAGTGTACATGACGCATACTTGGTTTTGTTCGTCATTGAGCAGTTACTTACACGAAATACAGCTTCCAATTTCTCAAACCACCTTGTAAGTCCAACTGGGCCCTCAGTACCACTAAAATTGTGGGGCTTACAGCTTTGGAATTCCTTGTATGTTCACCCGTTATGATTATGCTGGATAACCGGTGGAGCTTGGGGGTTCATTTCCGCTATAGCTGCGGCTACCCGTTCGGCTATCATTTCTTCAATCTGTGCTGCTGTGGGCGTTGATCTTCCATTGGCCATTGATCTACTAAACAATAATTTTGACTCAAGTCAAAATCCAGTATTCAAATAATAATAATACAATATATGGTAACCAACATGGAATCAACACAACACATGCTAATTAAGTAATGCAACTAGATACAGATACCACAAAATCATCGTACAATAACGTAAATAGAACACCGTACAAAGATTAAACAACACTAAGTTCCATTCATTAATAAAAAGTTGCATACATTCGCATAAGATTCGTACAATACATGAGTGAAACATGAAACTACAAACGGGATTACATAAAGAAACCTAATACAAAAGCCCTATGGTGACGGTGGGTAAAGGATGTCCATTATGTGGGACATCTGGTCCTCGAGCTCGTTACCCGAGCACGGAGGGTATCCACCTCCCTCGTCAGTTCCTCGACAGAGGGAGAGGCGGGTGGAGCAGGCGGTGCTGATGGTGCAGGTGGTGTCGGTGGTGCAGATGATGCTGGTGGTGCAGACGGTCCAGCACCAGAAGTAGATTCTGCGTAACATGGAGCCTTACGTATGAATGGATCAGCAGGATATGGCACAAGCCACTTAAGGGCGGTAACTCTAACCTTCAGTCCATGTGCGTTAACGAACGATCTACCTCCGTTAATCCCTGGAATAACGGTACCGTCGAAACGATACCGCTTCTTCGGTGGGGTAGAGGGCGGCTGCATGGGTGTCTCCTCAGGGTCCTCATCGGAATCCTCATCGGAATCATCCTCGCTGAAGTCATCGGATGATGAGTCGTCGGAATCATCGGAAGGTGGATGTGCTCGGCCAGTAGTCATCAGTGTAGAGACCCGTCCTAATCCATCCGGACGAAGTCCATATCGATTATAAATTATTCACAGCAGTTGATTACATCGCGAGGTAATTGACCTCTATATGATACATTTTACAAACATTGCATTCGTTTTTAAAAGACAAACTTTCTTTACATCGAAAGTTGACAGAAAGCATACTATTTCATAATACCTCCAACTATAATTGACTTAATAATAATCTTGATGAATTCGATGACTCGAATGCAACGTCTTTTGAAATATGTCATGAATGACTCCAAGTAATATCTCTAATATAAGCAATTGCACAGCCGAAGATTTCTTTCATACCTGAGAATAAACATGCTTTCAAGTGTCAACAAAAAGGTTGGTGGGTTTATAGGTTTATCATAAAACAATAAAATTCAACATTTTGATAGACCACAAGATTTAAATGCTGCGGTACAAATGGGCCCGAATCCTATACCCACCTGTAATGTACATGCGATATCTTTTAAAAACAGTACACCTTTCTCGTGTACGAAATCATCTTTCATAAATCTTAGTAACCGTACACATATCTCGTGCACAAAAATAACATACACATAACCTGTATATAAAATCATTCTCTCGATACATAACATTCACTTTTCATTTCTTTCATTGCTTGGCTTGGTAACCGACCTTAACATATAATGCGCATAATAATATCCCCAAAACAGAACATCTCGTCTGTATAATAATCATATAAACTTCGAAGTACTAAACACCACGCCCTCTAGCCTTTCCGTCTAGTGAACATTCTGGGTGGGGGTGTTAAACCCGGTAGCTACCTTTAGGATTCGCGTCAATTAGGCGTGCACTAATTCTCAAAATTAGTGATGTTCCCTAATTCTTAGGTTACCAAGCAATAATAATCAGGGGAAAAATATTCATATCAATTGTGGTAATTATCACATCCACATAATTCAATGGTGGCAATTATCACGTCCACATAATTCATTGGTGGCAATTATCACATTCACATAATTCATTCGAGGAATGTTTTGCTTGTGTCTATCTCGTCAAACATTTATAAAAGCATTTCATGTATTCGCAGTTCAAAATATATTTTAAAAGCATTTAATAAAGCAGTTGTAAAAATAGCGCATGTATTCTCAGTCCCAAAAATGTAAAGAGTAAAAGGGAATCAAATGAACTTACCTAATGTATTTTGTAGTAAAAATACATATGACTATATTGAACAACGCAGGGTTGGCCTCGGATTCACGAACCTATATCAAGTATGTATATTAACACATATAATAGTAATCGACCAAATTGGTATATTATATCTTAAGTTATATATTATATATTTAATTTGTGTATATATTCAAAATGATTTAATATCTATATAGTTGTATTAATATATCCATATTTATTTATATACATTATTGTTTAGTGTTATATTTAAAATCAATAGTCTGTTATATGTACGTATTTAAATGAATAATCTTAGTAAGTTTGATTTATATAGTTATATGAAATATTAATATAATTATAGTATATGTAATAAGTATCTTTTATGTACAAAATATGTATCTGTTTAGAAAAAAAAGTTTTTGATAATAATAATGATGTACTAAAAATTGTAATAATAACTTTATTAATAATAATACTAATAATTAGTAATTTACTTAAATTATAATTGTATCCATACTTTTTAAATCCATACATTTATATATATATATATATATATATATATATATATATATATATATATATATATATATATATATATATATATATATATTGTTATAATCTAATTGATAATACTAATAATAATAATGACATTCTTAAGAATGATATTTATGTTAATAATAATAATAATAATACTAATAATGATAATTTTATTACTAATAATATTATTAATACTTATAATGATAATAATAATAATAATGATTATAATACTTATACATATAATAATAATATTCATAATTTTTAACACTAATAATAACAATAATAATATTAACAACAACAATAATAATAATAGTAATAACAATAATAATAATTATAAAGAAAAACTACCTCATGTAAGTAGGCTTTAAAAAAAGGAAAAGAATGCCATAACGGGGCTCGAACCCACGACCTATCGTTAACCACACACACGCCTAACCACCCCACTGTTGATTACTTCTTTGAATTATCTCTTACACTTATTTTGTTTAAACCGAATTTCAGTCCAACCAACTTGTGACACAGCCCAACGAAATAACAAGAACTCGGCCCAACTCATTAAATTATTTACGGCCCAACTGCAAATGGCCATGTCTCGGCCCAATCAGGAAATGGTATGTCTCAGCCCACTTTTCATAGCATCTTCTATAAAAAAAAAAAATAATTACTTTAGCCTAGTTTCGATCCCATGACCTCTAGCTCAACGACCAACCACCTAACCACTCCTCTGCGATTTTTTTCTGAAATAATCGATAACCTAAATCTATTTATTCTATATCAATATTTCATCATAATATTCATTATCATCTTCGTGCTTCAGTTTGTGATTAAACCGAAATCATTGTCTTGATACATTATCGTGATTCAATCAAAATCATCACAGTTCACGATCTCCTTCATCCTTCTGCCCACCATCTAACCATCAAACTAGTTATCCTTGTTTCTCCTTATAGTGGGTTTTAGATAGAATTGAAAATGAAAATTCAGTAGCAGATGCTACTGTTCGAATAGCAGAAGCAGTCCACGAATGGTCCGATTTGTTTGAAAAGAAATTCGATGGCCCAAAGGTAACTTAAATTGTCTCAACCCAATTAGTGACCCAAATTCAAGGTACTAGTCTACTAGCAAATTAATCACACCCATTTTTAATAAACCTCAAATTCATAAATGAAATGCAAGTGGGGAAAGATTTCTTTGTCATACTCGACAGAAATAATAATATCTATATCTACCTTTAAGACTAATTAGTGGTTAAGTAGGGTAGTATGTGTCGGCCAATAGAGAAAAACAAGAAGCTAAGAATTTTAATTCATCATTTAATAATTATCAAATGGTTTTCATAGGTGTTGGGGTTGGTGTCTTCGGATGGTGGCTGAACAGAAGCAAGTAACAGCAGCAGTTAGCGAGCAGTTAATGGTCATTTGATTGTGAGAGTGACTCATTGGTTTTGAGATGAAAATGGTGGTGGTGTTGGGTCTTTTTACATAGGCGATCGAATGGTGAGAAGGGTGAAGGTGATCAAGGTTTTGGTGGTAGTGTTCTCATAGGTGTTTGTTAGATTGAAGGTGGTAGAGTGTTCGAACAAGAAACAGGAAAATAACTAGTAACAGTGGTGATAACGATGGTTTTTAGGTTCATGGTTATCGAATTCACACAGGAACAGAAACATACTTAAGGTTGTAGCACATGGCGGTTTAATTGGTTGTTTGAAACAGAAAAATATACGCAGGTGGTTGTAGAAACATAAATAGAAATAAAGGTGGTGAAGAAGTGAAGGTGATTGAGTTCTTAAACCGAGATAGAATCATAATTTGCATATGGGTTTTATGATATTTTAGAGAAAGGGAAAAAAAAATGAGTTCCTTTGTTGTATGTACGCATGATAATGCATATACATATTATGTAAGTGTTAAGTTGATGAAAAGAAACAAAACATTGTGACTGTAAATAAATCACGGACCAAATAACGAGTTCTTGTAAGTTGATAGAGATAGGTGATAGTATATGCAAGTATGTATGTTATTAAAGAAACAAAAACACTATCATTTATATCCACTAATTAAATTCATCGTGCAATTACAATAGTTTAAAGAGGAATTGGTTTGGTCATATTTGTAATATAAGATATGCGGTTGTTGGTGAAAGATTCAAAAACCATACAGTAATAAGTTTTCATTTAGTGCACATCATATCTATATTTGTATATATATATATATATATATATATATATATATATATATATATATATATATATATATATATATATTTATATGTATACACATTTATTTTACAAATAATGGTTCGTGAATCTTCGGGAATGGTCGAAGTTAAATGAATGCAAGAAAACAGTTCAAAATTTTAAGACTCAACATTACAGACCTTGCTTATCGTGTCGAGTTTATATTAAAAATTAAGTTTAAATTTGGTCAAAAATTTTCGGGTCGTCACAGTACCTACCCGTTAAAGAAATTTCGTCCCGAAATTTGAGTGAGGTGGTCATGGCTAACAATAAAAATGTTTTCATGACGAATATGAGTTGATAAATAGAGTTTTATCATTATTGATTATTATAAATAAAATGATTCGATTATGTAAAGCGTACAATGAAGCTATCACAAAAGATTGATATAGAGATTTAACTTTTGACGTAGTCACGGTGGATTTTAGGAATTTAAGGAATTTAAAAGATAATCTTTGGAAATCTATAAGATCTGATTCTTCGGCGAATAAGGAAATCAGGATCTCTCTAATTAAATGCGGAGATCTGCCTTGATTACTCTGTCTGGCATTTCCATTATAAATTAAACTCTTCTGTTCCATTATTCTCACCATTCCTATACTTTCTTTCTTAGTTCATACATCCAAAAGATTATGAAAATGTTTAGTCAAGTTCTAATCCTTGATATTTTTCCCAATTATCAATTCTGTCATCCTTCTTTTCAATCTTCCACCAGAAAAAATTTGTTTACTTCTACTATTTCCTTGGGGCAATACTATTCTTAATTATACCGTGTCTTTATGTTGCTGTTCGTATTAATATCCATGACTTGTAACCTCCGTGTTGTTATTGGGCTTCATATTTTCTCTTATATTTTGAAGCTCTTTGCCTTTTTAGTATATTCTCGACCTCTAGTAAAGCTAGCAACGTCCAGAATTCGTAAGTACAGAGTTTCGAATGAACTTAATGTTCTAATCAAGAAAGAAAGTAATCATAAGATTTGATTTGTCAAATTATTAGAATCATTTAGAATAGAACTATCAAGAATATACTTTCTTGATATGTTCAGAGGTTAAGCAGAATGAAAGAGTCATGTAACATGGCACATGATGACGTTATAATCTGTGAATCATCATGTTCCATTTAGAAACTCAGCATGACTTATTGTAATATAATCACGTTGATCAAGTGTCATTATATTATACTAACTCATGCATCAGTTCCCAACATTACTTCAATAACATTCATATTTTAAGCTCGAAAGTTTACAGAATATAGAAACTAACAGTTTCTATATGATGTAACACTGATATCATGAAGAGATTAATGATTTCAGATAAGAATAGTTATAAAAATATCTTCAGAAATATGGAGGATATTTATAATGAAAGATACGATGATAT
This sequence comes from Rutidosis leptorrhynchoides, assembly GCF_046630445.1. Classification (NCBI taxonomy): domain Eukaryota; kingdom Viridiplantae; phylum Streptophyta; class Magnoliopsida; order Asterales; family Asteraceae; genus Rutidosis; species Rutidosis leptorrhynchoides. The sequence continues at coordinate 150,008,803 of NC_092335.1, read as the reverse complement.
CTTAGAATTTCTAATATCGATGGATGATGAAGAAGATTTGTCCGTAAAGATTTAGAGTCAGGAGCAAGGTATTCATTAATGACTTCAGTAGATACTGAATCATTTGGATTCTTTGAAGGCAGAATTAGTCTTTGTGATTTGTCCATAGCCTCCTTCATGGTTTGCTCAATCCGTTTTCCAGTTCTAATATTTTTGAGCTTTGCCAACATACAATTCTTTATCATCAAACTTTTGGTTGTTAAGGTCGTTTACAGTTGTCTACGGCTCTGCTGCTTCATTCAGCTTTTTCAACATTCAGGGTATTGATTTGTAGACTGAGTGCTTTTCAGAATTTTATAATGAAAGATCATAATTCTAAGAGATAAATGTTATACATATAACTGTTGATGTAGATATGCTGTGAGTTTTCAAAGTACTGATTGCTGATTCCCGGTAATTGGTATGGCAGTTCTGGTTACAAGATACGGATGAGTATATGATAGGGTTTCAATGAATAAATACAATGATTTATCAGAGAGATTTAAGCCAAGAAGCAACGAGGTTGCTGGTACGTCTGCTGGTAATATGGTAGAATATGAAAGGTTTTCCAGTAACAATAAATGAGCATGCATATATATCAAGGTTATAATAAGACTAGTACGGTTGAAAAGTCAAAGTTGACTTGCTGGAGCTGTGACAAAATTGGCTAATTCGGAAAAGAATTGCATTGTTATCTACGGTAACAACAATGCCAAAGGAGCTATCACAGATACGTGTTAAACATTTACTCAGTTTCTGAGAGTTTTTCAGGTGCATAACTATATGGATAAATCTTTCCTTCCGTAGACGAAGTGTGGTTGGTTCATCCTCTTGATTGAAGTGTTTTCAAGAATTATGAAATGTTTGAACGCAGATTGGAATCGTCAAGATACAAATGAGGTTTAAGATGAAATCAAGTGGCAAACTTGAAGAATTGTTTAGTTTCATATGTTATAATCAATATTTTAATTCATTTTAATTGTCCAATGTTGGTAGTCCTCAGTTGATAGTCCACAGTTAGCAATATATAATATTCGAATTAATTAATACGTGTCGTGACCCGTGTACATGTCTCAGACTCGATCACAACTCAAAGTATATATATTATTGTAGAATCAACCTCAACCCTGTATAGGGAACTCTATCATTACAGCATATAGAGTGTCTATTGTGATTCCAAATAATATATATAGATGCGTCGATATGATATGCCAAAACCTTGTATACGTGTCCCGATATTTAAAGTGCGTAAAATAAATAACAGAAATTAAATGACGATAAATAAAATTGCAAGAATTAAAATTGCGATAAAATAAATTGTGATAATTAAATTGCGATAAATAAATTGCGATAAATAAAATGTAATATGGAATTAACAGTTAGCTAGGAACAGTTAGCTAGGATTTTGTTAGTGTGGTTTCTTAACAAAATTTCTCATAGTTAATTTGTTTGTTTCTAACAAATTTTATTTTGTCAACTGTTTTCTTCATTATGCCACTTGTTGGATTCTGAGAAGTCAAAATCTAAATATGAAATTGAATGAAAATGGTTATTCTGCGGTGAACGGATTTGTATCTCTGTAGATGTAAGTAGGATAGTAAATGAATGTTTACTCAGATTTGAAGAATGTACAGTGTAACTTATTAATGTGAAATCTAAATATTTATCGGGTATTACCTACCCGTTAAAATATTTTCACCATTAACAGTTTGTACAAAATAATTTTTAATTACAATTTTTATGAAAATATACTTACATATATATATATATATTTTTTCTTCAGATGTAATATAGATTTAATGAGTTAATATGATATTAAACTCATTTGATTTACCGTTAGAACATGAATATATAATCTCTAAAACATTAGAGATTACATAATCATCATAAAGAACGAAGATGTAGAACGTCACGTAGAACGATGATTATACTTCGAGATATAGAATGAGATGTTGAGGCATGGATTGTTGATGGTACTGGTGCTGTTATTGATGGTACTGTTAGTGCCGGTGATGTTGCTGAAGCTGGTAAATTTTGCACCATATTCTCCAAATTGATTACTCGAGCGCGACGTTCGTTGACTTCTTCTATTATTCCGGGATGATTTTCGGTCGGAACGAGCTTATGAATAAGGTTTAGAATTGTGGATAGAATATAATCATGTCGAGCTACTCTGGAAATGAAAGAGAAAATGGTGTTTCAGATAGATTCGCCGGTAAGTGCTTCAGGTTCTTCACCAAGAGGTGAATTCGGTTGGTGGAAGGAATTGCCTTCTTCGCGTCTCCATTGATTAAGTCGACTACGAACCCATCAGATGAATTGGGGATGGTTGATTGGTTGATTCATTCTAGTGACACTGTCTTCGGAGCTTAGGTGAACATCCATATCGGAATAGCTGTCGGAATAACTATCGGAATAGTTATCGAAATCTGAGGGACTCGAACTGGTTGAGGGATTCATCTCGTACGATCAAATGAAGGATTTTCGATAAGAAATAGATTATAGGATGTAGATTAGTACCCTGCAATACATAATTTACATATGCATATATAATACTAAAATCCCATAAGTTACGGAGAAATCTACGGAAGCTGTCAGACAAAGGTAACAATAACATATACGCTAAGATATGAATTTATCTATACACAGTCCATGCAATAGAGACAGTAAGACGTGTCTAGACTTTAAGGATGATAAGCAAATAATTTTAGACACTAAATGATAAGCAAAACTTTTGACATGCAGATATGGTCGAAGTCCAGACTCACTAATGCATCCTAACGACTTATTAGTTAGACACACTAATGCAAGACCTGGTTCGCTAAGACCACCGCTCTGATACCAACTGTAGAGACCAGTCCTAATCCATCTGGATGAAGTCCATATCGATTATAAACGATTCACAACAGTTGATTACATCGCGAGGTAATTGACCTCTATATGATACATTTTACAAACATTGCATTCGTTTTTAAAAGACAAACTTTCTTTACATCGAAAGTTGACGGCAAGCATACTATTTCATAATACCTCCAACTATAATTGACTTAATAATAATCTTGATGAACTCGATGACTCGAATGCAACGTCTTTTGAAATATGTCATGAATGACTCCAAGTAATATCTCTAATATAAGCAATTGCACAGTGGAAGATTTCTTTCATACCTGAGAATAAACATGCTTTCAAGTGTCAACCAAAAGGTTGGTGAGTTCATAGGTTTATCATAAAACAATAAAATTCATCATTTTGACAGACCACAAGATTTAAATGCTGCGGTACAAATGGGCCCGAATCCTATACCCACCTGTAATGTACATGCGATATCTTTTAAATACAGTACACCTTTCTCGTGTACGAAATCATCTTTCATAAATCTTAGTAACCGTACACATATCTCGTGCACAAAAATAACATACACATAACATGTGTATAAAATCATTCTCTTGATACATAACATTCACTTTTCATTTCTTTCATAGCTTGGCTTGGTAACCGACCTTAACATATAATGCGCATAATAATATCCCCAAAACAGAACATCTCGTTTGTATAATAATCATATAAACTTCGAAGTACTAAACACCACGTGTAGTGACCCGAACTTTTCCATGTTTATATATATATTAAATGAAATTGTTATTTACATGATTAAGTGTTTCCAACATATTAAGCAATCAAACTTGTTAAGACTTGATTAATTGAAATAGGTTTCATATAGACAATTGACCACCCAAGTTGACCGGTGATTCACGAACGTTAAAACTTGTAAAAACTATACGATGACATATATATGGTTATATATATAGTTAACATGATTTTATTATAAGTATGTATCTCATTAGGTATTTTGACAATGAGTTATATACATAAAAATGAGACTATTAATTTAAGAAACTCGAAAACGATATATATAACGATTATCGTTATAACAACGTCTTACTAGGTACATATGAATCATATTAAGATATTTATACACTTGGTTAATTATGTTAAATGATAAGTAAATATATTATTAAGTGTATTAACAATGAAATACATATGTAAAAATAAGACTACTAACTTAATGATTTCGAAACGAGATATATATGTAACGATTATCGTTGTAACGACATTTAACTGTATATATATCATACTAAGATATATTATATATCATAATATCATGATAATATAACCATTTAACATCTCATTTATTATAATAAACAATGAGTTAACAACATTCAACAAGATCGTTAACCTAAAGGTTTCAAAACAACATTTACATGTAACGACTAACGATGACTTAACGACTCAGTTAAAATGTATATACATGTAGTGTTTTAATATGTATTCATACACTTTTGAAAGACTTCAAGACACTTATCAAAATAATTCTACTTAACAAAAATTCTTACAATTACATCCTCGTTCATTTTCATCAACAATTCTACTCGTATGCACCCGTATTCGTACTCGTACAATACACAGCTTTTAGATGTATGTACTATTGGTATATACACTCCAATGATCAGCTCTTAGCAGCCCATGTGAGTCACCTAACACATGTGGGAACCATCATTTGGCAACTAGCATGAAATATCTCATAAAATTACAAAAATATGAGTAATCATTCATGACTTATTTACATGAAAACAAAATTACATATCCTTTATATCTAATCCATACACCAACGACCAAAAACACCTACAAACACTTTCATTCTTCAATTTTCTTCATCTAATTGATCTCTCTCAAGTTCTATCTTCAAGTTCTAAGTGTTCTTCATAAATTCCAAAAGTTCTAGTTTCATAAAATCAAGAATACCTCCAAGATTGCAAGTTTACGTCCAAGTTTTCTAAATCCATTCCAAGTAATCATCCAAGATCAAGAAACCTTTGTTACTTACAGGAGGTTATATTTCTAATACAAGGTAATAATCATATTCAAACTTTAATTCAATTTCTATAACTATAACAATCTTATTTCGAGTGGAAATCTTACTTGAAATTGTTTTCGTGTCATGATTCTGCTTCAAGAACTTTCAAGCCATCCAAGGATCCTTTGAAGCTAGATCCATTTTTCTCATTTCCAGTAGGTTTATCCAAGGAACTTGAGGTTCGTGAATCAACCAGTGGCCAAGTCTTACTTCCCGACGAAGTAAAAAACTGTGAAAGTGAGTTATAGTCCCACTTTTAAAATCTAATATTTTTGGGATGAGAATACATGCAGGTTTTATAAATGATTTACAAAATAGACACAAGTACATGAAACTACATTCTATGGTTGAATTATCAAAATCGAATATGCCCCTTTTTATTAAGTCTGGTAATCTAAGAATTAGGGAACAGACACCCTAATTAACGCGAATCCTAAAGATAGATCTATTGGGCCTAACAAACCCCATCCAAAGTACCGGATGCTTTAGTACTTCGAAATTTATATCATATCCGAAGGGTGTCCCGGAATGATGGGGATATTCTTATATATGAATCTTGTTAATGTCGGTTACCGGGTGTTCACCATATGAATGATTTTTATCTCTATGTATGGGATGTGTATTGAAATATGAAATCTTGTGGTCTATTGTTACGATTTGATATATATAGGTTAAACCTATAACTCACCAACATTTTTGTTGACGTTTAAAGCATGTTTATTCTCAGGTGAATATTAAGAGCTTCCGCTGTCGCATACTTAAATAAGGACGAGATTTGGAGTCCATGCTTGTATGATATTGTGTGAAAACTGCATTCAAGAAACTTATTTCGTTGTAACATATTTGTATTGTAAACCATTATGTAATGGTCGCGTGTAAACAGGATATTTTAGATTATCATTATTTGATAATCTACGTAAAGCTTTTTAAACCTTTATTGATGAAATAAAGGTTATGGTTTGTTTTAAAATGAATGCAGTCTTTGAAAAACGTCTCATATAGAGGTCAAAACCTCGCAACGAAATCAATTAATATGGAACGTTTTTAATCAATAAGAACGGGACATTTCAGTTGGTATCCGAGCGTTGGTCTTAGAGAACCAGAATTTTGCATTAGTGTGTCTTATCGAGTTTGTTAGGATGCATTAGTGAGTCTGGACTTCGATCGTGTTTACTTGAAAAATGATTGCTTAACAAATTTTGTTGGAAACTATATATTTTAACATGTGAATATTATGTGATATATTAATCTCTTAACGTGTTTGATATTATGTGATAGATGTCTACCTCTAGAACAAGTCCCATTGACTCACCTAATAATAATGAAGAGTCAAATGTAAATTGGAATGATTCGTGGACTGATTCACAAGTTCCCGAAGAGGAACCGGAAGAAGAGTCAAAACTGGAAGAAAAATCGGAACCGGAAGAAGAATCCGAACCGGAAGAAGAAATAGAACCAGTGGGGGAAATAATAAAATGGTTAAGTAGAATAAAATCCTCAACCAACCGACCAAAGTTAATTATGGTCAATGGTGTTTCCGCCAAGGAAGCAAAGTATTAGGAGGATTACCAATTCTCCAATGAATCGGATCCCGACAAGGATTCCGATGATGTTATAGAAATTACCCCAACACAATTTAATAAGGCAAAAGAGAACAATAAGAGAAAGGGCATAAAAATAGAGAAATTTGATTCCAAACCCGATGAACTTTATATGTATCGTCAACCCCCGAAGTCCTTAAGTTGTAACAATGACCCGGGAACCTCTAAACCACCAGGTTTTTCTAAACCAATGTGGACAACGACGGCTCGTATTAGGAGAACATCATATATCCCTAGAAACTTGGCAAAACGAACCAAAACCGAACAAGAAGAAACGAGCGAGTTCGAATAAGATAGTTGTATTCGTGTGGTGTAATATATGTAATATAGTGTGCTTATGCTTTATGATATATGTAAAAATTGCTTGTATTAATAAGTATTTTTTTTATGAATCTAACTCTTGTCTATTTTACAGTATAAAAACACAAAATGGATAGACAACCCAACATTTTAAGAGACCTACCCGGAGACATGATTGATGAAATCTTCTCTAGAGTCGGTCAGAATTCCTCGGCACAACTATTTAAGGCAAGATCAGTTTGTAAGACATTCGAAGAACGTTCCAAGAATGCCTTGGTTTATAAAAGGATTTCGTTTGAAAGATGGGGGGATATCACATTGGGAAATTCATAAGTTACGATGTGTTTACTTTGACGCATATATTGCGGGGAACCCAAATGCTATTTTACGCAACGGGTTAAGAAATTATTTTGACTCAGTATATCCGAATATAGGACTTCGTGATTTAGAAAAAGCGGCTAACATGCAACATAAAGAAGCATGCTATGCTTACGGGTTAGTAATGTTCACTTCTCACCAAAGTGAGAAAAAGAACATCGGGCTACAACTATTAAACAAAACGTTCCCACAAGTGACGGAGTCGGTAATTGGGGTAAGAAATGAGGTTTTTAGGTTATTACGAGACTGTTGGTCATTACGTAACCCTCGTCCCTTTGACGACATTACAACACGCTGTCTTATCAACGGCCATAACGGTTATGTTCCACAAGACCAAGGATGGGAAGTAGTCCTAGTAAAACCAGAATGCATGACTTGTTTCTGGACGTATGAATTACGTGTCTTTATTGCCTTTGCTGAACGACTTGTGTACTAGCTAGAATTATCTTCACAACTATCTTGTATCAAAGTTATTGTGTGCTATATTTCATGCTTTATGTAAAATAAGCGGTATTGTAAGTTTGTAAAATATTGTATAAAAGTTTGAACGCGAAATATTATTATAATCAGTTTTTCATATAGAATTGTAGTAGTTGAATTGTATATTAGCTACTAAGTATGAACTTAACGGGTAGGTACTACCCAAATTTAAACTTATAAAATGCTAATATGAAGAAAAGGCTTTTATAAATGAGTTCATATTATGCTACGAAATACTATTAACTACTCTTAATATTCTGTATGATTAACTTGTTCCATTTGACTATTTTGAAGGAAATGGCACCGACTACTCGACACACCGTGAATATGAATGAAGAGGAATTCCGTACTTTTCTAGCTTCAAACATAGCCGCAGTACAGGCTGCGCTACATACCAACAATAACCTTGGATCTACCAGTACAGGAAATCGTGTAGGATGCACCTACAAAGAATTCACTGCCTGCAAACCTTTGGAATTTGATGGAACCAAAGGACCGATCGGATTGAAACGGTGGACCGAGAAGGTCGAATCGGTGTTTGCCATAAGTAAGTGTACTGAAGAGGACAAAGTGAAGTACGCTACGCATACCTTCACAGGTTCTGCGTTAACATGGTGGAATACCTATCTAGAGCAAGTGGGACAAGATGATGCGTACCGTGGTCAGCATTCAAGCACTTGATGAACGAGAAGTACCGTCCCAGAACCGAGGTCAATAAGCTCAAGACAGAACTTAGAGGGTTACGAACCCAAGGATTTGATATTACCACGTACGAAAGAAGATTCACAGTATTGTGCCTATTGTGTCCGGGAGCGTTCGAAGATGAGGAAGAGAAGATCGACGCGTTTGTGAAAGGATTACCGGAAAGAATCCAAGAAGATATAAGTTCACATGAGCCCGCCTCCATACAACAGGCCTGTAGAATGGCTCACAAACTAGTGAACCAGATTGAAGAAAGAATTAAAGAACAGACTGCTGAAGAGGCCAATGTGAAGCAAGTCAAAAGAAAGTGGGAGGAAAACGGTGATAAGAATCACCAATACAACAACAACAACAATTACAACAATAATCGCAACAATTATCCCAACAATCGCAACTACAACAAACGGCCCAACAACAACAACAACAACAACAACAGCAACTACAACAATCATCCCAATAACAATAACAACCGCAACAACAACAACAATCAGAAGCAGCTATGCCAAAGGTGTGAAAAGTACTACTCGGGGTTCTGCACTAAATTTTGCAACAAGTGTAAAAGAAATGGTCATAGCACGGCGAAGTGTGAGGTCTACGGACCAGGGGTTAACAGAACGAAAGGAACAAATGGTGTCGGAACGAGTAATGACAGAGCAAGTTGTGTCGGAGCAAGTTATGCCAATGTAGTTTGTTATAAATGTGGAAAACCGGGCCACATTATTAGAAATAGCCTGAACCAGGAGAACACGAATGGACAAGGCCGCTGAAGAGTTTTCAATATTAATGCGGCAGAGGCACAGAAAGACCCGGAGCTTGTTACAGGTACGTTTGTTATTGAAAATAAATCTGCTTACGTTTTATTTGATTCGGGTGCGGATAGAAGCTATATGAGTAGAGATTTTTGTGCTAAATTAAGTTGTCCATTGACGCCATTGGATAGTAAATTTTTACTCGAATTAGCAAACGGTAAATTAATTTCAGCAGATAATATATGCCGGAATCGAGAAATTAAACTGGGTAGCGAAATATTTAAGATTGATTTGATACCAGTAGAGTTAGGGAGTTTTGATGTAATAGTTGGCATGGACTGGCTGAAGAAGGTGAAAGCAGAGATCGTATGTTATAAAAATGAAATTCGCATTGTACGAGAAGAAGGAGAACCCTTAATGGTGTACGGAGAAAAGGGCAACATGAAAATACATCTTATTAGTAATTTGAAGGCACAAAAACTAATAAGAAAAGGTTGCTATGCTGTTCTAGCACACGTCGAGAAAGTACAAACTGAAGAAAAGAGCATCAATGATGTTCCCGTCGCAAAAGAATTTCCCGATGTATTTCCGAAAGAATTACCGGGACTACCTCCACATCGATCTGCTGAATTTCAAATAGATCTTGTACCAGGAGCTGCAACAATAGCTCGTGCTCCTTATAGACTCGCACCCAGCGAGATGAAAGAACTGCAAAGCCAATTGCAAGAACTATTAGAACGTGGTTTCATTCGACCAAGCACATCACCATGGGGAGCTCCTGTTTTGTTTGTCAAGAAGAAGGATGGTACATTTAGGTTGTGTATTGACTACAGAGAGTTGAACAAACTTACCATCAAAAACCGCTACCCACTACCGAGAATCGACGATTTATTTGAACAACTACAAGGCTCGTCTGTTTATTCAAAGATTGACTTACGTTCCGGGTATCATCAAATGCGGGTGAAAGAAGATGATATTCCAAAGACTACTTTCAGAACACGTTACGGTCATTACGAGTTTATGGTCATGCTGTTTGGTTTAACTAATGCACCAGCTGTGTTCATGGACCTTATGAACCGAGTGTGTGGACTATACCTTGACAAGTTTGTCATTGTTTTCATTGATGACATACTTATTTACTCAAAGAATGACCAAGAACACGTTGAACATTTGAGAAAGGTGTTAGAAGTATTGAGAAAGGAAGAATTGTACGCTAAGTTTTCAAAGTGTGCATTTTGGTTGGAAGAAGTTCAATTCCTCGGTCACATAGTGAACAAAGAGGGTATTAAGGTGGATTCGGCAAAGATAGAAACTGTTGAAAAGTGGGAAACCCCGAAAACTCCGAAACACATACGCCAGTTTTTAGGACTAGCTGGTTACTACAGAAGGTTCATCCAAGACTTTTCCAGAATAGCAAAACCCTTGACTGCATTAATGCATAAAGGGAAGAAATTTGAATGGAAGGATGAACAAGAGAAAGCGTTTCAGTTATTGAAGAAAAAGTTAACTACGGCACCTATATTGTCATTACCTGAAGGGAATGATGATTTTGTGATATATTGTGACGCCTCAAAGCAAGGTCTCGGTTGTGTATTAATGCAACGAACAAAAGTAATTGCTTATGCATCTAGACAATTGAAGATTCACGAACAAAATTATACGACGGATGATTTGGAATTAGGCGCGGTTGTTTTTGCATTAAAGACTTGGAGGCACTACTTATATGGGGTCAAAAGTATTATATATACCGACCACAAAAGTCTTCAACACATATTTAATCAAAAACAATTGAATATGAGGCAGCGTAGGTGGATTGAATTGTTGAATGATTACGACTTTGAGATTCGTTGCCACCCGGGGAAGGCAAATGTGGTAGCCGACGCCTTGAGCAGAAAGGACAGAGAACCCATTCGAGTAAAATCTATGAATATAATGATTCACACTAACCTTACTACTCAAATAAAGGAGGCGCAACAAGGACTTTTAAAAGAGGGAAATTTAAAGGATGAAATACTCAAAGGATCGGAGAAGCATCTTAATATTCGGGAAGACGGAACCCGGTATAGGGCTGAAAGAATTTGGGTACCAAAATTTGGAGATATGAGAGAAATGGTACTTAGAGAAGCTCATAAAACCAGATACTCAATACATCCTGGAACGGGGAAGATGTACAAGGATCTTAAGAAACATTTTTGGTGACCAGGTATGAAAGCCAATATTGCTAAATATGTAGGAGAATGTTTGACGTGTTCTAAGGTCAAAGCTGAACATCAGAAACCATCAGGTCTACTACAACAACCTGAAATCCCGAAATGGAAATGGGAAAACATTACCATGGATTTCATTACTAAATTGCCAAGGACTGCAAGTGGTTATGATACTATTTGGGTAATAGTTGATCGTCTCACCAAGTCAGCACACTTCCTGCCAATAAGAGAAGATGACAAGATGGAGAAGTTAGCACGACTGTATTTGAAGGAAGTCGTCTCCAGACATGGAATACCAATCTCTATTATCTCTGATAGGGATGGCAGATTTATTTCAAGATTCTGGCAGACATTACAGCAAGCATTGGGAACTCGTCTAGACATGAGTACTGCCTATCATCCACAAACTGATGGGCAGAGCGAAAGGACGATACAAATGCTTGAAGACATGCTACGAGCTTATGTTATTGATTTCGGAAACAGTTGGGATCGACATCTACCGTTAGCAGAATTTTCCTACAACAATAGCTACCATTCAAGCATTGAGATGGCGCCGTTTGAAGCACTTTATGGTAGAAAGTGCAGGTCTCCGATTTGTTGGAGTGAAGTGGGGGATAGACAGATTACGGGTCCGGAGATAATATAAGAAACTACCGAGAAGATCATCTAAATTCAACAACGGTTAAAAACCGCCCAAAGTCGACAAAAGAGCTACGCTGACATTAAAAGAAAAGATATAGAATTTGAAATTGGAGAGATGGTCATGCTTAAAGTTGCACCTTGGAAAGTCGTTGTTCGATTTGGTAAACGAGGGAAATTAAATCCAAGGTATATTGGACCATTCAAGATTATTGATCGTGTCGGACCAGTAGCTTACGTACTTGAGTTACCTCAACAACTCGCAGCTGTACATAACACTTTCCACGTCTCGAATTTGAAGAAATGTTTTGCTAAAGAAGATCTCACTATTCCGTTAGATGAAATCCAAATCAACGAAAAACTTCAATTTATCGAAGAACCCGTCGAAATAATGGATCGTGAGGTTAAAAGACTTAAGCAAAACAAGATACCAACTGTTAAGGTTCGATGGAATGCTTGTAGAGGACCCGAGTTCACCTGGGAACGAGAAGATCAGATGAAGAAGAAATACCCGCATTTATTTCCAGAAGATACGTCAACACCTCCAACTGCTTAAAATTTCGGGACGAAATTTATTTAACGGGTAGGTACTGTAGTGACCCGAACTTTTCCATGTTTATATATATATTAAATGAAATTGTTATTTACATGATTAAGTGTTTCCAATATGTTAAGCAATCAAACTTGTTAAGACTTGATTAATTGAAATAGGTTTCATATAGACAATTGACCACCCAAGTTGACAGGTGATTCACGAATGTTAAAACTTGTAAAAACTATACGATGACATATATATGGTTATATATATAGTTAACATGATTTTATTATAAGTATGTATCTCATTAGGTATTTTAACAATGAGTTATATACATAAAAATGAGACTATTAATTTAAGAAACTCAAAAACGATATATATAACGATTATCATTATAACAACGTCTTACTAGGTACATATGAATCATATTAAGATATTTATACACTTGGTTAATTATGTTAAATGATAAGTAAATATATTATTAAGTGTATTAACAATGAAATACATATGTAAAAATAAGACTACTAACTTAATGATTTCGAAACGAGACATATATGTAAAGATTATCGTTGTAACGACATTTAACTGTATATATATCATACTAAGATATATTATATATCATAATATCATGATAATATAACAATTTAACATCTCATTTATTATAATAAATAATGAGTTAACAACATTTAACAAGATCGTTAACCTAAAGGTTTCAAAACAACATTTACATGTAACGACTAACGATGACTTAACGACTCAGTTAAAATGTATATACATGTAGTGTTTTAATATGTATTCATACACTTTTGAAAGACTTCAAAACACTTATCAAAATACTTCTACTTAACAAAAATGCTTACAATTACATCCTCGTTCAGTTTCATCAACAATTCTACTCGTATGCACCCGTATTCGTACTTGTACAATACACAGCTTTTAGATGTATGTACTATTGGTATATACACTCCAATGATCAGCTCTTAGTACCCCATGTGAGTCACCTAACACATGTGGGAACCATCATTTGGCAACTAGCATGAAATATCTCATAAAATTACAAAAATATGAGTAATCATTCATGACTTATTTACATGAAAACAAAATTACATATCCTTTATATCTAATCCATACACCAACGACCAAAAACACCTACAAACACTTTCATTCTTCAATTTTCTTCATCTAATTGATCTCTCTCAAGTTCTATCTTCAAGTTCTAAGTGTTCTTCATAAATTCCAAAAGTTCTAGTTTCATAAAATCAAGAATACTTCCAAGATTGCAAGTTTACTTCCAAGTTTTCTAAATCCATTCCAAGTAATCATCCAAGATCAAGAAACCTTTGTTACTTACAGGAGGTTATCTTTCTAATACAAGGTAATAATCATATTCAAACTTTAATTCAATTTCTATAACTATAACAATCTTATTTCGAGTGGAAATCTTACTTGAAATTGTTTTCGTGTCATGATTCTGCTTCAAGAACTTTCAAGCCATCCAAGGATCCTTTGAAGCTAGATCCATTTTTCTCATTTCGAGTAGGTTTATCCAAGGAACTTGAGGTTCGTGAATCAACCAGTGGCCAAGTCTTACTTCCCGACGAAGTAAAAATCTGTGAAAGTGAGTTATAGTCCCACTTTTAAAATCTAATATTTTTGGGATGAGAATACATGCAGGTTTTATAAATGATTTACAAAATAGACACAAGTACGTGAAACTACATTCTATGGTTGAATTATCGAAATCGAATATGCCCCTTTTTATTAAGTCTGGTAATCTAAGAATTAGGGAACAGACACCCTAATTGACGCGAATCCTAAAGATAGATCTATTGGGCCTAACAAACCCCATCCAAAGTACCGGATGCTTTAGTACTTCGAAATTTATATCATATCCGAAGGGTGTCCTGGAATGATGGGGATATTCTTATATATGAATCTTGTTAATGTCGGTTACCAGGTGTTCACCATATGAATGATTTTTATCTCTATGTATGGGATGTGTATTGAAATATGAAATCTTGTGGTCTATTGTTACGATTTGATATATATAGGTTAAACCTATAACTCACCAACATTTTTGTTGACGTTTAAAGCATGTTTATTCTCAGGTGAATATTAAGAGCTTCCGCTGTCGCATACTTAAATAAGGACGAGATTTGGAGTCCATGCTTGTATGATATTGTGTAAAAACTGCATTCAAGAAACTTATTTCGTTGTAACATATTTGTATTGTAAACCATTATGTAATGGTCGCGTGTAAACAGGATATTTTAGATTATCATTATTTGATAATCTACGTAAAGCTTTTTAAACCTTTATTGATGAAATAAAGGTTATGGTTTGTTTTAAAATGAATGCAGTCTTTGAAAAACGTCTCATATAGAGGTCAAAACCTCGCAACGAAATCAATTAATATGGAACGTTTTTAATCAATAAGAACGGGACATTTCACCATGCCCACTAGCGTTTCCGTCTAGTGAACATTCTGGGTGGGGGTGTTAAACCCGGTAGCTACCTTTAGGATTCGCGTCAATTAGGCGTGCACTAATTCTCAAAATTAGTGATGTTCCCTAATTCTTAGGTTACCAAGCAAATATAATCAGGGGAAAAATATTCATATCAATTGTGGCAATTATCACATCCACATAATTCAATGGTGGCAATTATCACGTCCACATAATTCATTGGTGGCAATTATCACGTCCACATAATTCATTCGAGGAATGTTTTGCTTGTGTCTATCTCGTCAAACATTTATAAAAGCATTTCATGTATTCGCAATTCAAAATATATTTCAAAAGCATTTAATAAAGCAGTTGAAAAAACAGCGCATGTATTCTCAGTCCCAAAAATGTAAAGAGTAAAAGGGAATCAAATGAACTCACCTAATGTATTTTGTAGTAAAAATACATATGACTATATTGAACAACGCAGGGTTGGCCTCTGATTCACGAACCTATATCAAGTATGTATATTAACACATATAATAGTAATCGACCAAATTGGTATATTATATCTTAAGTTATATATTATATATTTAATTTGTGTATATATTCAAAATGATTTAATATCTATATAGTTGTATTAATATATCCATATTTATTTATATACATTATTATTTAGTGTTATATTTAAAATCAATAGTCTATTATATGTACGTATTTAAATGAATAATCTTAGTAAGTTTGATTTATATAGTTATATGAAATATTAATATAATTATAGTATATGTAATAAGTATCTTTTATGTACAAAATATGTATCTGTTTAGAAAAAAAAGTTTTTGATAATAATAATGATGTACTAAAAATTGTAATAATAACTTTATTAATAATAATACTAATAATTAGTAATTTACTTAAATTATAATTTTATCCATAGTTTTTAAATCCATACATTTATATATTGTAACGACCTGGATTTTTCCAATCGTTTTACACTTATAAGATTAATATTTACATAAATTAAACCTTACCAACATGATAAGCAATCCAAATTGTTGAGACTTATGTTTTTGAAAAGAGTTTTACACAACGTTTGACCGTCTAGTTTGACCGACAATATCACGAACTATATAACATATGATAATTATACGTTTGTGTATATATAGGTATATATACATATTTAACATGATTTATGGATGTTTTAATATCTCATTTTGTATTAATAACAATAAGTTATAAATATATTTTGAAACTACTAACTTAAGTTTTCAAAACGATAACCATACGTAACGTTATTTGACATAAATACTTATAACATATAATGTTTATACATATATCATATATGTAATGTATTTAATCACTTTTAAGGACTTAAATACATAAAACAATATAAGTATATTCACAAAAGATAGCTATATTTGAATTCTCATTCCATTTTTCACAAGATTTCTATACGTATATCTAGAGTATATGTACTCGTATCATACCTAGCTTCTATACGTATTTACTATTGGTATATACACATCAAATCACCACCAACCAGCCCTTGTTCATGCCTTATGTATAAGGTAACTACTTTTGTTATCTAGTATGACAATTTCACATGATTAAAAGATTTTTTCACAAAATTACAAACTTATACACCTTTTACACCACCATTTATACTCCATTCCATTTTCATTTTACTACACATTTCCTTTAACTAAAACACACTCTTTTAAGAAAGAAAAAAATCCCTTAAACACTCCAGCAAATTTTCATCATGAACTAGCTTCAAAAACAACATTTAAACATCATAAGAAAATCCTTTCAAGAACACTTCAAAAATTCTTCCAACTATACAAGTTTACTTCCAATCTTTCATCCAATTCCATCACCCTTTTAGTTCTAGGTTTTCACTCCTCTTTTACAGCAATCTTGTTCAAGTAACTTGAGGTAGTAACTTTGTTCATAACCTTATTCGATTCATATATATATAGCTATCTTATTTTGTGGTATAAAATTTTAACAACAAGAACATAGTTTGAATGTTTTCAAACTTGTTTGCAAACTAAATAGATCCTTCTAACTTAACTTTTAAAATACTTCAAGACCTGTAATATAACATAAATATATGCTAATTTAACAAGGTATAACTTGGTTTTTCAAAGAACACCTTAAAAACTGTTTTTACGACGTCGGAGTGCAACCGGGGGCTGTTTTGGGTTGGATAATTAAAAACTATTTTGAACCTTGAATTGGAGGTTTATTTTCTGGAAAAATGATATTTCTTATGAATATGTTAACACATAAAAATTTCATGATTTAATTCAAAGTATAAGTATTTTTAGAAAAATAATCATTTAAGGTTGTTTACATAATGGAAAATGATTAACTTCATAAGTTTCACCAAAGTTTGACCTTTGACCTGTGATTTTGAATACAAACTAAGGTATTTACAGTTCATATCCTTAAAGAGGGACTCGATCCAAGGAAGTGGCAAGTTGAACCAATGAAAACGGAGTTGTAACGAAGAAACTATGACCAAAACAAAATCGGATATCCAAGACTAGTTTAGCCACGAAAATAATTGGAGAAAAATTAAATAAATCACATCTTTCTAAAATAACATGATATTTTATATATATGTACTCATAATTTAATTTTATATGGTTCAGGATCACCCGTAAACAATACGAGAAGATTAATCATAAGATCCCATGATTGTACGCAACACGTCATTTGACAACACCGGTACTTTATGTACGCAACACGTCATTTGACAACACCGGTACTGTGGGTCAAGATTAATCTCGACCAATACATATACGATGGGGGTTTTATTGATTTCATTGGGGGTTTATTAAACACCTAAAAATGAACCATTAAAATTGAATTACTAACATCGGACTGCTAACTACGGACTAAGGAATTATTAAAAGTATTATAAGTATATATATATGTGACGATTGTTTTAAAAAGAAAAAGTATTGATATATTATATATGGATAGGTTCGTGATATCAATCGAAGACCAAGTCAAAATTACATATCTTCAAGAAAAAAGTGAGTATATAGTCCCACTTTTAAACTCTAAGTATTTCGGGATGAGAATACATGTATTTTATGTTTTACGTTATGGACACAAGTAACTGAAAAATATATTCTACGTTGAGTTGTACCACTGGCATACTTCCCTGTAGCTTGGTAACTATTATTTACAGCGGTATTGTAAACGCGAATCCTGTTGATAGATCTATCGGGCCTGACAACCCCAACCGGACTGGACGACCAGTATTCAACGGTTGCACAGTACTTCGTTTCGTGACTACACTTGGTACAGTGTAGTAAGATTTCATAATAAAGGGAATATGCGACGTGATTAAATGTTAAGTATGGTTACCAAGTGCTCAACCACTTAGAATATTTTTATTAAAATGTTTATATATGAAATCTTGTGTTCCATTGTTATAACGCTGCTAGCATCAAACCTATATATCTCACCAACTTTATGTTGACGTTTTAAAGCATGTTATTCTCAGGTATGAATTAAGTCTTCCGCTGTGCATTAGCTCATGTTAAGGATACTACTTGGGACCTTTTAAGCCATGATACAAAGACGTTGCATTCGAGTCATTGGAGTTCAATAGAAAATATTAATAAGTAAATGACAGATTAGGTCATTTGGATATTATGAAATGTTAGACGAAAATGTCAAATATTGATGTAATGATAGTTTTCCTTTTAAGAATAAATGCAACGTTTGTAAAATGTATCATATAGAGGTCATGTACCTCGCAATGTTATCATATGTTATTGTATTCGTCCCTATGGATTGGGTCGGGTCGTCTCATGTGGTATCAGAGCGTTGGTCTTAGCGAACCAGGCCTTGCATTAGTGTGTCTAACTGGTAGTTGTTAGGATGCATTAGTGAGTCTGGACTTTGACCGTGTCTACATGTCAAAAGTTTTGCTTATCATATCTAGTCGAAAATCATCTACTTATCATCCTTAGGAATTGCCTGCTTAGTATTCTTATGTCTAGACACGTCTTACTGCATTTAGTGCATCGATAGTGTATAGACAAAATTCGTATCCTAGCGTATCTGTTGCTATAGACATTGCCTGACGAATTTCAAAGATTCTCCGTAATTCACGGGATTTTGAGTATTATAAATACATATGTAAAATATGTATTGAAGAATACCAAACCCAACTTCTATAATCTATTCCAAACCAAAAATTCATTTCCCCGACTATACAAGATGAACTCCGCGTCCAGTTCGAATTCCTCCGACTTCGACAGCTACGCTGATATGGATTTCCATTCGGGCTCCGAAGGCAGCGTCACTGGAATGGATCAACCAATTTCTCATCATCTGTTCTGGATGAATTGGGGATGGGTTCGTAGTATACTAAATTATTGGAGACAAGAAGAAGGTGATCCCTTTCACCCACCGGATTGCCCCATTGGCGACGAACCTGAAGCACTTACCGGCGAACCTGTTCGAGAAACCATTTTCTCTCTCATTTCTCGAGTATCTCGTCACGATTATATCCTATCCCATATTTCGGATCTTGTTCATTCGCTCACTCCAACTGCCAATCATCCTGGTGTACTAGCAGAAATTAACGAACTTCGCGCTCGTGTGACGGCTTTGGAGAACACGGTGCGAAGGTTACAAACACCAGCAGCAGCACCAGCAGCATAACCAGTACCGTTAACAACATCAACCTTGCAATCTTCAGTACCAGTAGCATCATCGACGTCAACAGCATCATCAGCATCAACACCAACCGTATCATTACCACCACCAACAACATCATCATCTGAACTTCGAATATGATCGTTGTTCTACATATCATTCTACACCGATTACCTCTTCTTTACGTATCGTTCTTCGTTCGACATGACGATTATGTAATCTCTAATGTTTTGGAGATTATGTAATCTAGTAATAACGATAAATCAAATGAGTTGAATATTTTATTGACTCATTAAATTCATAGTTACATCCGAAGAAAATATATATGCAAATATATTTTCATAAAGATTGTAATTAAAAATTTCTTTCGTACAAACGGTTAATGATGAAAATATTTTAACGGGTGGGTAGTACCCAAGGAATATTTAGAATTCACATTAACAAGTTACACTGTACATTCTTCGAATCTGATTCAACGATCATTTATTATCATACTTACAATTACCGATATACGTATCCGTTCACCCCAGATTAACCATTTCCATTTAAATTTCATATTTGGATTTTTACCTATCCGAATCTAACAAGTAGCATAATGAAGAAACATTGGCAAAATAAAAATTGTTAGAAACAGATGAATTAATTAATTGAAATTGTGATAGGATTACACGCTAACTGTTCCGGCTAACTGTTTCCAGCTAACTGATTAATATTTAATTTATCGCAATTTACATTCTTGCAATTTTAATTTCTGTACTTTACATACCGTAGGGACACATGTACAACAACACGTCGGATTAATTCTGAGACAACACGTTGTATAATGGGTCATGATATATATTTATTTATTTTACGCATTTTAAATAACGGGACACGTATACAAGGTTTCGACTTATCATATTGACCCATCTATATATATATTTCGGAACGACCATAGACACTCTATAGTTGGCTATACAGGGTTGAGGTGGATTCCAAAATATATATATGGTTTGAGTTGTGATCAATACTGAGACCGGTACACGGGTCACGATACGTATTATTTAATTTGAATATTATATATTAAATTTATATATGAATTTATTGAACCATCGGGCAATCGGACTATTGGACTGCTAACTTTGGACAATTAAAAATGAGTTAAAATGATGATTATTACATATGAAACTAAACAATCCTTCAAGTTTGCCACTTGATTCTATTTTAAACCTCATTTGTATCTTGACGATTACAATTCGCATTCACAACTTTTCATGATTCTTGAAAACATCTCGATCGAGAAGTTGAACCAGTCGCACCTCGTCTACGGAAGAAAGATTTATGCATACAGTTATGCACCTGAAAATTTTCGAACTCGAAGTTATAGTTAAAACGTATCCGCATCGAATTCCTTATCATCCATTAGCAAAAACAATCACGCGATTCCTTTTCAATTAACTAATTTTGTCACAGCTCCACTTCGATATCTCAGTAAGACTACTCTTATTACAATCTCGATATATATATATACGTTGTTCTTTAGCCATCATTACCGGAGAACCTTTTTTATTCCATCATATTACCATCAGCGTTTAATCATCTAAAAATACAATTCTCCTTAAACCATCTTGGTTTGATAACCAATGACCCAGATCCGATAACTTTGAAAATACTAACGAAGCAGCATGTTGTAGAAGGTCTTAATGACCAAAAGTTGATGATAAAAGAAGGAAGTGTTAGGAACGCTCGATAGAAAATTGGTACTGAAAACCGGATTGAGCAAACCATGAAGGAGACTCTGAACAAGTTACAAGGACTAAACTTGTACATAAAGAATTATGACGATTCTGTAGCAAACACCTTGCTTCTGAATCTAAACCCTTACGGGTCAATCTTCATCATCATCCTTCGACATTAGAAATTCCAAGATATTATCATATCTTTCATTATAAATATCCTCAATATTTCTGAAGATATTTTCACCACTATCCTTATCTGAAATCATTTATCTCTCTGTAATATCTGCGTTACAATATAAAGGAAACCGTGTTAGTTTCTAAATCCTTCAAGTTTAAAATAGGAATGTTCTGAAGCAGTGTTGGGAACTGATGCATGAATTAGTATAATATAATGAAACTTGATCAACTTCATTATATTACAGTAAGTCATGTTAAGTTTCTAATGGAATGTGATGATTCACAGTACCGTCATCATATGCCATGTTACACGGCTTTTACATTCTATCCAATTCCGAAACGTATTAAGAACAAATCATCTTGATAGTTCTATTTTCCTGGATATTCTGGTAATTTGACAAATCAAAATCGTGCCATTACCATTCCTTTCTTAGAGCATTAGCTATGTTCATTCCGAATTTTACACCTACGAATTCCGAACTATTGATCGCTTTACTCAAGGACGGGAAGAAGAAACGAAGGGACAAAGTCCCAAAATAAAAATTGGGGTATAGATCACAGCAAATAGGAGAGAGTATTAACTATGGATGACAATGATTATGGAAAACAGAAGCAGGAGCATCGAAATATAAGGAAAGATATAAAACCCAATAAGCACCCAGAAACTACAAACCGTGTATATCAATACGTATGGCGACGTAAAGACACGGGAGAATTAGAAACATTATAATTCCAAGAAAATCATAAAAGTGAATAGATTCTTCTAGCGGTAGATGAAAGAGAAGAATGAAAGATATGAAAGTTAGAAGTATAACAAAAATCAGAACGGGATGAAGCATTTTAAAGGATACCTTAAGGTATGAATTAGAGGAGGAAGAGTAAGAGATGTGAGGTATGGAAGTAAGAAAGGGAAGGAGGTGGATTTATAGTGAAATATCCGACAAAGAAATCGAAACAGATTATCGTATTAAATCAAAGGAGATCCTGTTTTCTAAATCATCGAAGAACCAAATCTTATTACATAAGATTTTCTTTAAATCCCTTAAATTCTGGAAATCAATCCTAATCTCGACATCGGTTAAAACAATTCCATATTCACTCATTTCATTCTTTTGTGATAGCTTCACTCGTGCGCTTCACATGATCGAATCGTTTTATCCATATCTTCCAATAATGATAAAACTCTATTAATACCTCATATTCGTCATGAAAACATTCCTATTGTTATTTATGACAACCTCTACCAAATTTCGGGACGAAATTTCTTTAACGGGTGGGTACTGTAACGACCTGGATTTTTCCAATCGTTTTACACTTATAAGATTAATATTTACATAAATTAAACCTTACCAACATGATAAGCAATCCAAATTGTTGAGACTTATGTTTTTGAAAAGAGTTTTACACAACGTTTGACCGTCTAGTTTGACCGACGATATCACGAACTATATAACATATGATAATTATACGTTTGTGTATATATAGGTATATATACATATTTAACATGATTTATGGATGTTTTAATATCTCATTTTGTATTAATAACAATAAGTTATAAATATATTTTGAAACTACTAACTTAAGTTTTCAAAACGATAACCATACGTAACGTTATTTGACATAAATACTTATAACATATAATGTTTATACATATATCATATATGTAATGTATTTAATCACTTTTAAGGACTTAAATACATAAAACAATATAAGTATATTCACAAAAGATAGCTATATTTGAATTCTCATTCCATTTTTCACAAGATTTCTATACGTATATCTAGAGTATATGTACTCGTATCATACCTAGCTTCTATACGTATTTACTATTGGTATATACACATCAAATCACCACCAACCAGCCCTTGTTCATGCCTTATGTATAAGGTAACTACTTTTGTTATCTAGTATGACAATTTCACATGATTAAAAGATTTTTTCACAAAATTACAAACTTATACACCTTTTACACCACCATTTATACTCCATTCCATTTTCATTTTACTACACATTTCCTTTAACTAAAACACACTCTTTTAAGAAAGAAAAAAATCCCTTAAACACTCCAGCAAATTTTCATCATGAACTAGCTTCAAAAACAACATTTAAACATCATAAGAAAATCCTTTCAAGAACACTTCAAAAATTCTTCCAACTATACAAGTTTACTTCCAATCTTTCATCCAATTCCATCACCCTTTTAGTTCTAGGTTTTCACTCCTCTTTTACAGCAATCTTGTCCAAGTAACTTGAGGTA